>NW_006796283.1:4099445-4111429 GCF_000442215.2 Lipotes vexillifer
CGCCCTGCGACACCCAGAACAAGGATGCCGTGAAGAGGACGCTGGAGCAGATTGATGTCATCCACCGCATGTGCCAGTTGTACCCCGAGACCTTCCTGTGCGTCACCGACAGCACAGGTGGGTGCCGGCGCCCACCAGCCCCGGTCCTGAGCAGGGGCTGCTGCACCACTCTGCGGTTTGTTTCACGTGGAAGCCAGTCCCCACACCCGACACCCAGGCACACGTGTCGCCCGGTGCCCACTGCCCCTGGCTGGGCTCTCCTTGCAGGCATCCGGCAGGCCTTCCGGGAGGGAAAGGTGGCCAGTCTGGTTGGCGTGGAGGGCGGCCACTCCATCGACAGCAGCCTGGGCGTCCTGCGGGCGCTCTACCACCTGGGCATGCGGTACCTGACTCTCACCCACAGCTGCAACACGCCCTGGTGAGCAGCCCCGGGGGGGCCGGCCGGGCGGGGGGGTCTCAGGGCAGGGACCGCCCCGGCACCTGTCTCTCCTCCTGAGGGTCCTGAGGTGGGTGGGCCCGGGCAACCACTCTGCCCCTCGGGCGCCTGCCCTCTGCTCTCCCAGGGCCGACAACTGGCTGGTGGACACGGGAGAGGATGAGGCCCGCAGCCAAGGCCTGTCACTCTTTGGGCAGGTGAGTGGGGGGGCGGGGCCTCGGTCACCCTCAGAAGACCCGGCATGTCACCTGTTTCCTCAACTGTGAGATGGGCCAGCAGGACGGTCCTCCCACTGGAACCCACTGATCATTAGAGTGGCCTCCAGTCTTCCAGCCACTTGAAGGGCTTGTTAACACCTGGCCAGTGCCCTTCCCCACACCTGGACTTCCCAGGCGGCCACCAGAAACCCCAGAAGGTTGTGTGAACCCAAGCGTGCACGGCACAGCCTGCCTGGTCCCAGGGTGCTGGCTGAGACCCTCCAGGCTGTGCGGGTCCCCTGAGCCCCGTCCCCCCTCAGAGTGTCGTGAAGGAGATGAACCGACTGGGCATCATCATCGATTTGGCCCACGCGTCCATGGCCACCATGAAGGCCGTGCTGCAGCTGTCCCAGGCCCCCGTGGTCTTCAGCCACTCCTCGGCCTACAGCGTGTGCCCGCACCGGCGCAACGTGCCCGACGACGTGCTCCAGCTGGTGGTGAGAGGCTGGGCCGGGGCCGTCCGCTCCTGGGCTGGCCCCTGCGGCCTGGCCGCCCTGCCCACGGTGCCCCCCTCTCTCCCGAGCAGAAGCAGACAGGCAGCCTGGTGATGGTGAATTTCTACAGTGACTACGTTTCCTGCAAAGCGGAGGCCAACTTGTCCCAAGTGGCAGGTGGGTGGGGCTGAGCGGCCGGGGCGCCGGGCTGGGGCCTCTCGCAGGGCCCTCAACGTGCCGCCTGTCCGCAGATCACCTGGACCACATCAAGAAGGTGGCGGGGGCCGGAGCCGTGGGCTTGGGTGGGGACTACGATGGTGTGTCCAGGTGAGGCGAGACTCCCCTCCACGTGCTGTGAGGGGCGGGGTGGGGGCGCCCAGGCCCTGCCCCCCAGGATGCAGAGCCTGGCTTTCCCCACCCGCATCTCAGGCTCCCCTCGGGGCTTAAGGACGTGTCCAAGTATCCAGACCTGGCCGCCGAGCTGCTGAGGAGACAGTGGACTGAGGCAGAGGTCAAGGGCGCCCTGGCAGACAACCTGCTGAGGGTCTTCGAGGCGGTGGAGCAGGTGAGGGGTCCTGCATCCCCCGCGCCGCCGACCACCTCCTGCCCTCAGGCAGGCAGCTGACCTGCATCTTTCCCCAGGCGAGCAGTCACACGCAGGCTCCCGGCGAGGCGCCCATCCCATTGGGCCAGCTGGAGGCCTCCTGCAGGACCAGCTACGGCTACTCAGGGGCCCCCAGCCTCCACCTCCAGCCGGGGGCCCTGCTGGCCTCCCTTGCACTCCTCGTCCTCTGCCCGTGTCGCCTCTGACGCCCTGGGTGCTAGAACGTCAGCGACTCCCTGTGCGCTCAGACTGGCCTGTCCTGGGCAGGCACCTGCGCTCCCCTGGGCAGCACAAAACACAGGCACAGCGGGACCCTCAATAAAGTCGCCGATCCTTTGAGTCTCGTGTCATCAGCACCCTGGCCCTGGAGGGGGCTCCTGGCTGGACACCAGACACAGGAGTGCCTGAGTCCTGAAGATCAGGGCCTGAGGGGTCAGGGTCTGAGAGGCTTTGCGTGGACGTTGCTGGAGGGTCTTTAAAATAACACACAGTCCAGGCTCCGGCTACCACCTCCCCACGCACATCTGTACACAGGTGCGTGCACACACACAGGCACGCACACGTGTGCACACCTGCACCCCATATCCTCATAGCGGTGCACACCCATGCTCTCACATATACACACCCACACGCACTCACACACGCTGTGCCCACGGCCCACCCCTTGGGCCAGCCTCTCTTGGCAAACAGGAAAGCAAGGTCCGGAGCAGGGAGGAACCCAGCCCTGCAGGGTGTCCTCACACACCATGAACAAGGACCCTGCAGGGCAGGGCTTTGCCCAAGGGGGGGCTCAGTAGCGTTCCCCCTGCCACCGGTCATCCGGTGCATGTGTCTTGAGATGAATAACTTAGTGGGTGACAGACTCTGGACAAGACCCCCAACACATCCCTGCTGGCCCCTTTCCAGGCCAGAGCTCCTGAGGATGCCCCTCTGTGCCGTTACCCACCGGTGCCTGCCAGCCTGGGCCGTGGGAGCCAGCGAGGGCCTCTGGGCTGGGGCCCTGCCTCTCTCTCCCAGCAGGCACTCTCTCCAGGGATACCTAAAGCCACCAGCAGGGACATTGTGGGTATTTGCTGATCACTTAGGATCAGTTTAACATTAAAGGAGAAGAAAGCAAGTTGAGGGTTTCTGTCCTGAGTTGGCCAAATCCTGCCCAGCACGCCAGCCTGCCATGGCTGGCTGATTTATCAGGGCTGGAGGGCCCTCTGGTGGGCTGCAGGCGGGCACGCCTTATTTTGCTAACTGGGAGGGATTTTCCCATAAGAAACGCTTTAATATTTGTCTGAAATAATCTTAACCACGTTAGAATCACACCAGAGGCCACACCTCAAGTGCCATCCCCAGAATCTGGTTCTGGGGACCCTTCTGCTCACCCCTTATTCACCCTGGGAGACACAGGCCTGCAGGCCTTTCCTGGGTGTCCTGGTAAGGGGCCCCAGGGAGGCGGGTGCCACACCCGGGCCCACCCAGCAGCGTGGAGTCTGCTTAGGAGCCCCTGGAGGGCTGTCTCCCCAGGCAGGGCCCACATCAGCGATTCTCCAACCAGGCAACAAGCAGCCCCAGGCCCTGTTCAAACCCAGACGTGCTCAGAGGGGACAAGGGGGGCCCAGAGTCACAGGTGGTCACTCTGGCAGGCGGGCTGGGCACAAGGCGCATGGACCCCACTGTGGTTCCGACTCTGCAACCCTGGCCACGGATCACACGCCCAAAAAAACTGACCAAGACCATCCAGGCTGCAAAGCACCAGCGTGAAACACAAGCCAAATAATCTAACAGACGCCAGCCACGTTGAAGAGGGCGCGGCTGAGAGCAGAGCCTTCTGACGACACGTCGAGGGGCCCGGCAAGGCCTGCGACAAACCCAGTCCTCTGGTGGGTAAGGGGGTCTCTCAGGGGTGGGGGCAGCCAGCAGTGCCGAAACTAGAACTTTGTGCGGGGAGGAGGGGCTGAGAACCTGAAAACGGGGCTTTTCCCTGCCCAAGGAGTAACCCAGAGGGGGAGGCCTGACAAGTGCAAACTTGTGGTTCCCGTGCCCACGGGGTATGTGTGTGTGTGTGTGTATGTGTCGGTGTGTGTCCGGACGTAGTTTCTGGTGCACACAGTGGGGTGCCCGGACGTAGTTCCCGTGAGCAGAGTGGGGCCCACAGATGTGCTTCGTGTGAGCCGTGGGTTGTGGGGAAGTTGCCCGGACGTAGTTTCTGGTGCACATAGGGTGGTGCAGCAACATGGTTCCGGCGCGCACAGAGGGGGCGCGCTGACGTGGCTCACGTGTCCAGAGAGGGGCGCACCGATGTGGTTTCCGGTGCACACAGCGGGGTGACCAGACGTGGTTCCCATGAGTACAGAGGGGCGCCCGGTGGTAGTTTCTGGGGGCACATAGGGGTGCGCACGGATGTAGTTTCTGGTGCACACAGCGGGGCACAGGGACTTGGTTTCTGGTGCAGACATAGGTTGCCCGGATGCGGTTTCTGGGGCACACGGGGTGGGGGGCGCCTGGACGCAGTTCCCGCAGGCACACCGGTGCAGACCCACTGGCCTCGAGACCGTCCCGGTCACGTGGAGAAACGGGAGGGCCTGTGCCACATTCGGGGCTGGACGGACCACAGGGTAATAACATGAGGGCGGTTTCCTGATTTGGTCGGTTCTACGGTAACTACGTTGACGTGAGGAAAGCCCCTACACAGAAGCATACAGACATTGTGTACTTGGTTTGCAGCTGTTACGTAAGTTTACAAGTATTTCAAAGTAAAATCGTAGAGGAACTGTGGACCTGATTCGGCCTCACCAAGCAGGGCCTGGGAATCCCACTCCTCACAGCACCCCACCTGCCCTCCTTCAGGAACCCGGCAGCCTCCTACTGGCGGGCTGGACCGCAAGCCGACCGTCCCCTTAAGGCCCCCACCCCACCCCAGGTCACTAAAGCAAAGATGGAGACAGTTCTCAGGCATCAATCTCTTTATTCACAACAGCATTTCAGCAAAAGGCAGACTTCGCCTGCTGCCCTTTGATGCAGTGTGGCCTCTGCCCCCAGAGGGCGTCTCCGTGGAGCTCTGCACCCCCTGGGGACCTTCTCTGAACCCCCGGCACGTGGGAGCCCCAAGGGGTGATGGCCAGGGAGTAAGGCGAGGTCGGCATCACAGAAGAAAAACCAGGTGGCTCTTGAACCCTTTTCTCTCCGGCCTCACACCACAGTCCAGAGCGCCAGGCAGCCCACAGCACAACTTACTGTACAGAGCACTCGAGGGCTCCAAGTCCAGGAAGAATCAAACGCAGAGAGCCAGGGAAAGCTCTCCCACGTTTCTGTCCATGAGAGCCAGTGCTGTGAGGACAGACGGCCAGCCAGAGGCCTCTGGTCAGCACCGACAAGCAGTGCTCTCCAGCTGACGCTGGAGAGGGGCTCATACCAAATGCTCCCGATCTACTTGCTCCTTCTTTTTGGCAAAAAAAAAAAAATCCCTGGAAGCTTCAGGAAATCGAAGTAAACTTCAGTAATTGGAGAAAACAGAAAAGCGCAGCCTGTCTGAAGCCCCCCTCAGGCCAGCCCAGCACGGCGTCAGAAGCACTGCCACTGCTGGCCCCACTGAGGGCAGCTCTCCCATCAGCCACTCCAGCTTCAAGGTCAACAGCGTGAGCCCACAAGGCAGCGAGAGCCAGATGGGGGAGGCACCCCATCATTTATAGTGACAGGAGAAAAGCATCCCACCCAGGATGGGGAGGCACCTGCTCCTTGGCTGGGAGGGGCCTCAGCGTAGACTCTGGCTTCCTAGAGGAGACCCCGCAGGGCCCGAGCCCTCCAGAGGCGCAGGGGAGAGAGGATGCAGACCCCCGGGGGGCCGCTGGACTGGGAGCTAGGCACCTTACACTGGGGAGCCCGAGCGGGGCCCATCCAGCTGGCAGGACCAGGTTCTAAATGGAGTGGGGGGCCTCCAGGGGTCCCTAGCAACAGCCTGCAGCCCTGACCCCCACTGGCTGACCACTCCCAGTGCATCTGCCATCACATGGAGTCTGAAAGCCCCCATATCGACGTGGCAGCCACCAGCCAGTCCCTGGGGGTTTCTCAGGGGTGGTGGACGGAGGGGAGCCTGCAGATCGCCCAGCTGGTGGCCCGGAGTCACAGAAATTACCCACAGAAGTCAGAAGTTTGTGCAAACTCGCCCAGCCGGACACAGACCCACACCCGTGCTCAGAGAAGAGGCAGAGTCCCAGGCCTGGCAGGTGAGAGGGGGACAGCAGTGGGGAGGGGGCAGAGGCGGCCTTCCCAGCCCTTCCCCTATGAGGCTGGGATGGAGCGTGTGCTGCCGCTGGGCTCCGCTAATTCCTCAGGGCGGCCAACCTGCAAACGACAACAGGATTTCCTGAGGCCCCGGCAATGGCTCCACCCTGGCTTTCCCAGGCCCTTTTCCAGGCCGGTGTAGTCCTGTCCCCCCTCTTCTAGGGGGAGCTATAGGCGGTGAGCAGAGTCTGAACGAGGGGCGGGGACTGAGCTGCTCCTGGGCCTGCAGGCACCGAGGCCGGGGTTTCTGCGTCCCTCCCAAGCTCCCGCCCAGCACGATGCCCGCCCAGCACAGGTGCCCCTGGCCCACCTCCGAGACAGCTGGTCCTCCTGGCTGCGCACGGAGCTCTCGCCCACGGCAGAGGCGCCCTCGGGCAGCTGGCTGAGCTGGTCCAGGACCTCTAGGCCATTCTCCTCGGCAATCTGCATGATGAGGCTGTCCACCTGCTCCTGTGGTGTGGTCAGTGTGGTGGCCGAGCTCATGGAGTCCTCCATCACCTGGGGGTCGTGTGCCGGGCGGTCAGGGCTTCCTGTGGCTCCCTCCCCTCGCTAGCCCCCTTGTGGCGCTCTTTCCAGCACACTCCCTCTGGCGTGCTGGTCCTGGGGCACAGCTGCCTGCACGGGCACCCACCCCCGGCCCCAGGCCCCCCTCTCCCCTGCTGGACCTCTGCGGGCCGGTCTGGACTCCCCACGAGGAGCCAGGCTCCTGGAAGGGGAAGGGGCCACAAGCCTGGCCGTCACCCACACACCCGGGCCCTGGGCCAACGTACCGACGTGTGCACGTCCAGGTTCTGCACCTGCTGCTCAAATCTGTCCATCACCGCAGAGACCTTCTGCAGGTCCATGGTGCTGAGGGCCCGGTCCAGGGCTTTGGTCACCTGCGCCATGTTCTTGGTCACCTGGCAGAGGCGAGAGTGAGGAGGCAGGCAGGGCCCTCAGGGCCCCCGCACCCCCGCCCCCGGCATGGCACATCCCCAGATGGCGCCGTCAACAGAAGGACGGACACTGGAGAGAGCCTTCGGGGTGCGTCTTCCACTCTAGCACTGCCCTTACTGTAGGGAGGGAATGCCGGCCTGACCGCTTGCGCCAGGCCACCCCCTCAACTCTGCCAGCAGGAGCCGGCCCCGGGCACGTGGCGCCCGGCCTAGCACTCACCCCCTTCATGGTCACGGCCGTCTGCACCTTGGAGGCCACGGCATCCACGCGGGACGCCATGCGGAGCCAGTTCACACCTTCGTTCTTCTTGCGAATGGCGTTCTCGGCGTACACCCGTGCACACTCCACATTCTTCTGCTGAAGGGCCTGAAGTGCAGGGGGAAATGCCAGCTGGAGCCCGGCCCCAGCCAGTCCTGGGGCGCCGTCTGCTGCTGTGGGGCAGCCCCTTCTCAGCCTCTCCGCAGGGTTTCTCATCAGAAATGTCTCGGGAGCGAGGGTGTCCAGGGGCAGGGCCCCCAGCCAGCCCTCGGAGAAAATCAAGACAAGAAAGCCGGGCTCAGGAAAATACGGCCACCTTTCCAGGCCCCTCCACTCCCACCGACACACTCAGCTCCCCTCACACAACACAGCTCCGCCTGGAAGCAGCAGCGCTTGAAAAGCCAGCGCAGGCAATGCTGATTCCAAAGGAATCACGACGATGACGGTGACGTGGCTTCGGACTGGGTAGTCGGCTGCGTTTCCCTTCTGCCCTGGGAGCCTCAGTCTGGCTGAGGAGTCATCCAAACCCAGCACCCCAGGAGCTACTCTAGCCGCTAACCAGCCGTAAGAAAGCCCCCCACGGAGAGCACAGCGCCCGCAGGAGCCTCCAGCCCCGCCGCGCCCGCAGGGGAGTGCGGCTTCTGCGCAGGCCCGCGGAGCTCAGCGCCCGCAGGGGAGTGCGGCTTCTGCGCAGGCCCGCGGAGCTCAGCGCCCGCAGGGGGGAGGCCCGGCTTCTGTGCAGGCCCGCGGAGCACAGCGCCTGCAGGCGGGAGGCCCGGCCGGGGCTGCGCGCGCTCACCTTCTTGACCTTGGCCTGCTCCGCCGTGGAGTCCTTCCCCGCCTTCCTGGCCAGCTTCTCCAGCTGCTTTGCAGTGAGCTGACGGACAGGAGGCCGGGTCACCACGCGGCCTGCCCGCACCCCGCTGCCCGCCCTCCTGGGCCGTAAGTTCGTTCCAAGAGTGGACGTCACTGATCCCTCACGACTGCTGCCTCTGCTGGACAGTCTGCTGCCCACTAGGACGCCGGTGCCCGCCCGTGCGCTTGTGCCCCCTCTACACAGCCCAGCTCCCGGCGGCCGCAGCCCCTCCCTCCGCCAGCCCGAAGCACGGCGCGCCGGCTCCTCGCTCCACGGGTCAGCAGCTGGGGGCACACTGAGAAACTGCCCACAGGCCTTGGCCAGCGTCACACACATGCTGCCACCGTAAACCCCTCCCTCCTTGACCACCTCGGTGTCCAGGCCTCAGGCCAACGTCTCCCCTGCTCCCGTGGTCCAGCCTCTGTGCAGATCAACGCTTCCCTAACCTCAGGCTCACGGGCACAGGGCGCTCTCTCCAAAGTCATCCCTGATTCCCGGTCATCAGACACAATTCTGAGGGGCCTTTAAATCAATGTCTGCAGCACCTGACTCTCTGACCATGTTTTCTTCCTGCACCGTCCAGTGCGGTAGCTACCAGACACACGTAGCTACTTAAGTTACCTAAAATTAAGTTAAAGTAAAAAATCAGTCCCGCAAGCCACATCCCAGGCGCCTGATGGGGCCGGTGTCAGGCGTCGCCATGTAGCCCGGCTCTGCGCCCAGAGCCCCACTCCTGCCCCACCCACACGGGGCCGCTCACGTCAGAGGCTCCGTGGCCTCTGCTCTGTCCTCTGCCTTCTGCATCCAGGCTTGCCCAGCCCCCCGCCCACTGCCCTCCACACACAGCCTGAAGAACACAGCGGGCCACCATCCGCCACCTCTGAACAAAGTCCACCACTCTGGCCAGGTGCCCTGGGACCCGCTGGTCAGCTGCAGCAGGGACCGCCTGGCATGACCTCGCACACCCCAGCCCTGGTCAGTGGCCCTCCACAGGCCTCAGCTGACCAGAAGCTGGCAGGGAGAAGACCCAGATGACCCAAGGGAACAGCAGCCTCCCAGAGGCCAGTTTCCTAACTCTGGTCCTGTCAGCACTGTTCTCTTGGCCAGCGTCACTCACCCACCTGGGAGGGTCCCCAGCCCTCGGGCCCCTCCCACAGCCCTGGGTGCCCCCATGCTCTTGGGACATTTCGCTGTGGAAAAAAGCTTTCTTGTCTGTCCACCCCGACCAGCTACGTTCCTCGGGGAAAAGTCCAGATTTTCCTGACCTGGGAATCTGGCCTGGAGGCCCCACAGCAGAGACAGTGCAGCTGCTACAGTCGGGGGCCGATGCCCGTCACTCCTCCCGTCCTTCAGAACCCACCATGGATGGGCACCTAGGAGGGCCCTACAGGAACTGGGGCAGGAGCTTGCCGACACCACCCCAGGCAGGGGGACTGCTCAGCTGCCCAGAATGCTCTCCTGCACGTGTTTCTGAAGGACTCGAGGCAACCGTTTTAAACGCCTCGTGGAACATTAAGGGACGCACACACACGCGTGCTCATGAATGAGGCCAAATGATCTGCTTCCGCTCAGCCTGAGACAAGCTAGCACACCACCTCCCTGACCCCTCAGTCATCAGTCTGGCTGAGCATGATCCTGAGTGTGACTCACACCATCTGTCCCCACTGACAAGCAGCAGGCAAGGGTGGGGTGAAGGGCCACGCAGTACATACCTTCAGCTGGAACAGGGTATCTGCAAAGAGAGGACATGGTTTGAGGATTGTAAGAAATGTGAGAAGCAATGCTCCAAACCAGCTGGTGGGGCACTAAGACCCTCCTGGACGTGAAGAGCTGGAACAGAACTGGGGCCTTCAGTGAGGCCTACTCACACCAGCTCTGCCCCTCCTTAGCCTCCCTGACTCTCCAATTCAGGAAAACACCAGGATGGCGCCAGCTGACCTTAAGGGTTAGCGTGCGGGGGAATGTCATGGGTGCAGCGTGTGGCCCAAGGTGAAAACTCGAGATGGTTTGTAATCAGTGCAGCTTTACAAAGGACCCTTGGGAGTCCTCCCCAATTTAATAAGGTTTAGTACTTGACAGTCTATTCTTTATGGATAAAAACAGCAGGGCGATGACTCGTACACCATAAAAGAGCTGGCCCACAGAGACCGCTCTCCATGGGAGCTGCTATTTCTGAGCCATCGAATCAGGCTCAGGTCCCCCCCTACCCTCAGTGAGGAACTGGAGACCTGTGTGTGTTACTGGCTAAGTCCCTCGGTATCTGAACTTGGTGCTCACTTGCCCAAACTCAAGAGCTCGATAGATTCAGCTTCATCTTAAAACTATCTCAGTGTATATCCCATTCCTAAATTTGCGGAATGATTTCTGAAAGGGTGTACCACACTAGCCCGGAATGAAGAAACGAAATCCTGCAACCGGAATCCAGAACCACAAAGGTATGTGAAGGCTCCCAGCTGAGAGCCTAGTGGAGCTCTGTGCAGCTCTCACCTGTCACTGAGGGCCCTAGTCAAGGCCAGAGCTGTCTGCATCTCTGGAGAAACAGGTGGCAGGCAGTGTGCTCACTGCAGGGAAAGCAAGGCTGGGCTGGGTGTGGCCCAGACTTGAGTGGGAAGGACAGACTCTGAAGGGCAAAACCTAACCCTGGAGAAAAGGGATACGGGAAAAACAGAATTCCCTGGAGAGCTGAAGCCGAGTGAGCTGTGAGGCAAAACCCAATGTGAGCGCGCGCGTGGGGTGAGGGTATAGCTGTTCATCTTCTCTCTGAGGCAATCTGCATAGGATTTCTTTCATGACAATAACATTGCACAGCCTCTCTACCACACTAGCACTTAAACATCTTGGCAAATGTCGGTATCTTCATTTTATCACTGATGCTTCCTGTTCTGGAGGACAGCAGGGCAGAGGGCCCTGAGGGGGTGCTGCAGGCAGTGGAGGACAGGCCTCCTGGGGCCTGTGCCTGCACGGACTCCTCAACCTGTTTTCCCATCTGCAGAATGGGCGCATACGGTTCCTATCTCAAGAGCTGCTGTGCCTGTACATAGTGAGGGCTTTCTGCCAGAACTCTTCTTAATTCTCTTAGCGGTGTTCTGGGGGCAGTGGTGCAACTGTCTCCTTTTCGGGTGCCCTCTGACCCGGCATCCCAGGGCCCCCAAAGGCCGATGTCCCTCACCAGTACCGCAGCTTGGTGGGGCAGGGGCAGACGGTGGCTGAGGAGAGCCGGAGAAGGGGGTCGGGGATCAGGGAAGGGGATGGGAGTCCTGGGTCGAGGCCCCGGGGTCGAGGTCGGGGTCCTGAGTCCCGGGGTATGGTGTCGGGGATCGAGGTCCCGGGTGGAGGCCCCGGGATCCGGTACCGGGGATCGGGGCCCAGGGTCCGGGATCGAGGCCAGGGGCACCCGCCTGAGCCCCGCCCACGGGAGAGGCGGCCCCGCCCCGCGCGGTCCCGGAGGGCGGCGGCCTCTCACCGTCCATGGCCGGTCCGGCAGCGGCAGCCCTGGCAGAAGCGGACGGACTGGATCTCGCGGCGGCGTCAACCGAACCGACCGGCGCGGGCTGGCGGGCTGGAGGACTGGAGGGCAGGTACTGCCGGATCGCCGCCGCTTCCGGCGGCCGGGAGCTCTCGCGAGAGGACGGATTGGTCTCGCGGGGGGTGGCGTTGCCGTGGCGACCGCGCGGGCCTGGGAGGCGGCGGCCGGGCCTTTTGTGAGTCAGTGGGCTGGGCTCCCACTGAGGTGCAGGGTCCGGGGCTGCGTCGCGGGGCAGTCACCTATGGGACTTTCCAAAAGCAAACACAAACTCCGGAAAGGTAAAGGGCCGCCGCCCCGC
Organism: Lipotes vexillifer; assembly: GCF_000442215.2. Lineage (NCBI taxonomy): Eukaryota > Metazoa > Chordata > Mammalia > Artiodactyla > Lipotidae > Lipotes > Lipotes vexillifer. The sequence goes on from NW_006796283.1 coordinate 4,111,323, forward strand.
AGTCTCCCCGGCGCGGCCCCGCCCCCACAAATCCTCCTGCGCCGGGTCCTCTCTGGTGATCTTGCCTCGGGGACCTTTTCATCCGGGGAATATCCACGTGTCGAGAA
>NW_006796283.1:4111439-4124501 GCF_000442215.2 Lipotes vexillifer
CCAAGTCTTTCACGCTATCTTCTTTCATTGCGGACCAAAGCAGGCAGCTGAATAAGGATGGAATCCTTTGCCCCAGACTCCGTAAAATATAGGTCTAATTAATTACACACATATTTCAGGTGAGGAGCCAAAGTCGGGGCGCACCTGTTCAATCCCAGAGGCTACGGAAAGGCCAGTGGACAGGCCTTCACAAGAGTCTGAGAAGCCTCTAGACACCAAGCCCGCCGAGAGCTTCCATGAGAAGACGGGGGCAGCCAAGCGGCAGTGGCCTTCATCTGAAGTGGAAGGTAGGACACGCCCAGGAGGGCACAGAACCTGAGGTGCGTTTGGGGATGGGGCGCACAGGAGCCTGTGGTGGGATGCTAGTAGCAGGGGGCGTGCCCTGACGGTGGAGTGGGTTTTAGGACCTTTAATATCAGAGTTCTAGCTGGAAGATGTAATAAGTTTAGTAAAGGTTTAGGTGAGTTCCCACGTGGTAGATGCGGAACACACAGTCAAGAGGGCTAAGCAGTGCGCAGATCCAAACCAGGCCTGCTGTCCTCCCGAGGGCTGGACGCCTTTGGCCCCAGTGTCGTTCCTTCGGCATTCCACAGACTGGGACAGAGCCTGGGAAGCTGCTCCTCTGCGGAACACGGTCCCGTGGGAGCCCTCTGCCTGGCCACAGAGATCACGGAGGGGATAGGATGTTGGTGAAAGAGCTGCGCAGAGTTACTCACCATAACAGCCTTTGGGTGTGGGTCGGGGTTGAAGCCACAGAAGCAGCAGAATGTGAAGTCTTCCATCAGTTTTATCATGTGCGTCGTGAAAACGGAATTGTTAGGTAATTAAACCAAGGGAGGAACGATGGGGTTTGTGTTTCCAGAACAGAGGCCTCTCACAGGCCCATTGCTGTAACTGGGTAGGAACCAGTGAGGCTGCGGCAGCTGGAATTGCCGAGTGATAGGTTGTGAGGGCAAAGCAGGGAGCCATGCCCGTGGGCTTCGGTGACTGTGAGGACACATGGCCGGTGGGTCAGACAAGGCAGGGCAGGATGGATGCCCGCCTGGCAGGGGAGAGGAGCTGGGCACAGGCAGCTCCAGATCGAGGCCCCTGGGGGTCATCAAGGGCAGGAAACGTTTGAGATGAGGGCGCTTGCCTTGGGGGCAAGGCCTGGACTTCAAATCCCAATTTAAGAGCCCTTACTTGAGGGCTGAAGAGTGCAGGAAGGGCCAGGGTCCTAGGGGGGACGTTTGGAAAACTGCTACTAGTCTGTTAGGAGGCTTTTGGCTGCCAGTCACAGAAAAGCCATCCAGACACAGCTTTAGTGCTGAGAGGCTCGGTACCCCCCAAATGGAGGAGAGGTCAGAGGTAGGGCCTTCGGCGCGGCAACATCAAGGGCTGTGTGTTTACACTCTGCCATCCTCTGTGTCCACGGTCCGCAGACGGCTGGATGGCTTTTGGCGTCACACACGTGGGACTGCATGTGTGAGAGGCGTTACTTCTTGCTTCGTATCAGCAAGGAGAATCTTCCCCCAGAAGCCTTGTGTGCCCGGTGTCTCCAGGATGGGCTGTACCTCTGCCAGCAAGGGAAGGTGTGGGCAGGGGACTCCACCAACAGTGTCTGTCACACTCTCACTTCGGGGGTGGAGTGAGGATGGAGTTTCAAGAAAGCGAGTGGAGACTGCAGTCACAAGGAATGTGCCGCCCTGTGTACGACGCCCAAAAGCATGACGCGAGTGAAAGAAGCCAGATATAGATTCCTATTCCATTTACATGAAAAGTCCTGCAAAGGCAAATCCATATGGAGGGAAGCCTGGGCTAAGGGTGGGCACAGGGATCGGTCACAAGAGGGCACAAGGGCCCTTTGGAGGGTGATGGAAGTAGTCATGAAACGGAGTCAATCGTTGCCCAACTTTGCAAGTTTACTGTATTCCATTTAATCGCGTGCTTTAAACAGGTGAATTTTGTGGTATTTAAATTGTACTGAAGAAAGCTGTTAAGAAAGAACTAGTTGGCAGTGTTGAATGCTGCAGCGAGGGGTGGAGTAAACCCAGAGAAGGCTGTCGAATGGGACCAGCAGCTGGTCTTGCTGGCCTTGCAGAGAGAGGCACTGGGAGTCGGGAGTGCGGACAGGACCTGGTCTGCCAGGGGCAACCCCTCAAGTAGGGCAAGAGCACCTTCTCTTCCACCTTCTGGTTTTAAAGCTGAGGAATTCCCCCATTAGATTTGGGAAAGTGAAAACTTTTGGAAGTCACGTTTCTTTATGTCATCCTAATACCATAAAAGCCTCAGAGAAATAGCAAGTTCAACAAGTCAAAATTCTGTGTATTATACAATTTAAAAAGTAGGTTTTACTACTGTTGGGTAGAAATCAGAAAATGATTGCTGGGCTGGGGCCGGGGCAGGCTAGCTGACTGGAACAGGGCCCGTGGGAGCTTTGTGGGGTGGAGGAAAGTTCTGCATCTCATTTGCGTGATGACACGGGTGCGTACAGTTGTGGAAAACTCTCCCGCTGAACACTAAGGACCCTGCGTTTTGTCTAGTGTGTTATGCCGCGGAAAACATGGAATATGCATGAGTCCTTGTCTCTTAGAGCTGCACCCGTATTTTAAGGGCAAATGGACACACTGGGTGGGGATTTGCTGCCACGGGAAGGCGTGCACCTGTCTCTGCAGGTGCTACAGCCCCTCCCAGCCCACAGGTCCTGTGGTGTGACCTGGGGGTCTACATCCCATCTCCAAATCTCTGCAGGCCTGACACTCTCCTGTAACCAGTGGAGTGGTGGAAGTGACTTGTGGGCTGGGCGGCCTGGCCGGGCTCACGGGGACGCTGGCTGTGCTGGGAGCCACCATGCTGGGAAGTGCTCGGCTGCTGGGCAGGCCACAGGGGAGCCGCAGCCCGCGGTCCTGATCTAGCAGCCCGTCCAGCCCAGGTGCCGGGCTTGTGACGAGCTTGTCGTGACTCCAGCCCCAGGCTTGGAGTCTCCCTAGCCGAGCCACTGCATAACACGTAGCAGCCCTGCCAGTGGACATCCATGTGTCCAGCCCAGCTGAGCCTTCAGACAGCATCTGACTGCAGCCCCTGGGAAACCACAGGTGATAACTGCCGGTAGAACCTTTCCTGAATTCCTGAGCCATAAAACAGTAAGAAAATGGTTGTTTCAAGCTGCTAAGGTCTGGGGTGAGTCACTACTCAGCAGTTGTAGTAACCAGAACACAGGGTAAGAGCTGGAGTGGAGATCAGGTTTGGCTGGGGTTTATGAGGATTTTGGCAGTTGGGCGATGGGTTGTATTGTGCTATTGCTGCTGCTTCTGTCTGTGCTTCAAATTTCGCATTACAGAATCCACAAACATACATTATGCAGACCGAACACCACAAGTGCGCAGTCAGCCAATTCCAAAATGCTGCAGATTCTTCTGAAAAAGTAACTCTGATTTTTCTACAAATAAATGACTTGAAAAAAAGGTGGTGTCTTGGGCTTCCCTGGTGGCGCAGTGGTTGAGAGTCCGCCTGCTGATGCAGGGAACACGGGTTCGTGCCCCGGTCCGGGAGGATCCCACATGCCGCGGAGCGGCTGGGCCCGTGAGCCATGGCCGCTGAGCCTGCGCGTCCGGACCCTGTGCTCCGCAACGGGAGAGGCCACAACAGTGAGAGGCCCGCGTACTGCAAAACAAAAAGAAAGAAAAAAACAAACAAACAAATACCATGGGCTGGGGGGCTTAAACAACAGACTTTGTTTCTCCTTGTTCTGGAGGCTGGGGAGGCCCTCAGTCTGGCTGTGCTCCTGTGAGGACCCCTCCCTGGCCCGCAGACAGCTGCCTGATTGCTGTGTCCTCACGGGGCCATGGCCTCATCTAAACCTAATTCCCAAAGGCCCCACTTCTAAATACCAGCACACTGGGGACTAGGCCTTCAACATATGAATTCGGGGGATACAGACTTTCAGTCACAGCAGAGAGGACTGGTAGAAGGAGACTTGGGAGACCTCTGAGCAAAAAGCAGTGTGTGGGTCTGGGCTAAGTCATTCTGGAGAGAATCCAATTGGGTATTAGGTGACAACAAAGAATCGACGATGATATCCTGAGATGTGACAGTGCTATTGTGGTTATGCTAAAAACTATCCTTGTCTGATAGGAGTACTGCATTTTTTGTTTGTGTGTTTGTTTATGCGGCAGGTTCTTATTAGTCATCAGTTTTATACACATCAGTGTATACATGTCAGTCCCAGTCGCCCAATTCAGCACACCACCATCCCCACCCCCCGCGGCTTCCCCCCCTTGGTGTCCATACGTTTATTCTCTACATCTGTGTCTCAATTTCTGCCATGCAGACCGGTTCATCTGTACCATTTTTCTAGGTTCCACATATGTGTGTTAATATACAATATTTGTATTTCTCTTTCTGGCTTACTTCACTCTGTATGACAGTCTCTAGATCCATCCATGTCTCTACAAATGACCCAATTTTTTTTCACTCATTTTTTTTTTTTTTTTGCGGTACGCGGGCCTCTCACCGCTGCGGCCCCTCCCGCTGCCGAGCACAGGCTCCGGACGCGCAGGCGCCGCGGCGGCCACGGCTCACGGTACGCGGGCCTCTCACCGCTGCGGCCCCTCCCATCGCGGAGCACAGGCTCCGGACGCGCAGGCGCGGCGGCCATGGCTCACGGGCCCAGCCGCTCCGCGGCATGTGGGATCTTCCCGGACCGGGGCACGAACCCGTGTCCCCTGCATCGGCAGGCGTACTCCCAGCCACTGCGCCACCAGGGAAGCCCCAAGTACTGCATTTTTAACTGTCAAAAAATATGCTGAAGAAAAGCCAGCTTCAGAAGGTCACATGCTGTACGATTTTATTCATGTAACATTCTCCAAATGACAAAATGGTAACAGATAAGAACAGACTAGGGACTGCCAGGGGTTAGGGATGGCAGGGGCCGGGGGTGTGACTTTAAAGTATAGCATGAACGTGATCGTTGTGATGCTGGAGCAGTCCTGTGTCTGGATAGTGGTGGTGGTGACATGTGATCACATGGCACAGAACACACTGTGCCACAATGAGCCTTATTCTACTGCAGTTACCTAAGGTGCTACCACTGAGGGAGAATGGACAGAGGTACGGGGATCTCTCTGGACTACTTTTGCAACTTTCTCTGAATTTATAATACTAAAGTAAAATGTTTTAAAATACATCAGGGACTTCCCTGGTGGCACAGTGGTTAAGAATCCACCTGCCAATGTGGGGGACACGGGTTTGTGCCCCTGTCCGGGAGGATCCCACATGCCGCAGAGCAACTAAGCCCGTGAGCCACAACTACTGAGCCTGCACTCTAGAGCCCGTGAGCCACAACTACTGAGCCTGCGCTCTAGAGCCCGTGAGCCACAGCTACTGAGCCTACGCTCTAGAGCCCGCAAGCCACAACTACTGAGCCCGCGAGCCACAACTACTGAAGCTCACACTACTAGAGCCTGTGCTCCATAACAAGAGAAGCCACTGCAATGAGAAGTCTACACACCGCAACGAAGAGTAGACCCCGCTCCCTGCAACTAGACAAAGTCTGTGTGCAGCAACGAAGACCCAACGCAACCAAAAATAAATAAATTTTAAAAACAAAGATGATTCTTAAAAAAAAATAAATAAAAATACATCAGAAATTATAATAATTAAAATAACATGATTCCCATATAAGAATAGCAGGTCAATGAAATAGAAAACATGGACGAGTGTGTGCGTATGAACATTATGTATGTTTATATATAATTAGAGTACAATAAAACTGGCACCAAAAGTAAGCGGGAAAAGGAAGGATTATATAATAAATTGTGCTAGAAAAACGGCGTAACGTTTTAAGAGAAAACATAAGCTGGATTGTAACCTCCTGCTATATGCTCTGATAAATTCCAGATGGTTTAAGAGTGGATATAAAAAGTGATTACATGTACATCAACTATACTTACATTTTTTTAAAAGGTAGACTTACTATCAGCTGATACAGGTGACTCAAAGGGTAGAGGGAAAGAACGGCTAGAACCATCTTCCAGATGACAGTGTGTGGTCATCTAAAAAAAAATGTCCTTGCTGGAAAAAAAGGGTGGCTGCAAAAAATAAGACGTAAATTTTATTCTGATTCCTCAAAGCAGAGATATTACAGAGCAATGTTGAAGGATTTGACTACATTAAAATGTAAAACATCTCCCTAAGTCCTCTATAAACGAATGTAAAACAAATGGTAAGCTCAAAAAGTATTTGCAACAAAAACGAGAGGCCAGAGAATAACACATGATAGACGGAGAGCCTGGACACACTGTTGGTGGAAGTCAGACTCCTTCCTGAAGGTAGTGTGGTAGCGTGGAAGGCAGCATTCCAGAGCCCCATCACTGCCCTCTGAACAAGGCTGTACGAGCCTCTCCCTTACATGTGGGCAGAGCCTGTGAGTAGCATGGGCTGGGCTCCTGGGATCAGGGTAGTAACCCGTTGGTTTTGACTTAATCAAAATGGAGCTTCTCCTGAGCACGCCTGACCTCATCAGAGAAGCCTTTGAAAAAGGTGAAAGTGTCAGAGACGTGGCTTTGAAGAAGTCAGCTCCCATGATGTGAGAGCCACCAGCCAGCAAGGAAAGGGGCTTCGTCCTTGGCACACAAAGAAAGGAACTCTGCCTACAACCTGAGTGGCCGTGGAAGGTCCCCAGGTCCAGATGAGGGCGCGGCCGGGCTGACAGCTGGATTGTAGCTTAGACTCCAGACACGTGGGACCTGAGGTGATGTGTGCACTGTTTTAAGTTGGCCACTAAAATGAGGTAACTTATTAGGCAGTAATTTAAAAATAGTACACGTCCTGTGTATTAAGAACCCTAAAAGGATTCATGTTTCTTATTTTATTTTTACTTTTTATATTTATTTATTTAATTTTTGTTTTTATTTTTGGCTGCATCAGGTCTTAGTTGCGACACGCGGGATCTTCACTGTGGCATGTGGCCTCTTTTGTTGCGGCACGCAGGCTTCTCTCTAGTTGTGGTGCACGGGTTCCAGGGTGCATGGGCTTTGTAGTTTGTGGCACGTGGCCTTAGTTGCCCTGTGGCACGTGGGATCTTAGTTCCCCGACCAGGGATCGAACCCGCGTCCCCTGCGTTAGAAGGCGGATTCTTTTTTTTTTTTTAATTTATTTATTTATTTAATTTTGGCCACGTTGGGTCTCTGTTGCTGCACGCGGCTTTCTCCAGTTGTGGCGAGCGGGGGCTACTCTTCGCCAAGGTGCGCAGGCCTCTCACTGCGGTGGCTTCTCATGTTCCGGAGCACGGGCTCTAGTTGCGCTGGCTTCAGTAGTTGTGGCTCGTGGGCTCAGTAGTTTTGGTGCACAGGCTCAGCCGCTCAGCAGCATGTGGGATCTTCCCGGACCAGGGCTCGAACCTGTGTCCCCTGCACTAGCAGGCAGACCCCCAACCGCTGTGCCACCAGGGAAGCCCAGAAGGCGGATTCTTTACCACTGGACCACCAGGAAGTCACAAAAGATTCATGTTTCTAAATGAAGACGCTTTAAACCTCTGGGGAAGATAAAAGAGTCTTGTTTTGGATTAGAAAGTCTCAGTGACATAAGGTTGTTAATTCTCCCTTATTCTAGCAAATCAGTATGACCCCAAACAAAAGAGCACAGGTGGATTTGGGAGCCAGACCAAATTATCCCAAAGGTCACCTAAGAGGATAAAAATGTAAGAATGGCAGGAAACATCTGGAAAAGCAGAGGGATTGAGTCCTCTGACATGGAAGTGTGTCTCACAGTGGTGAACACACAGCACAGCATGCTCGCATGGGGTCCCAGAGAAGTGCCATGTTGCAGACATGGGGGAAGGACAGATGTTCCCCGAGTGCTGGGGCAACTCAGTCGACAACTGAGAAAACAAACAGTTAAACATGGAAAATAAAACTATGAAAGTATGAAATGGAAATGAGTAAATGTTTTTATAAGTTTGGAGCAGGGGATGCCTTTTCCAGTCTGACAAACTCTAAAAGCCATTAAGGAATAGATGGATGAATGTGTTGCAGAAAGCAACAAAGGAAGCTAAAAGCCAGGAGCTACTTGTAGTATAAGTCACTAAGGGTGAATTTCCCAAATATAAAAAAGCTCACCAAAGAAAACAAAAAAGTCAATGTAGAAAATGCGGAATGACATGCATTCACAGTAGGATACGTGCCACGGGCCCATGAACGAGTGACAACGAGATGAGATGCTCAGCCTTCCCGTGGCGGGGGTGCCCAAAGCTCAGGGAGGCTGGCGGTGACCGGTGATCAGCGGGGGCGGAGTCAGCACTTCCACTGTCACTGTAACCTGGGAAAAGGTTTAGAAAAGTGACAAGAAGCAGAAGAGTGTGGAGAAATGTTTGGCTGATAGCCTCCTAGAGGAAAGATAAATTTATATAATCTTTTGGCTGCACAGGGTCTTTTTTTAAATAAATGTATTTATTTTGTTTATTTAGTTTTCGCTGTGTTGGGTCCTCGTTGCTGCACGCAGGCTTCAGTAGTTGTGGCACAGGGGCTCAGTAGTTGCGGCACACAGGCTCTACAGCACAGGCTCAGTAGTTGTGGCTCACGGGCTTAGCTGCTCCGCGGCATGTGGGATCTTCCCAGACCAGGACTCGAACCCGTGTCCCCTGCACTGGCAGGCGGATTCTTAACCACTGCGCCACCAGGGAAGTCCTGCACGGGGTCTTAGTTGAGGCACATGGGATCTTTGTTGTAGCATGCGAACTCTTAGTTGCAGCATGTGGGATCTAGTTCCCTGACCAGGGACTGAACCCAGGCCCCCTGCATTGCGAGCGTGGAGTCTTAGCCACTGGACCACCAGGCAAGTCCCAAAATTGATATAATCGTTATGGAAAACAGTTTGACAATATTTGCCAAAATTTTCCTAGTAACTTACCTGACAGATAAACCTCCACAAGTGTATAAATACATAAATGCAGGAATGTTCATTGCAGCATTGTCCAAAAAAGAAAATTGGAAATAACCTAAATTACGTTCATCAAAGGGAGCTGGTTACGCACATGATGGGCCCCCGATAGTGAACTGCAGGCTGCCGTGGAGGAGGGGCCGCACCCGTGTGGATGTGGGGCTCAGCCGACTGCATGGTCACTGCAACACTCAGCCTTGCACAGCGTGATCCCAGCTGCACATGTGCATGTGCGTATGAAGTGTCCACAAGGAGAAGCATCATTCCATGTGCAGTCTCTAACCAACATGTATTATTTTTATCTTATTTTTAAATTATTTTTTTAACTTTATTTTTTTATACAGCAGGTTCTTATTAGTTATCTGTTTTATACATATTAGTGTATATATGTCAATCCCAGTCTCCCAATCCATCCCACCCCCCGCCATCACTTCCCCCCTTTAACCAACATGTATTATTTTTAAGTTAAATATTCATAACCTTTTAAGTAATCTTAACATATTAAAATGCTTGTGTAAATCATCATGAAAAAATGATCTCAATTTAAGTTAAATTCAAAAGGGGCTTCCCTGGTGGCACAGTGGTTAAGAATCCGCCTGCCAACGCAGGGGACGCAGGTTCGAATCCTGGTCCGGGAAGATCCCACGTGCCGCGAAGCAACTAAGCCCGTGAACCACAACTACTGAGCCTGTGCTCTAGAGCCCGTGTGCCACAACTACTGAGCCCCTGTGCCACAACTACTGAAGCCTGCACGCCTAGAGCCCGTGCTCCGCAACGAGAAGCCACCGCAATGGGAAGCCCATGCACTGCAACGAAGAGTAGCCCCTGCTCACCACAACTAGAGAAAGCCCACACGCAGCAACGAAGACCCAACACAGCAAAAAATAAATTAATTAATTAAAAAAAAATTAAATCCAAAATATGATGAAATGCACATTTGGCTTAATGATAAAAATGAAAAGAAAGGATACTGTCAGTGCTCAATGCAGGCCATGGGCCATCGGCAGCGGGTTAGAAGGACTGAAGCCATGCTTGCAGCGCTGAAGGTCGAGGTGGCTCTGGACCCGACCGCCTGGGACCCGGCGTCTCCCTCTGCCACCAGCCCTGGGCATGTGACTGAACCAACCCTCTGTGCCTCAGTTCCTTCATCTGTAAAACGTAGGTCTTAAGAGGACCTACCTCAGAAATGTGCGGTTGTTATTCTAGGGCTCAGAGCAACGTCTAGCGCAGGACGGGCACCTGTTCATCCTCCGTATAGCTGAGTTCCTGGGGTATTCAGTGTTCTAATTCTGTGCAGTACATGTGTGTGCACACGGGGACACACAGGCTTGAACGGAGGGAGCAGGCCGGGAAGTGAGGCGGTGGAGGCAGCAAAGGGGCTTCTGCTTTTGTACTGTGTAACGTTTCACACGTCCCGTGTGTTCCTGGTAATCTTGACAAGTTTGAGAAAACGCTGTGGTGTCCATTTCTAGAGCACCCTGCCTGATGAAGCTCTGTGCAGAGAATCCTTTGCACGCTATGTCTGAACCTTTACCTCTGGGGCAGACCCTGCCTTTCCCAGGTTTCGCTCCTGCGTCTGTCACCCTGGCTGCCCGTCAGCCCAGGCTTTCCACGGGGAGGGTGCGGGTGCCTGTCCCGTTCCCCTCCTGGAAGGAGGCCTCCAGGGTCACCACCGCGTGGCTGCGTTGCCAGTTGGTGTAAGCTTTGGAATGTTCACTTACGGTTTTGACTGCTTTCAACCTCACCCATTTCTTTTCCTGAGCCACGAACCTAATTCCTTTGCTCTGGCCCTAACACATTGTTTGTTTTACCGAAGAGTTTTTCCACAGACTTATGAAATACCCGGATGTTTCCTTCCTTCTAGAAAAACCTGATGTAAATTCAGAAGAGAAGAAACTTGCCATCCCCCAGATTGTCATCACCACAGCCTCAAAAGAGACTCTGATCAGCTACGGTTCCACAGGAATGGAGGAGCAGAGGACCATTCGGGAAAGGGCTGAACCAGGCCCCTTCTACCGACACAGGAACCCCAGTACGGTAGACGCCTATAATTCACAGACCAAAGAATAAACAGGCACCCCAGTAGCTGCAGTCACTCCCTGTGCTCTGAGTCTCAGAGGTGATGGCAAAGGGCTGCCCTATCCTGTGGAAAGCTGCAGGTGCCCCTTCAGTAAACAAGGCTCTCGCCAGCTTCTCCAAAGCCGCAGGCAGCTTAGCAGAGGGCAAGAGTGACTCTGGGGTAATCGGTGAAGAGATGACCCTGTCGTAGCTGTCTGGCTGTGCCGAGTGATGAACCGGTAGCAGGCAGCATCTCTTGCTGACTCTGGATGGGCATTAGAACCCTTCCTGTTCGCTTCTGAAGGAGCGTGGTGTAAGCACTCAGCAGCTACAGTGGAGGAGGTGTCCCCCACCCTTGAACAAAAGGTCGGACTCTGAGGACGAAACCTTAGGGTGTTAGGTCCCAGAACAGGGAAGTGCACAGTCACCTTGGAGGGCCCAAGGGCTCCTAGCTTGAGAATTAAGGATGCAAAGGTATTATAGGATCCAGAAGAAGACGGATGCAGGAGTGGTGGCAGCCATGGCACTCAGAACTGTGGAAGTGGCTTTGTCAGAGCTGCCCTGGGAGGAGGTGAGCTGAACTGACGACTTCCTCTCTTTCTGGCTGTGTTTGAGGGTTCCTGGTGGGGAGGGACCGCTCAGGGGACGCCCAGCTTCAGCTCTCCGTCCTTGCCGGCAGCCCTTGGGTCAGAGTGCACTCACCTCCGGGGTGGCTGGTGAGAGCGCCCTGCCCGTCCGAGCTCATACCTTCAGTCTGATGACAGTATATGTCAGCTTCCTTCGTTCCTGGAACCATCAGCAGGCCGTACACATGGTCTGTCTCTGTCTATTGATGAGGCTCATATTCTTTAGTAGTAAATAGTACAAGCGACTTCCAATCCATGAGTTTTGGTATAACCCAAGAAAAAAGAAATCTCATATTGACATTGTTTACTAACATATTATCAACATCCTTATTTGTATTTATTTAGTATGTTTATTTATGTATCCTGACTGCCACGACTAAATATTTATACAGAAAAATCAAGCCCATACAAAGGTGAATTTGAACACACTGGGTCAGCATGCCTCTCATTCTCTATAAAGTTTCTAGTAGCTGTTGCATTTCTATCACATGACCTAGAAATTGCCCTCCTCCTACCCCTGCCCTGAGCATCTCAAACAAATAATCGCAAAACTATACTTACCATGGCATTAATTCTAATCTCATTATTAGCCGTGAGCTTAGCTTATCAGAATTCAAAAACCACCAGAATGAACTGAATGTGGTAATTAGTTTAAATTAAATACTTTTGACTCATGATTATTTAACCTCATAATTATGAAACGCCCTGAACTTACATTCGCATCATTTTAGCATTTGCAGTATAGTCCCCGTGACAGGAGAAGCTGCACCCCTCCTCCTACACGGGCCACTCACTGCCCTGCCTCGTTTTTCTCCTTAGCACGCCGTCTGCTTTACTTACCTTGTTTACCGCCTCCAGTTGGAATGTAAAGTACGCCAGGGCAGAGCCTGACAGGGCCGAGCACGTAGTGGGTGCTCAACACGGATGTGTTAGGTGACCCTTTGGTCCCACAGTCCCTCCGTCGCCACGTCCTGTCAGTTCTTTCCACAGCTCTCGGACGCGCCCTCTGCTCTCGGTCCCCACTGGCCCTGCCCGAGCCTCCTCCCTCCCTGGCTCCAGGTCAGCCCTCCAGTGCTTCAAGGGAGAGCTCTACAGCACAGCTCCCGCGGCCCCGCGGCCGCCACGGCCCCCGCAGCCACCCCCGCAGCCCACTGCAGCCCCCCGGACTTCGGCCTCCTCCTCCGGCGGCCGTTACTCAGCGCCCCAGCGCGGTCACGTGCCCGCACTTAAAACTAAAGTAGGGCTTCCCTGGTGGCGCAGTGGTTGAGAGTCCGCCTGCCGATGCTGGGGACGCGGGTTCGTGCCCCGGTCCGGGAAGATCCCACATGCCGCGGAGCGCCTGGGCCCGTGAGCCATGGCCATGGGCGCGGAGCCTGCGCGTCCGGAGCCTGTGCTCCGCAACGGGAGAGGCCACAACAGTGAGAGGCCCGCGTACCGCAAAAAAAAAAAAAAAAAAAAAAAA
>NW_006796283.1:4124511-4127089 GCF_000442215.2 Lipotes vexillifer
ACCAAAAAAAAAAAAAAAAAAAAAAAAAATTTAAAGTAAAGCTAGAACCTTGGTAGCCCGAGTGCATCGTAGGAGTTGAGGTCCTCGTGGGTGGGGTGGGGTCTTCGGGAGGTTTCCTTGGTAACCGTTGCTGAGGAGGGGACGCCCCGGAAGTAGGCCATGCGCTTGCTCCGAGAAACACCCGTCTGCGCCTGCGCACATGGGAAGTGGGGGGTGGGGTGGGGCTGAGCTCGGCATGGGGGAGCCGGAGCCGGAGCCGGAACAGATCCGTCTGAAGTGTATCCGTAAGGAAGGCTTCTTCACGGTGCCTCCAGAGCACAGGGTGCGACGACGGGCTGCTCGGGGTAGTAGTGTCCTCGCCGGCGGCAGGGCGGAGCCGAAACGCACTGGGGCCTTCAGTGTCGCGCTGAAGCGCCAGGTTTCCGGCGAGAGCGGGAACGACAGTCCCAGAGCTCCTAGCGACAGGCGCGGAAGCCGGCGGCGGACGCCCGGGACTCCGGTCCCGGCCGGTCCGCAGACCGCGGGGCGTGTCACGCCCGCGCGAGGGAAGGACCGGCTCTCTGGCCTCCGGCCGCCAAGGCCAGAGCGCGCTCCAGCGCTGGCGTTTCTTAGTTTTGTGCCGGGGACGGGCGCCTCTTGTCGGGAGACAGTAGCCATGGGAGGAGTTGGAGGCGTGTCTCCCACCGGGCTGTGGGTGCACCGGACGCGGGGCCCCACCTGTGACCCGGCAGCTTCATTTGTGCCTTGCTCCGTGTGGGGCCTCTGCGTGTGTAACTGTCACTTAGTCCTTTCGGGGACCCTTTGTAGAGGTGAGGAGGGTGAAGCTTAGGGGCGTTGGGTGGTTTCTCCAAGGTAGACGGCTCGTGCAGGGGCAGGTGTGAACCCTGGCGGCGGATTGTTTTAAACACTTGCTGGTGTTCTGAGAGGCCGCCTCAGTGCCCAGTAAGGATCCTAACATACTGGCTGAGTGAGCGCAGGACCCCCACTTGAGCCGTCCGCCGCCGTCGTTCATCACCGAGACACGCAGCAGCTGCTCTCAGTGGGGAGTTAAGACATACCCGGACGAGGACAGTGCACAATAGCAGGTGCTGCGAGACGAAAGTGTCGGGATTTTTCAGAGAAAGAATGCTTTCAGCTGGGGGCCAGGAAGCAGCTTTGCAAAGCGGTAGCATTTCTGCTGGGCGGTAAGTGTGAGTGCGTTTTGGACACGCAGAGACGAGGAGGGTTCTTGCCAGACCTGGGCAGCAGTAGGAGCAAAGTCCTGCGAAGCACAGAGCGCACAAGAAGCACCAGGGGTCACGGGAGAGAGAGAACAACTAGGTTGAGCTGAAACCGTGGAAGGGCTTCAGTACAGGCCAGGTGACTCTGACTCCGTTCCCCAGGATGGAGGGAAAGGTGCATAGAGGCAGGGAGTCCAGAGAAGGGCTCTTAGAACTTGAACCTTGCCGCACATGCTTCTCCAACCCAAGGGGAGGTGCTCATTGATTCTGCTACAGCTGAAGGTGGTGTAGGGTACAGGCTCTCTGCTAGAATATGGAGACCCCAAAATACAGTGATTTAAGTACAGAACTTTATTTCTGGCTCCCCTAACGTCTCACAGGTGGGCCAGGCACTCAGGTTGTCTCTTTGCTCCACCTGTGCCCCACCCAAATCCCAGCCTGCCTCAAGGGGCAGGAAGGAGTGAGCGGCAAGCAGCCTCCTTTGATCAGAAAGTTGCCCTTGTCCCTTCTGCTCTCATCCCATTGGCCAGGATTTAGTCACATGGTCACACCCAGCTGCAAGGGAGGCTGGGAACTATGGCCCCCAGCTGGGTGGCTGTGTGCCCCTGGGCAGTTGCATAACCCAAAGGAAGAAGTAACGTGTGGATGATTGAGACAGTTTTTGCCCCAGAAGTGTCTCCACTGTGCTTGGTAGATGCTTCGTGAAGTTCTTCAAGCTTTTTCCACGTCCAGAGCTTGCTTGCTTTTTTATTTATTTATGGCCTCCCCCTTGCAGCTTGGGGGATTTCAGTTCCCCCAGTCAGGGATTGAATCCAGGCCCTTGGCACTGAGAGTGCGGAGTTCTAACCACTGGACTGCCGGAGGAAACCCCAGAGCATAATTTAGAGCGGTGCTGTTCAGGGGACTTTCCGTGATGGTGGAAATGTTCTGTTTTCTGAATCGTCCAGGATGGTCACCACAAGCGCCGCGTGGGGCCATCGAGTGCTTCACATGGCTTGTGCGGCTGAAGAAATGGACTTTTAGTTTCATTTTAGTTAATTTTAACCAAATGTGGCTGGCGGTTCCTCCTTCTGGGCAGCACATATCTGGACCATGGAATTGAAAGGGAGTGGTTAGACCGTCTTTGATATCACATTCAAAGAAGCCAGCATCATCACCCCATTTTCTCACCTGAAAACTAAGGTGTGTGGTCACCTTTCTGTTTGGTGAGCAGGACACGAGCTGGCTTTTTGGTACCAATTGCGTGTCCATATCCATCTCTGGTTCCATTAGCTGCCACATCCCCTCACCGCCAGCACCTCTCTCTTTCAGCTGGGACGGTGCCGGAGCGTGAAGGAGTTTGAGAACCTGAACCGCAT
>NW_006796283.1:4127433-4131934 GCF_000442215.2 Lipotes vexillifer
GAACCGCATTGGGGAAGGCACCTACGGCATTGTGTGTGAGTGGCCATGGTGGGAGGCCTGGGGGCCCAGGGACTGTCCCAGCAGCAGCTGTGGCAGGGCTGGAAGGAGGGTATAGGTGACCTCTAATCCCTGGTGTAATTGCCATAGATTTCACACCACTCCTGAGTAAACACAAGCATCGGGTTGCTAATGTGTACCCGTGAGTAGAGGTCGCTGTTATACCCATAAAGTATACACCGCGGAAAGCAGCCAGAACTGCATCCGCAGGAGCTGAGACGTTGGTGTGCGTCAAACTGCTATGGGTTTGGAAGATGCACAATTTAGCACAGTGCTTTGGGGAGCCAACTTTGACAAAATAAGAGTTCCTTTTTCAAGATACGCTACCTTATTTGCTGTTAGAACATAGTAACCGCAGAGCACAAAGCAGTGATCTGCATACCAGCTCTAAGAAGGAAAACTTACAGGGAGCTTCTCACAACCAGGGGCCCTGTACCAGCTCAAGCCAGAGGACTCCCCAGGGAGCACATCTCGCAGGGTCGGGTGCTGCTTGCAAGGAGTGTGGATGGGCTGTCGCAGGGTACCCAGCAGTCAAGGGGGAAGAGAAAGGGAGCCCCCGTGGGGCAGGAAGCCACACGGTGGGATCGGGCTTGGGTCCTATCCTGGAGGAGCTTCCTTTGCAGATAGGGCCCGGGATACCCAGACGGATGAGGTTGTCGCCCTGAAGAAAGTGCGGATGGACGAGGAGAAGGACGGTGCGCGGAGGGGCCGCCGACCTCCCTGAGCTCGCGGGGGGCGCGAGCTGCCTGAGGCCCCGAGTTGTGCCTGCTTCCCCAAGGGTGTCTGCATGATGCTCAAAGGAGGCTGATCTCTGGGGGCTGCAGCCTGACCCCCGCCACGCACTCTAGGCCTCAGCCCCACAAGCCCTGTGCGGCTCATCCCCTTCACCCTCCCGTTGCGTGACTGCCTCATCTTCTGTCTCAGCTCAGTGTCACCCCGCCACAGGGCTTTCCCACCCGAGATTGAGCCGGCAGCACCTGTGTGCTCCACGCCGCCCTGCTGACAGCCCCGTGGCTGCCTGTGCAGGCAGGGCTGTGCTGGGCGCACTGGGGGCCACCTGCCATGCACAGGGGTCAGCACAGAGTGCTGCTTGCATTTGATGAAGGAGGGAAGGGTTAAAGGTGCTGGTTAGGATGGCCTTGCTTCTCCCTGAGGCAGCAGGCAGAGCCCTGACAGCAGCGGGCATGGGGGTCCCTGAGAGGGGATGTGGACAGGGGTTGGGGGCTCGCTGAGTAGCTGGCTGTCAGGGGGTCCTGACTGCAGGGCTGGGCTTGCTGAGGCCGCGCTGGGTTGCAGGGGTCCCCATCAGCAGCCTTCGAGAGATCACGCTTCTCCTTCGCCTCCGCCATCCGAACATCGTGGAGCTGAAGGAGGTGGTTGTGGGGAACCACCTGGAGAGGTGAGTGGTCCGCTTGCTGCCCCCGCATTGGGTCCTGCCCGGCCCCCTCCCTCTTGCCTTTCCTGCTGCCCCAGGAGGGTCCCTTGGCCCACCTGGGAAGAGGTGGGAGTAGCTTGCGTTTCCCCCTCTTCTTTCAGCATCTTCCTGGTGATGGGTTACTGTGAGCAGGACCTGGCCAGCCTTCTGGAGAACATGCCGACGCCCTTCTCTGAGGCCCAGGTTTGAGGCTGCGGGCTCTGGTGGCGGGCTTCCCAAGTCCTTGCTCGGCACCCTGTGGCAGACGCAGGCTGCCCTGACCCTGCATCCTGGCCCTCTACAGGTCAAGTGCATCGTGCTGCAGGTGCTCCGGGGCCTCCAGTACTTGCACCGGAACTTCATCATCCACAGGTGGGTGGGGTCCACGGGCCTGGAAGGGGGCGGGGCCTCAGGAGACATTTTTCCAGAGGAGTGCTGGTTTGTGACATGGGGGAAGTGTGACTGCCAGCACTGACCCAGCGCCAGTTGACGTTGCCGAGTATCCAGGAGAGGAGCAGGCACAGCCTCGGTGCAGTAGAGGTTCTGTGACTGCTCCTGGCGGATGGTCCAGGACCAGATAATACCTGTTTTCTCCTCTGGGGGGGCCGATGGTGTGAGCGAGTCAGGCTCTGAGAAGTGCTGCCTTGGAGAGAGCCTTACTGGAAGGCAGGCCAGGAAGGGCAGAGACTGGAGGGGCAGAGGGGAGGGTCTCGCAGGCCTCAGCAGGACCTTGCAGGCAGCAGCTTGGTGGCTCGCATGGCCTGGGTGGGGATCAGACACAGCCCTGGAAGCCAGACCTGGGCTCAAGGCCGCCTCTGCCAGTTTCTCAGAAAGTTACTGAGAGCTCTCTCTGGTGTTCCCAGCTGCCAAATTGTCTTGCACTGCCTGCCATCCTTATTTTTAAGAAGTGCAGGGACTTCCGTGGCGGTCCAGTGGTTTAGACTTTGTCTTCCAATGCAGGGGGTGCGGGTTCGATCGCTGGTTGGGGAGCTACGATCCCGCATGCCTTGCGGCCAGAAAATCCAAAGCATAAAAAAGAAGCAGTAGGGCTTCCCTGGCGGCGCAGTGGTTGGGGGTCTGCCTGCCGATGCATGGGATGTGGGTTCGTGCCCCTGTCCGGGAAGATCCCACGTGCCGCAGAGTGGCTGGGCCCGTGAGCCATGGCCGCTGAGCCTGCGCGTCCGGAGCCTGTGCTCTGCAACGGGAGAGGCCACAGCAGTGAGAGGCCCACGTACCGCAATAAAAAAAAAAACAGAAGCAATATTGTAACAAATTCAGTAAAGACTTTAAAAATGGTCCACATAAAATTAAAAAAATAAAAAAGTGCAAATAGGAGGAGACGTATGGGGAAATGTTCTAAGCGTCACTGCGACGGTGACAGCCTCTTATCCCACGCAGTTTCCTGGAAAGCACTGATGTTCTCTTTTTGTCACAGGGATCTGAAGGTCTCCAACTTGCTCATGACGGATAAGGGCTGCGTGAAGACAGGTGGGTGCAGGTGCTGGCTCTTTGGTGGGGGCCTCCATGAGTGCCACCTCGACGGGGCCGCAGGCCCCGTCCCGACAAGCACCCTGCACGCTACAAGCTGGTTGCAAACGTCAGTGGAAACTGGGTGACACTCTCTCTCCCGTCTGTCCAGCGGATTTCGGCCTGGCCCGGGCCTATGGCATCCCGGTGAAGCCAATGACCCCCAAGGTGGTCACCCTCTGGTGAGTCCCTGGGGACCATGGGAAGTGGGGGGGTCATGCTGAAGCTGCACGAGGACCTTGGAGGTTTCTAAGCTTTGGGGCTGCACACACTCAGAGGCTGGGTGTGGATGGCTCCTGAGGCAGAGCAGGGCTGTCACCGGGAAGGACCTGCCCCGTCCAGATGGGGGCGCTGCTCTGCCCTGCGGCAGCCAGACCCCCAGCCTGGCTCTGAGCTGCTCGGAAGGGGCGGTGGCTTCACCGACGGGAGGACATTTTGAAGAACGGGGTTGTGCTTTAGGGCAGGATGCTTTCTGCCATGTGTCACTCAGCCCCGACCTGTATAGAACGGGCCAGCACAGGACACTGCTGCACACGGGAGCCCTCCAGTGACAGCAGCTGCTGCCTCGTGTGCTATCGTGTTTGTCGGGTTTAGTGGAAGGGACAGCCGAGCTGGGCTTCACGTTCCATCGTCCAGGCTGACCGGCTGTCAGGGGCGGTGGTGGCCGGCGGGTGGGCTGGTGCAGAGCCACAGTGCCTCGCGGAGGCCGGGCCGGAGGAGAGGAACTACCAGACCCAAGGTGGGGGCTCCTGTTCACAGGTACCGAGCCCCTGAACTGCTGCTGGGCACCACCACGCAGACCACCAGCATCGACATGTGGTGAGGGGTGGATGCGCCCAGGGCCTTGGGAAGGGCGGGGCGGTCTTGTGGGAGCTGGCGGGGCAGGGGTGGGGCTGGGGTCTCACCAGCCTCCCAACTCCCAGGAAGGTGGGCCTGCGCCTGGGGTCCCGAGAGGCAGTGTAAGACGGCTTCGGCGTTCACGGCCCCCGTCACTGAGGACCCGCCCTCGTGGCCACTCAGAGAGGCCTGCTGGTGCCAGCTCACGTGGCCCGGGGGGAGGACCCAGTGGTCACCTGCCCTTCCCGTCGTGGCCTCCTCCCAGCTCTGCCCCCGTCCTCTGACCCCAGCACCTGGGGGCCGGGGCCCGGCGGAGTGGTTCTCTGCGGGGCCGGAGGAGCTGAGGCACGGCCCCATGCTCCTCTGCAGGGCCGTGGGCTGCATCCTGGCCGAGCTGCTGGCCCATAAGCCCCTTCTGCCCGGCGCTTCCGAGATCCACCAGGTGGACCTGATCGTACAGCTGCTGGGGACACCCAGTGAGAACATCTGGCCGGTGAGTGCCGGCCCGGCCCTGCCCTCTCCTGCCCCCTGCCGGCCGCCAGCCTGCAGCTGCCACTCCCCCACACAGGGCTTCTCCCAGCTGCCGCTGGTGAGCCAGTACAGTCTGAGGAAGCAGCCCTACAACAACCTGAAACACAAGTTCCCGTGGCTCTCGGAGGCCGGCCT
>NW_006796283.1:4131971-4146656 GCF_000442215.2 Lipotes vexillifer
ACCTTCTCTTTATGTACGACCCCAAGAAAAGGTGCTGACCCGGCCTGCGGGCGGGCAGGGGCGCCGTGACCAAGAGGGCCCCTCCCAGACATGCCTGTGAGGCCCGGGCCTCTGCCCGCCCAGGTCATGAAGCCCTTTCTGAGGCTCCTGTCGGTTTCTGGGTCCCCGGTCCCTACCTGCCACCCAGCTGTCTGCTGTGCGGGGCAGGTGTGAGGGAGATGGGCCTCGGCCAGGCCCGGGCCCCGCGAACGGCAAGGCCTTCTCTCCAGGGCGACGGCCGGCGACTGCCTGGAGAGCTCCTACTTCAAGGAGAAGCCCCTGCGTGAGTCTCCGCCGCCCCCTGGCCGGCGCTTGGCTGGGGGTCCCTGTTCGGGCCGGGGCTGCTGTTGGGCAGGTGGGCGGTGGGGCCCGAGCAGGCACGGGCTGCTCGTGCCACAGGAACTGCGTGCAGGGCCAGGAGGGGAGCAGAGGGAGGCGTGGGGGGCCCTCCCCACCTGGCGCTGAGCAGCCCCCTCCCTGCAGCCTGCGAGCCGGAGCTCATGCCCACTTTCCCCCACCACCGCAACAAGCGTGCTGCCCCGGCCACATTCTCAGGAGCTGAGAGCCAGAGCCGGCGCTGCAAGCCCTGAGGGCGGGGGCCCCTGGGGCCCGGCCTGTCCCTCGGCCAGGACCGACCAACTGCTCCAGCTCACTGCACCGCTTCCTGCACCTCTGCCCACCGCTGCCCCAGAACGGCAGAGTGTGGACACGGGGGATGCCGGTGGGTGCGTCCTGCAGGCCCAGGCACCCTGCCGGGCGCCACCTGGTGGCTCTGTCATCTCGTGGCTCTGCCATCTGGTGGCTGAGCTGGGTCCACCTGTTGCCAAGCCCTCAGACCCTCACTTCCCAGGAGGAAATTTGGCTGGGCCCATCTCAGGAGGTGTCTCTGGCTTGGGGCGAGCAGACCCCACGTGGTCACTTTTGTCCCCACTTGATCCCCAGGGTCTGCCTGGGAAGGGAGAGGCTACGGTGACCCCCCGCTGGGGCAGCAGGACTCAGAGTGGGAAGGAGGGGTGGGGTGTGGGGTGCCGCCAGCTTGGTGGACTGGAGTCTGGGTAGCTCTGAGCCCACCAGACGGACAGCCCTGGGTTGGGGGCTGTGCCCTGTCCCCACTCTCCACTGAGGCCCCTGGGGAGGGACATGGTTGGGCCTCAGAGAGATAAACGCTTTCCTCACAGACGCAGTTGGATCCAGTGTCCTTTAATGTACTTTGAGGTTGTGATTCGCGTGACGGACAGGTGTGGGGAGGAGGGGCCACACACAAGACTGGCCCCACCCCAGGCCCAGGTGGGCAGGCCCACCCCCTCCAGCCCTGTGAGCGGGCTGGCAGCTGGCGCATCTTTACCACTGGACCCAGGTGGACTCTGGGGTGGGAGCCTTGGAGATCTCTCATCCTGCCTTCCAAAGCCGGACAGCAGGAAGATGTAGCAGGGAGGCTGCTGGGGTACTGATTGCTCAGAAGCCCCCACGCTCCACCCGGAAGTGGGGTGACAGCCTCTCGGGCTCTGTGGCTCCCCGTCTCCCGCCTGCTGTTCTCTGTAACTCTTGGGCACTCACTCTGGTTGGAGACTAGATCATTTCTTTTCTGCTCTTGGGTCCAGCTTCCCCGCCCAGCTCTGACTGGAGCCCATGGGGGCTGGTCTCAGGCCAGCACTCAGCTCATTTAGTGCTGGTCTGTGACACCCATGGGGGACCAGGTCCCCTCAGCCGGGTCAGCCATGCACCTGGCAGAGCCCCTAGAATGGTCTTAGCAAAGCTCCGGGGCTCATGAGGTCACCTGAGCCCCCAAGGACACTCCTCTGTGGAGCACCCCTTTGGGCACTTGCAGGGAGCAGGTCAGGAGCTGCGGCGCGGGGGCCAGTGGTGGGGCCGGGGAGAGGTGGGAGAGGGTGCTCCCTGGGGGTGGGCCGGCAGCTTTCCGAGGAAGACGGCCCCCACCTCTCACGTAGCAGGGTTGAGTCTCCATGCCTCCCGACCTGCCGCTGTGCTCAGCACCCCTGGGGGGCAGGAGGCAGGGTGGCCAGTGGCCCGGGCCCGAGGAGGGATGAGGCCCAGAAAAGCACCACGGAACGTGTCTCCAGAAAGCCCTGGGCCTAGGGCCAGGCGGGCCTAGGGGCATCGTAGAGCAAGGCGTCCACCTGGGCTCGCTGCAGCCACAGGCGCCGCTGGTGGTTTCCGTGCAGGGCGCGCAGCGGGTGGCCCGGGCGGCAGGTGGCCAGGGCGGCACAGTGGGAAGTGTGCAGCTGGCGACACGTGTCACAGCAGAGGGTGGGGAGGGCGCCAGGGCCCAGGCAGCTGTGTGTCTGGTAGCCGGGGGGCTCGGGGACTCGGGGGGGGCTGGCCTGCTCAGGGGTTCCAGGGGCTTGGGGGGCAGCCAGGTCTCCGGGCCGACTGAGCAGCTCTTGGCGCAGTGAGAGGAGGGAGAAGACCTCAGCCTCGGGCTCCTCCTCCGAGGCTGGGCTGCTGGCCTCAGCCTCCCAGGCCCCGCCCCCCACGCCCCACAGTCTGGCACTCTGCTCCCAGAACAGAGGCTGGCAGGCCAGCTCCGAGGGGGGTGAGTCGGGGCCTGGCGAGGGTCCCCCGTATAGGCTGGTCTCGTCTGAGCCCTCATCCTCCTGCAGGTCCCGGTACAGGTCCAGCCGGGCCTGGCACCGGGCCGGGGAGCCACGGGGGGGCACAGGTGGCGGCTCCTCTTCGCGGGCTAGTCGCTGCTGCAGCCAGGCCACGCAGGAGGCCACATCCGCACTGGCCCGCCGTGCCTGCAGCAGCTCCTCGGCTGGCAGCATGCTGGTGCCCAGCTGCGCCAGCACCTCGCCCAGGATCTCACACTCCAACCGCAAGGCAAAGCAGCCCAGGGCGACCTGCACAAGCTGGCGGGCGGGGGGCAGGGCGGCCACCATGAGGCGGTGGTCGTCCCTGCGCACATAGCCCATCTTCTGGAAGCTCTGGATGAGAAGATCCTCCGAGAGTGCGCCCTTCAGCACGTGCACGTAGCCCCCTGAGAAAGTCTGCAAGGGAGGGGGCCCGTCGGCGGCAGCCCACCCTCCCACAGACCTGCCCCCGCCTCGGCTGCACTCTGGCAGTGGCTTGCTTTGGGGGGCCACCATCCTCACCCCAGGGGGCGGCGTGGCCCCAAGGCGGTCTGGGATGTGCTGACACTCCCTCCAGAGGAGCTGTTTAAAAACATACATGCTGGGAGTTCCCTGGTGGTCTTGTGGTTAGGATTTGGCGCTTTCACTGCTGGGGCCTGGGTTCAGTCCCCGGTCGGGGAACTGAGATCCCGCAAGCTGTGCGGCCAAAAACAAAAAAAAACATAGATGTTCAGGGCCACCCCCAGAAACTCTGATCTCACTGGCTGAGGTAGACCCAGGCATCACAATTTTTTTTTTTTTTTTTTTTTGCCGTATGTGGGCCTCTCACTGTTGTGGCCTCTCCCATTGCGGAGCACAGGCTCCGGACGAGCAGGCCCAACGGCCATGGCCCACGGGCCCAGCCGCTCCACGGCACGCGGGATCCTCCCAGACCGGGGCACGAACCCGTATCCCCCGCACCGGCAGGCGGACCCCCAACCACTGCGCCACCAGGGAAGCCCCCACAATTTTTTAATCTAACACATTTCACCTGGGTCATAGAACAAACTAAATAAAGAGCCCCTGTTGAGAAATCTCGCTGCTCTCTGGGTCCCCTCCACCTCCTCTCACCTGTGGGGGTTTGCTACTTTAGTTAGTTTCCTGTGTACCTGCTGAGTGGTCATGCAAACACACAAAGAACACAGGTGCTTATTTGCTCTGAGCAGGTAGCCTCCTAAACGCCTCATTCTGAACTCTGCTTTTCCAGTTTCTGAGAGCTTTCCCTATCACAACAGAGGCCTAGCCATTCACTTCTCCAGCTGTGCAGCCTTCCACCACACGGATGGAACATCTGTAGTTTTTGGAGGCTCCAGGCTGCAGAGGAACTAGAAGGGTCCCTAGGATGGTGACCACGTGTCTCTCACATGTCTACAGTTCCTTGATCCTGGGACCCTGTGAGTGTACCTCTGCTTACAGCTGATGAGAGTACCTCCACAGATGGCGCACTGCTGTAAAACTGTTCTCAGGGCTGGGCCTTCACCCCTCACAATGGACCTTGCGCTGGACTGTCCTCGTGTTTGCTTCATGGAGGAAGGAATGGATTCCAAAAGATTAGGTAACTTGCCCCAAGCCACAGAGCCGGCAGAAGCAGACCCCATCCAGGTCTGCCCAGTGCTGAAGCCCGTGAGTGTCTCAAGATCAGGCCTGTCTGTTCTGCTCTTGGCCCCCCATGGGGCTGCATCCTGCCCTCGTCTGAATGGATGAATGAAAGTCCTAGAACCTCAAAACAGTAGGTGTCCCAGTGGAGCAGTGGGCTCCACGGCTCACCTCACTGAGAGAGGCTGCTGCTGCCATGGCAACCAGTGGAGGCGGACGCCCACGTGCCCAGTGACATCATTACCTTCCCACTCTTCTGAATTAGCTCAGAGCACAAGGCAGCGTGCCCCCTCCTGCCAGCCTGCAGCTCACCTGGAGGGACCTGGCCGGCCCTGGGCTCAGCTCTACCCAGGCTGGGGGGTGAGCTCGGTTCTTGTTTAGCCCGGCTCCACTAGGACATGCAGGGGCACCCCCAGCCCCTGCCTGCTTCATAGGGGATAACCCATCCCATGTCCTCTTCCACAAATGGAGCCACAAATCTCTCCTGGAGAGATTAGGGTGACCCTGGAATGCCCAGTCCTTCCCGTGTGCCTGTCCTAGGATTTCTTTGGTAACTGGGGTCACAAGGCCACTTTGGGGAGGGCAGTGATACAAGCTTTAAGGACCAGGATCCCCCTCGGAAGGCGGGTATCCAAACAGGTGACCTCCACCCACCCCATGTTCTCAGCACCAGGAGTACAAAGGGGAACCTCGGCCAAGAGATGTTCCAACACGCCCAGGACCGCTCAGCACACTGAGCTCTCTGAAGCCTATCAGTCTCTGAGGACACCTGAAATCCTTTATGCCCAACGGTAGCCACCGTCCCGATGGTAGCCAACCCCCAGTAGCCTGGGCAGAGGCCCCCACTCGGCTCGGCGCCCTACCTTGATGGTGGTGAATTCTTTCCTCCAAGGCAGCAGATACAGGTGCACGGCGGCCAATTCCAGCAGCTCGAAGGCGCGGGCCAGGCCGCGTAGCGCAGGGGCCAGGTCGGCGCGGCCCCACAGGCCATCGGTGAGTAGTGCCAGCGCGTCATCCTGCAGCGCCCCATGCAGGTCGAAGTCTTCCACCAGGATGTGCCAGAGCACGGCGCGTAGCGATGGGTCCCCGCACACGCCCGCGCGGCCGTGCCTAAGTTCGCGCTCCAGGCACAGACGGTAGTCCTCGGACAGCGAGCTGCTGCCCATGCTGGCGGGCGGGAATAGGGTGTCAGGACGCAGAGACCCCTCCCTGCCCGCTGCGCGCCTCCAGAGCCCTCGCCTGCATCCACAGGTCCCCCACCAACTGTGCGCCCCTGGTACCTACAGCACCCCCTTCCCTGGAGACGTGCGCCACCTGAGTGGAGCAGAGACCCCTTTGCCCACCAGATCGTGCTGTGGGCCCGGAGGACGACAGCCCTACCTGTCTCTCACCAGCAGTCCCCGAGCGCCCGCTACTCTGTTCGGGCCTCTCCAGCAGCACCTCGCTTCCGCCGGGGCCGGCTCCACCCCTCTGCCGTGACGTTAGGGGCGGGGTCTCTTCGGGCACCACCGCCTCCGCCAACGCGGACAGGGGCGGGGCCTAGTGAGGGCCCGGGAGCACAAACCTCCACGGCCTGCGGAGCCGAGGACAGGGGGCACACCGCGGACGCTCCCACCGAGGCGGGCGCCGACCTCCCGAGCTGGACCCTCGGGAGCGCCAGGGTGCTGAGGAAGCAGGTACCGTGGCTCTTCGTGCGCCTGCCGGGAGCGGGTACCGGACGCGGGGCGGGGCAATCTCCTGGGGGCGGGGCTACCCCAACAGGGACGGGACCCTTCTCGTTTCCTAACGGGATTGATCAGATACGGGAGGGAGGGCTCGAGCTGCCCTCTGGCGGGGCCAGCGCTCCAGGTGGAAGCCGGCCAGGCGTTTCAGCGTCATTTAAAAGCTGCAACCTCGGGGGTCCTGGCGGTCCAGTCGTTAGGACCCCGCGCTCCCACGGCTGGGGGCGCCGCACCCTCCTCCCCCCAGCGAAAAAAACAAATCAGCAACCCGGGCCTCGTTGAGGCGGCGTGAAGGCGCCTTTCTGCCTAGGTCAGAGTCGCTTCCAGGCACCAGATCCGATGTTCTGCTCTGTATCCAGCCCTGCTTCTCCGCTCCTGCTCTGAGTGCTGTTTGCGTGGTCCCAGGTGTTTGCTGTTAACTGTTGTGTGCTACTCCGGGGAGCATCGCTCTCAGTGTGCCACTCGTACCTGAGCAGGTCTTTGCACCGTCCTCCCTTAGAGGAGTAGTCCCATAGAAGACCCGTTGAATGGAAGTGACGTTGCGTGGCTTTCCAGGTTAAGTCATAAAACTGCCTTGCTGTCTTGAGATGCTCAATTTTGGGACCTAGCCACATACTGGGAGGAAAGCAATTACATGAAGGGGCCAAATAATGAAGGCTGAATAATGTCCAAGATCCATGGAACCCGGGAATGTGAACATATTTGGAAATAGGATCTTTGGAGATATAATCGAGTTAAGACGAAGTCAGACTGGATTAGGCTGGATCCTAAACCCTGTCAGAATGATGTCTTTGTAAGGAGCAAGGTTACATACTTCGGAAGGAAGCATATGATGGATGCAGAGACTTGCAGCTACAGGCAGAGACTGCAGGAGCCCCGAGAGCTGGACGAGGCAGGAAAGGGTTCTCGTCTAGCACTCTGCTGGGCCACGGCCCTGTGGATGCCTTGACTTCAGACTTCAGGACTTTGAAAGTAAATTTCTGTTGTTTTAAGCTCCCCGGTAGCTAGTTACAGGAAACGAATGCAGGCCTCCCACGGCTGTTCCCACAGCCCTGAGGCCCTCGCTGGTGGCAGATGTGTAGACAAATCTCCAGATGACTCCAACCCCTTGATCTTGGGTCACCCCAACTTGGAAGCTGACCTAGTTGATGCTGCAGGTGGGCCAGAGACAAGATGTCCCCACTGAACCCTGCCGAGATGGGAGTTTCACAAGCAAAGCAAATGGCTGTCGCATGTTTAAGCCAGTGCGTGGGCTGGTTTGTTACACAGCAGGGGGGTGGATACCACACTGCCTCAGCGCCAGCTGCGTAGGGGTCCTCCTGTGACCCTGGGCTATAACCGGGCAGAGCAGATGGGTGGGAGGGTCAGTTAATACCTACCTCGGCCAGGACCGCAGCTCCCTGGACCATCGCCCAGCACGCTGCACACTGTGCGGCTGGGTCCAGTCTCCCAGGCAGCACCACTCTCCTCATCATCCAGCTTTCTCATCTTCACCAGTTCAGTGCAAGGGAAGGTCTGTCTTGTAAGTGTTTTCATTTGCATTTCTTGATTTTAAAAATGACTTTAAACACCTCTTCTTATGCTGATGAGCTTTTTAAAGTTCTTCTGAAGACAGCCTGTTCACAGCCTTTGCTATGTTCCTGACTGGGGCTCCTGCCTTTTTCTTGTTGATCTGGAGGATTTTCTGTGTGAAGAATCCATCACTCACCAAAGGGCTGTAGGCTGGAAGAGGCTGAAGGACTGGCCCAGAGCCAGCAGCAGAAGGGCCGTCTGATCAGCGCCTCCAGAGAGCTCCCCAAAGCCAGCAGGAGCGCCCACGGTCAGGCTTTGCTCCATCGTCCACCTGCTCTATGAAAGGGGGCTTAAAATCCCATCCTTGAGACCGCCAAGGCCTGGAGCAGGGGGGTCATCCTCCCCAGGCTTCATGGCTGGCTGGCCCTCGTGTCCAGGACTGGGGGGCTTCCTCTGGAGATGGCAGGGACTCAGGGACTGAGAGCTTTGAGGGCAGGGCAGGGTGAGCAGGCGAGTGCCCGCCTGTCGTTCCTGGGGTGCTGGTGGGCAGGGGACCCCCTGCCCACAAAGGCTCCCGAAAGAGGGAGCTGCCCCCGGAACTTGGGTTGGCCTTCCCTTGGGGTCACGTCCCCGGCCCCCTCTGGCCTCCAGAGTCAACCTGCTGGGCTAGAAGAGAGCTCTGCCACCGGGAGGTGTTGCCTGGAGAAGGCGTTGCCCCTTCTGTGCCTCACTTTCCTCACGAGGTTCCCGCACAGCCTTGGGACACTGCGTGCACAGAACACACAGTCAGGTCCAGCTGGGCCTTCCCCAGGGACCCACACGCTGCTCCCACACCACTTTCTGCCACGGTGACAGATGCTGCCTGGGGCTGGGGCCGGGCCACCTGCGTGTGTTCCCCACCTGGAGAGCAACATGACTCCTGGGAACCCTTCAGGAGGAGTGGTCCGGGGCTCAGATCCTGCCCAGTGATGACCTCTGACCCTGCCAACCTGCTAGACCCCCCAGAGTGTGTCCAGTGCTAGAAGGGGCAGCCCCATGGATCCCACTCCTGGGTAGAGATCTGGGAGGCGGGCTGGGCTTGGCGATGGCCCCAGGGGCCTCTGGGACCCTCTTCTGGCTCTGGCTGGTTGGCTGGGAGTGGCTGTGCTGCCCAGGCCTCCGCCCGGCCAGTGGGATGGGGAGCAGGTGAGCCGCGCTGACGGAGACACCAGTGACCTCTTTATTTCCAGCTGGGTCAGTGGTTGCCCAGGGGCCTGTAGCAGTCAGGGTGGGCAGGTGGTGGGGCTCCTGGCAGGCGCCGACCCTTGGGTTCACACCGACCCTGAAGGGGCTGAGTGGGGGTGGGGATTCGCCAGGGGTCTCAGGATGTCCGTGCCCATTGCCAAGGGTGGGAGTGTGGCTCAGAGCTCCCACACATGGGCAGGTGCCCTGGGGACACCTGGGTCTCCAGGACAGAGTGGTCAGTGACCAATAAATAAACAGCACAGTCTAAACCCACCTGGGCCCCAGGCCTCCTGTGGGGTGACAGGCTCTCTTCTCGACTCAGACAAGAACCTGGCTCAGGGAGCTCCGTGTGTCACGGCGGACGGGAAGGGGAGAGGAGCAGACCTGCCCTCGGTCAGGCCCACGGCCCCTCTGTCTTTGGGCTTGCGGGGCCTGCAGGGTGTCAGCGGACTGAGCCGTTGGAGTGTGCAGGCCCCAGGGGCGCCCAGTTTCCCTGCACGGGGCCTCTCACAGGTGGGGACAGGAAAGAGAAGGGCCTGGTTCCTGGGAGCTGACTCGGGTCAGCCCCATCCTATCAGGAGCAGAGGGGCCTCCTTGAGCCCTAGGGGCTGATGTCAGGCGGGGGCGAGAGCCCCACCTCGGCCAGCCCACCGCCCCATGCAGGTGCCTCTGGGCCAGTCCTTGGCCAGCCCGTCCTCTGCTACTTGCCCAGGGCCCGCCGGGGCAGCAGCTCCACGTAGCTCAGGGCGCTCTGCAGTGACGTCAGGCAGTAACCCTCCTCTCCGATCAGGTACCTGCACGGAGGTGGCACAAAGCACCTGTCACTGGAGGGATGCAAGGAGACCCCGACATTCTGGAAGGGGCACCTGCCCTTGCGGGGCAGAACCTGGATGCTGAGGTCCCACGGGCTGTCAGGGCGCTGGGCTGGGGGACGGCCCACTCCCCAGGCAGATGCTGCTCAGGGGATGGCCCCCGGCTCCTCTGGGCGGCGTGCTGGGTGAGGGGCAGGGAGAGGGGCCGTGGGCCCCGTGCATGGGTGGGAGCACGAGCTCAGCCCCCACGCTGGCCCGAGGCTCCCACCTCTCGTGGATGAACTCCTCCAGGGCTGCACACTCCGACACCAGCTGGGGGAGGCCACTCCTCAGCGCCACAAAGGACAGGATGGGCAGCAGGTCGTCGGCGCCACTGTTGGGGAGATGCAGAGCCGGCCAGGAGGCTCCAGGGACTGGGGGTGCTGCTCAATCCCCACAGCCCTGAAGCCTCCCAGCTAGGTCCCTGGAGCAGCCTTGGGCTTGCTGGATGCTGTCCCCGTGCCTCTCCTGCCCGCCGGCCTCAGGGGGCTGGGGGTGGCCTTGGGTTAGCGTGACAAGAGACCACTTGGGATTGCTGAGGCCATCCTGAATGGGGACCCTGTGCCGCAGAGCCCAGGGCTGGACCAGGGAGGCCCCACAGTGAAGCTCTCCCGTGAGCTTGCCCGAGCCCGGGGACGGGACCCACAGTGAAGCTCTCCCGTGAGCTTGCCCGAGCCCGGGGACGGGATGACGGAGAGGATAGCCCGTGTCCCAGGCAGCCTGTTCACTCCTGGGGTCAGAGTCACTCACGTGTCACTCCAGGTACCCCAGACCCTCTGCAAGAGGCACCTAAGTGAGGGAGGGAGGCCCTGGGGGATGCTCAAAACCCTGGCGAAGGGCCCACGGGCCAGTACTCTTGGCGAGGAGCACGGAGGCAGACTGGTTTGAACCTGATGACCAACCAGGGACTCCTGCCCCCACCTCCCTGGGTGCCACCCACCTGCAGGGACACACAGCGGCCCCCCCCCCCCCCCCCCCGCCATAGCGCATCCAAGGCCGCAGAGAAACAGACCAAGTCTCAAAATGAGAGCCCACGTTTCTTCCAGAGATGAAGCAGCAGGTTGTCTATGGTGGCCACAGATTTCCTGAAAGTGCCCAGAGTGCACGTACGTCATCTGGCTGCTCCCCTGAGGAAACCTCCTGGGCTGGGAAAGCAGAAGAGGGCGTTAGTTATTGGAGTAACTGAAAGCGCTACAGGTTTTCTTCTCTTTTCTCCCCTCCACTCTTCTTAGTTAAGCATTTACTTTAAGCCCCTCGTCCTTTGCCTTCCCAAGCCTGCGCAGTCTCAGGAGTTCCCGGGTGGCAGTGATGCCAGCTACGGGTGGGGGTGGGATTCTTGTGCGGAAATGGTACATATGTGGCCCCCTTTGACTGCACTTCCTGAGGAAACCTTTGCCTTAAAACTGCTTTTGCAGATAAAGCGCTGTGCTGCTTTTGCGCCCAGGAGAAAAGCTTAAAGCCACAACATATTTTGGCAAACTCCCCCCGCCCCCGCCCGCCCGGCTATCTAAGACATCAAGAAGTTTTGCTGAGGGGCCGTGAGGGAATGTCGGAGGTGCTGGATTTTCTGTGGTGCTCATCTCTTTTCAGATCGTTTCCCAGTATTTGGGGATCTCTCCTTTCCAGAGCAATGGCTTTCTCTCTGCAAGATTTACACCTGATCTTTAATAAATCAGAGAGACAGTGCCCGTCCCTGGGAGGCTGGGAGTGACCACTAGAAGTCTTCTGGGTGTGTGACCCAAGGCGAGTTACTTAGCTTTCTTAATTTTCAGTGTTCTTATCTGTAAAGTGGGGATAAAGCAATACCCTCTGTTTAGCACGTTGCCGGGATAAAAGGTAAGGCTTTTAGTATACGTACCCGGCATGTGTCTGTTCTGTAATTGGCTGTGTCATTCAGGTGTGGGGACGCTGGCCTCACGGTGGTTCTGTCTGTCAGGGACGTGTGTGTAGAGCACAGGGCTTTGCTCTGGGTGAGTATGAGCTTTGCTGAGGTGGATGGTGTCGGCGTGGACGGGCAAGTGAGAAAACTCGCCTGTCTGCCCCCTTCTGTTCCACCCTTTCTTCTCACGTAGAGACAGGAAGAGGCCCGCGGCCCCCCCCCCCCCCCGCCGCTCCTTGGATGTTCTGAGAAGAGAGCTAGCGTGGGTTTGCAGCTGGGACTCGGAAATGCTTTCAGTTCTGGGGCTCTTTCACCTGCTGCAACTTTTTCGGAGACCAGATGGTACAGTAGTGATGGTGGCCAGTGAGAGCCAGGTGGGTCCCCCGGCCTGACCCCACAGCCCACCCAGCTGGCTGCAAGGACAGGTGCTTTCAGAGCGACCCCGGTCTCTGGCACAGGGTGAGGGTCGCCAGCCCCAGGTGGGCGCCAGGGCCAGGACACGCTGCTGGCTACGGGCCGGTGCAGGTGAGATAAGGCAGAACCCAGGTGGGGAAGACACCTGCCCACCTCAGGAGGCTGGGGCAGGGGCAGTGCAGGAACCCCAGGCTGGGGCTCAGCACAGGGGACAGGCTCTTCCCCAGGACAGGACCGGGGCGGCTTCCCCAAGCATGCACCTGAGGGGAGCACACGCCACCGGGTGAGCGATGGACTGGACCGCGTCATCAGCAGGGCTGGAGCCCGGGGTCTTTGGTGGAAATGGGCCACACTCTCCTCAAGGAGAAGCAGGGCCAGGCCGGGCGGGATCCCGAGGTGCCGGGGCCGGGGCCTGGATGGCAGGGTTCCCGCTCCCCTGGCCTCTGAAGGCAGCCCCTCTCGCCCAGTCCCCACCACAGGCCGCGGCCTCCTGGGACTCACATGGCGGCGATGCCCGGCTGGGGTGCAGCCTCGCGAGCCCGGGAGTAGTCCTCCGCGCAGGCACAGGTGACCCGCAGGGCCCGCACTGCGTCGCAGAAGCCAGGCTTCGGGTGAGGGGGTGGGGACCTCATCCCGGTACGGCCCCGGGCGCCGCCCCACCCCCATCGCGTGCAGGGCTGGGCAGAGCCTGGACCACCACCACTCATGTCCCACGGGTCACACACCCCCCGGACAGGAGAAGGGCCTGCCGCTGAGGGCTGAAGGCGCAGACTCCAGTCGCCCTCCGGGACGGGACTCTGTCTCATCTGACTCCCTTCGCCCTTCCCTCCAACCAAACCGTCCCCCCTCACCAATGCACTCCAGCTTCTTCTGGGGGCAGCTCTCCAGGACCAGCAGCCCTAGCTCCTGGGCGGCAGCACAGTAGGGGTAGGCGCCGCCTGCCGTGGCCTCGGGGTCCCGGGGGAGGAGCCTGGTGGGGACGCCGACGGCCGCCGGGGGCGCGTTCCCGTACAGCTCCATGCTCCTACTCAGGGCGGCCTCCCGCAGGCGGTAAACGCTCCTGGGGCAGAGAGGGGCCAGGCTCAGCGGCCCAGGGCCCCGCCCGGGAGGGGACAGGGGCGGGGCTGGGGAGAGCTGGCCACGCCCCGAGCCGTGGGGGGGTGCGCGTGGCACCGCCTGCACACGCGCAGCACCTGAGGAGGCCTGGGAGGAAGGCAGCTCAGGGACGCGCACGCGGCGGGGCCGCACCTGTACACGGCCAGCAGCAGGGGCCACAGCGGGGAGAAGAAGGGCTCCTCGATGCAGGCCAGGCAGCGGTCCTTGGAGGCGGCCGTGTTCAGGCCTTCGAAAGCCAGGAGCGTCAGCGACAGCAGCCTGTCTGCCGGGGGCAGAGCCGGTACAGAGGCACTGTGGGGACAGCTGGGACCTCCAGCCCCGCTGGCGGCCCCTGGAGGCCTCGCCCACCCGCAGCCAACCTGGGGTGCTCAGGCAGGGTCCCCACCTGCCTGCCCCTCCCCGCCGCCCCAGAGCCGGCCTTGGGATGGGCGGAGCCACAGGTAGCTTCCCGGCTCAGCAGGAGGGGCTCTGCCTGGCCCTGCCTCCCCCCACTTCTAAACGCTACGGCCCAGGTCGGTGCAGGGAGTCGGGGCCCTCATCCCTAGGGAGTCACAGGGTCGTATGCAGCTCCGCCAGGGGGCCAAGGAGACAAGCCTGGAAGGGAGGGCATAAGACAGCTTCTTTCTGAAAAGGGTCTGTACCCCAAACTGGGGCACCCAGAGGAACGTCAGAAGCGTATCTGAAGACAAGAAATCTGAGGCCCAGGGAGATGAAGGAACCCGCCCCCCACGGGGGAGGAGGGGTGTGCACCCAGAGCCTCCCAGACAACACGGGCCCCTGACTGCTGGGCCTCTCGCTGGTTCTCAGGAAACCCTGACAGCCTTCCTCCTTGGAAGGGACGTGAAGTCCCCTGCCACCCTGGGCTCCTTACGGAACCCACACACTCTTCTCAAAATGGAGAAACCTAAGATGAGCCACCACCAGGCCGCACAGACCTAGAGCCCTGGGTTTGGAAGGGTGGGGGTCGGACCTAATGGAGCAGCTAGGACCACCTGGCAGCCAGAGGCTCTGACGGCAGACCCTCCCCCAAACACAAGACTGAAATGGACCCGGCTGTCCTCCCTATGTGGCCCCGTGAGGAGACAGCCAGGGATGGAGGGAGACCCTGGCCACTGCTGGCCCCAGCTGCTCTCTGGGGCAGGGTGTGTGCCTCTCTGCTACACTGGACACGTGGCCCCAGGGGAGGGCTCTGCAGAGCAGGGCCGGCCTGGATGCCACCCAGAGGAAGGCTCCGCCGGACCGGGCCCATCCCAGGCCTCTGACAAGCTTTCTGAGGATGTGGGCTTCGGACAGCGCAGTTCCCCCACCACCCACCCGGCCCGTGGCGCGGACCTCACCGATGGCGTCGTGTGCCCTTCAGCTGCTCCAGCAACGGCTCCTTCCTCACCCCTGGGGGCTGGGGCTCCGGCCGCCCCCCAGGGCCCCGGCCCCTCCTCTCAGTAGCCGCCAAGAACTGTTCCAGGTCCCCGAAGGGGCTGTCCTTGCCCGGCAGGTCGGATGAAGTGTCCGCCAGGGGTGAGGGAGGCCCCGCCGGGCTGCCGTCTGCCCCTCTGTCCGGGTTGCCGGGGTGGGGTGGGGGGATGGGGGCGCTGGCGGAGGTGCCGTCTGTGGGCCTTTGGTCTGGGCTGGGCTCCGGGGGGGAGGGCATGCAGTAGAGGCTCTGAGAGGGCCGGAGCCGCCGGCTTCCAGGAGCCAGCAGCCCG
>NW_006796283.1:4146784-4154203 GCF_000442215.2 Lipotes vexillifer
GCCCCGTCGGGCTTGGGGCCGCCGTCCCCTCGCTGGGTGACCCAGGGGCTGAGAAGGCCCGCCGGCCCTGCGAGGCCCTTACCCGACCCCCACCCAATGGCCACGTGGCCCCGCTGTGAGGGATTTTGGAGAAGGGACGCATGGACTAGTCCTCGCGGCTGAATGTTTTTGGTAAGGCCTGTCCCGCCCCTCTGAGAAGCCAGGAGGCCCGTGAAAGGCCATCCGCGGACAGGAGGCCCCGGGGTCACAGGCGGGGGCCTCCGAGAGAGCCAGCGTGGCCTGCTGCCCGTGCGGTCACCCCAGACTGCCTCGCTCCTCTCTCCTTATTTTATTTTTTTGGTACGCAGGCCTCTCACTGTTGTGGCCCCTCCCGTTGCGGAGCACAGGCTCCGGACGCGCAGGCTCAGCAGCCATAGCTCACAGGCCCAGCCACTCCGCAGCATGTGGGATCTTCCCAGACCCGGGCACGAACCCGTGTCCCCTGCATCGGCAGGCGGACTCTCAACCACTGCACCACCAGGGAAGCCCCTCCTCTCTCCTTCTTAATCCTTTTCTCCGTCATCAGCCTGCAGCTGGGGGAGGGGCCGACAGCCGGTACCTGAGCAGGTGGGAGACCAGGCTGGTCACCAGGGACAGGTCCCCTGGGCTCCTCTTGAGCTTGGCCTTCCAGCGCTTTGGCCAGTCCTGCAGGACAGGAGACCTTGGGGGAGAGCCCGCGGGAAGCCCCTCCTCCCAAGCTAAGGCCGCGCCCAGGGGCCCAGGCCTCCCTGCGGACACCCCGCCCCGCTCCGCGCACTCACGTGGTCTTGCTCGTACTCGAGGATGGCGGCGTAGAGGGCCCGCTGCTCCCGGTCCTCGGGGGTCAGGGCAACCTGGCTGCAGAACCTCCTGGGAGAAAGGACAGTTCTGGGGGCCTCAGGGCTGGACAGGCGGGCGTGGGAGTCCCCACCTGGCCCCCCCAGTAGTCCCGGGACCGAAGGCGGAGACGCACCTGTTGGCGGCCTCCTGGAGCCGCAGCCGGCGCTCCTCCATCTTCCTCTGCAGCTGGGGCGGCAGAGTCAAGGCCCTTCTGACGCGGCGTGCACGAACCCCCCAGCGTCCCAGCGCCCTGCCGGACACGGGGCCCGTTGGGATGGGTGGGAGGAGGGTCTGGGCCAGAGGACAGGCCCGCTCAGGGAGGGAAGGCAAGTCCTAGTCGACCTGAGGGGTGGAGAGGAGTCTGTGGGTGCTGGGAGGCACAGGGTGGCCTGTGCAAAGGCCAGGAGGCGAGAGGAAGCGGGGCTGGGCAGGAACCACCCACTGAGGACAAGTGTCTCCGAAACTGGAGGAACTCTGTTTCCACACCTGAACCCTGGCATCTTTACTTCCCTGCCCCCTCCCTCAGCTGAAGCCTCTGCACACTAAGGATGGACGGAAAGGATACCGTCTTCTCCCGGGCTTTAGCGATCACCAGGTTCTCCATCATCTGCCGCTGCAGGGACAGGGTCTAGGATGGGAAGGATGGAATAAGGCCTACTGCCCCCGCCGCCCTCACTCCAGACCCTCCTAGGCTCCACTCACCAGGGATGTCTTCTGCATGGCCTGGCTGGGGTCTAGACGGGCCATCCGGGCCTCATAGGCAGCCTTCAGCTTCTGATTCTGTAGGGAGGCCTCCTCCAAGGGTGTCAGCTCCCTGGAATGGTGACAAGCTGCTGTCCAGGCTCCAGGAAGCCCAGGAACGCTCTGGTCACCTGAGGTCCCTTCCTGGCCCTGCCCTGAGACCGGAAGGTGAGGAGGTGGTGATGGGGGCAGGCAGGAATGTAAAGGAGGGAGGAGGTCTGGGGTGGGCGGGAGACACCTGCCTCCCTGAAACATGGCCCTACTGCCTGGATTCCAGACCTTTATGCATACCAGTCACATGTGTTTATTAACAGCACGAAACTCTGTGAAGGCACCATGTGAGCCGAACAGCTAGATTAGTTTGCAACCCATGAAAGAGGGGTAGGGGTGGGGGGTGTTTCACAGCTACTTGGTAACAGCCACCAACAGCCCCCTCACCATCAAAACTTATGGTCCCACGTCTTCCCGCTTTCATGGGTGGGAGGAGGTAAGTCGTGGGGACACAAGACTATACTGGGATGGAAGTCTGGTGCCTGGCCCTGCCCCAGAACTGCACTTGCAGAGACAGGGTGTAGCTGTGGCTCAAGGCCCGGCAGCAGCAGCGGGAAGAGCCCATCCTCTTGCTTATCCTGCTGGGATTCTGGCATCTGTGTCTCAGTGTCTTTCACCAGTTCTAGAAAATTGCTTTCATCTCCTCAAATAATGCTCCTCTCGCATTTTCTTTCTCATCTTTCTTTGCAATTCCAATAACCCCTTAGACCTTGCATGTCTTTTTGTGTGTGTGAGCCATTCAGGGTATCTTTTAACCTTTTATCCAATTCTCTAATTCTGTCTTCAGCTGGGTCTACTCTGCTCTTTTAAACTTGTCCCCTTCTTTTTGTGTGCATGTGTGTATGTTTACAGGAGAATATAATTTGTTGTCGTTTCTGATTAGTGTTTAAAAATAATTTCAGTATTTCTGTTTCTACTTGGTTCTTATTTGACCCCTATTATAAATTCTATTTGACCCCTATTATAAGTCAGATTTTATAGCTTCTTGTTCCCTGCAGGTATTTTCAAACTTGCTTTTTATTTCTCTAAATACAGAAAGCGTGATTGTATTATAATCTGTGTCCCATAACTCTATCTGAAGACTTTGCAGGTCTGTTTCTGCTACCTCTCGTTTACAGTTTCTTGATTCTTTCTGTGCTTGCTTATCTTTGACTATGTACCACTCATTTTATGAAAGCTGAAGGTGCTCTGCTCCAGAAACAATTTGCA
Organism: Lipotes vexillifer; assembly: GCF_000442215.2. NCBI lineage: Eukaryota > Metazoa > Chordata > Mammalia > Artiodactyla > Lipotidae > Lipotes > Lipotes vexillifer. Next base: position 4,149,644 of record NW_006796283.1, read on the forward strand.
TTTGTTTCTGCCAGGCACCAGGTATTTCCATTCTGGGATCCCTTTTGACTAAATCCACCATAGTTAGCTCACTTTGTCTCCAAACCCAGGCTTAGCCCACCTTCCGTTCTGACCCATCTTACTTCTTAGAGCTTTGTGACTCTACAGCCTGAAGCTTCTGGAAGATCTCAGGCGGCAGAAATGGAGAGAGCTTCCCTCCCTCATCTGAGTACACCCGGCGGTGTCGGCTGGTAGGAGAGGGGATGGGGGCAGCCACAGGCATGGCTGGCCTCAGGCATGTTTTCCCTGTAAGACATATGTAGCCACGGGTCTGCACAGGGGCCTGACATTCCACAAAGGAGATGCAGACTTGGGACTTCCCTGGTGGCTCAGTGGTTAAGAATCCGCCTGCCAATGCAGGGGACACGGGTTCGAGCCCTGGTCCGGGAAGATCCCATGTGCCGCGGAGCAATTAAACCCATGTGCCACAACTACTGAGCCTGCGCTCTAGGGCCCACAAGCCACAACTACTGAGCCTGTGAGCCTAGAGTCTGTGCTCCGCAACCAAGAGAAGCCACTGCAATGAGAAGTCCGCGCACTGCAACAAGGAGTAGCCCCCACTCACTGCAACTAGAGAAAGCGTGCGCACAGCAATGAAGACCCAATGCGGCCAAAAAATTAATTAATTAATTAATTTTAAAAAAAGAGAGAGAGAGATGCAGACTTGAGGGGGGGGGGTGTCCTAAGAAAGCTTTCTGCCGGACACCCACCAAGCTTGGCAGCTGTCGACTGGGCCCTCTCCAGACACTGCTCAGCCAGCTTCAGCATCTTCGAGGTGTCAGGGGTCACAGTTTCCCCAGCTTCTGGGGAGCAAGCGACAAGAAGGGTGGTCACCATCACCTCTATCACTAGTCAGATTCTTGCTGGGATAGAAACAAAGGAGAGCCCACTTCCTCCTCATCTCTGACCATCTGCCCTGGGTTTACCTCCTGGCCCTGTGTGTGGCTGTCCTGTCCTCTCGCCTGGACCATCAGAGCCTTCTCTATAACTAACTGGGCCTTTTCTCCTCACTGACGGCTTCATTTTACTTACAGCCCCTCCTCCAGGTGGGCCCTGCAGTCAGCAAGGCTGTTTCACAGAGACAGTTTCAAAACCCATCTCCCGCCCCCTGGCTGTGTCCAAGCTCACCCCTGGTGCAGCTGGAGGACTTCTGTTCTGCACTCCCTCTGGGAATCGCTCCTATCAGCAAACTCATGGTGTAGGAGCTGCCACCTGACACTCTCCCCTGGACCCCACCAGACCTGATCCACCCCCGCTCCCGTCACGGCCAGACCCTCACCACACCCTCGTTCAGCCACGTTGCTCCCATTGCAGTGGCCCTCACCCACTCAGTCCTGCCCTTCTCTGAGGGCTCCCTGACCTCGCAGGTCTCTCCTCTAGGACGACCCCTCGCGGCTGCTCCCACCGTGCCCTCCTCCCAGTGCCCAGAGCTCTGCTGAGCTCCCGAGCTCCCCAGGGTGGAGACTCCCACCTCTCCCCGACTGCTGTCGGGCTGCTGGACACCTCGAGCAGACTGTGCTCCTGACGGAGACCTCAATTCCTCCCTCACGTCTGCTCCTGCCACCTCCCGCACTGCCTCCTGTGCTCCCTGGCCCTCCCCCGCAACTCCAGGCAGCTCACTGTCCGCTTAGAATGTCTGGTGAGGCCCATCTTTAGAGAACATGCCCCAAGCCCTTCACTCCTTCCACCTCCAGGCAGTCCCACCACTGCTGTCCTCACTGCTCCCATGCCAGCCTCTCCCCACAAAGCCTCCACGAGCTTCGCCTCGTGCCAGAACAACCCCAGGCCCATCCGAAGGACCGGCCGGCCCCAACTGCACCTTCCCCTCTCCAGCCTGCCTACCCTTCTTGTGTCTGGCACCCACTCTCACCTCAGGGCCTTTGCAGCGCCTTCTGCTGGGATGCTGCCCCCAGCCCTCAACCATCGTGCAGCTCACTCCTCCCTGGACTGAGGTTCAGCGTCCAGTCTTTGGTCACGTCCCAGCCCATCTCCATCCCCTCAGTCACGGCAGCCGGCCCTTCCTGCTCCCTGTTGCGCTCCTGCTTACTGAGCGCTCAGCCGTCCACCTTCTACTAATGGCCCGGCAGCCAAGACACAGGACACACCCAGGCCTGGGGCCCTGGGACCCATCAAAGGCTAAGCTGTCCACAGTCTGCCCGGCCTGGGAGGAGCTGTACCTTTGGAGGTCTCCACTTCTTCTAGCAGCACCTGGGAGATGTAGTGGACGCTCCTCAGGTATTCTGTATATGCCTCCTGTGCCCAAGGAAGAGAAATGGCAGCGGTCAGGCCAGTAGAGGCGCATAATTCCATCATGCCTGCTCGGTGCCCTTGTGGAAACACAGGAACAGTGGTGCCTGCTTATCTGTGAGATACACCTGCAGTGGCCGAGCCGGTTCACTGGTAACTGCTCTGCTGGGGCATGGAGAGTACCCCTCTTCTCTAGACTTGAAGCTGGCATCACTGCCTTTCTCTCCAGTACAGGAAGGAACGGAGGTTCTCTGTCAGTGGGCCAGGGTAAGGAGCCTTGGCAGGTGCTGCCATTTTCCACTCTATGCAACAAGTTCTCTTCCTGTGTAACTCAGGGGCCATTCACTCAGTGGCTTTAAAAAAATATTTCTTGGAAGGTGAATCAGGGAGTGTGTTGTAAATTTCAGAATGACTTTCTGACTCGGATTCTGGGAACTCCTTTCCCGAACCCCAGAGTAAGTATTCCCTGGGCACGCAGCAGCCTGACACTAGAATGTCAGTATTTTCAAGAGGGTGACCCTGCCGTCCTGTTCAGGGCTCCCTGACAGAGCTCAGGGCGTTTGGAACCATAGCATGGTGCTTTGCTTTTTGTTTGTTTTGCTGCATCCCGGTTCTCAAATTACCCACCTTTAAGTCTACACCTCAGATAAGGATAAAATGGGTTCCGGGAAGGATTTCTGACTTGTGGGGGCGTTTGCTGCCCTAGGATCCCGACTTGGGGAAGGCAGCGGATGGAAGACCGGAATGCCTTTCGGAGGCACCCGCGGCCTCCTCCCCTCCTCGGGCGGCCCGGAGTGACTCAGCCGGCTTTTCCACGCGGTCGCCACCCTTAGGATTAACACTCGTTCTTGGAGACAAGCCACACCCCTCCCCCGCCGGCATTTCCTTCCAAACAGGCGCTGAAGGCGACTGGAAAGCCGCAGCTAACCTCTTATGGATACCGTCCCCTTCGGGAATCTGACTAAAGCTACAGGGCCCGCCCCCAAACTATACAAACACACGGGATTCTCTGCCAGATACACTTTGGAGGGCTGCTTCACGGACCCTCCTGAGTCCCCTTCACAAATGAAAACACCTCTTCTCACATTCCCGACTTAATGCACAGACGGGAAAACTGAGGGCATGAGCCAGCGGGAGCTGTCCAAGGTCACGGCCGAAGCCCGAGCCCGCGCACCGGAGCCTTCGGAGAGGCCTGGAGGCGCCCACCCCGCAGCCCCGCCCTCGTCCACGCCCACCGGGCTGACCGCCGGTCGGCGACCGCCCCCGCCTCGCCCCGCCCGCCTCACCCGGGGCCGGTTGCCGGTGTCCAGCTCGATGGCCCCGTTGGCCACTCACCCGGGGCCGGTTGCCGGTGTCCAGCTCGATGGCCCCGTTGGCCAGCTTCATGGCGCATTGAAGCGGTTTCACCGCGCCGTCCCCGACCGCAGCGGCCATGGCGCCGGCGGGGTAGGCCGTGGCGGCCGAGGGGCGGGGCGGGCGGCCCGGATACCGGAACGCGGCGCGCGCGGGCGCGGGCGCCGCCCGAACCCCGGACCGCCGGAAAAGGCGGTACCGACGTGAGGCCACTTCCGGAAGCCCTGCCCCCCGATGCGCGGCGCGCTCCGCTCCTGGAGCCGACGGGGCGGAGGTGGGGGTGACGGAACTCTCAAGTAACCTCCTCCCGCAGTTGCCACGACAGTGTAAGTGCAGCTACCGACGCCATCACTCCTTGTTGGTGACAGGGCAACCGCGTACGCCCCGCCCCTTGCCCTCGTCGTGCCGTGCTGCCCTGCCCTCCTCACTCCGCCCCTCCCCTCCTCACTCCGCTCCTCCCCTCATCGCCCCGCCCCTCCTCGCCACGCTTCTCCCTTCCCCTCCTCCCTTTCCTCGCCGCTCCCCTCCCGGTGTCAATCCGTCCGATCCATGTTTCCTCACCCTCCTCGCCCCCATCACTCGCCCCGCCCCCATCACTCGCCCCGCCCCTCCCTCATCGTCCCGCCCCGCTTCCAGTGAGTCCAGCGGAGCCGAACGGCGGAGTGTAACTGAACGAACGAGCACAGTCCAACCTAGCGGACGAGAGGCTCCGGGCAGAGCAACACCTAGCCCTGCCTCTTGGCCCGGCTAACCGAGCGGGGCCGAGCGGGGCCGAGCGAGGAGGAACGGGGCGGAGCGTCGGGCCGAGCAGGGCCGGGCGGAGCCGAGCGGAGCCGAGCGGGGCCGAACGGAATCGGACGGGGCGGAGCTCCGGGGCCGAGCTCAAGCCGCCGCCACAGCGATGAAACGGGACCGGCTCGG
>NW_006796283.1:4154326-4172078 GCF_000442215.2 Lipotes vexillifer
CCCAGCCCCCCATGAACACCCGTCTCTCCGCGACCACCCGGCCCCCGGGGAGCACCGGCCCCCCGTGATTCCCCGGTCCCCCGAGACCACCCGCTCGCCCCCGCCCCCCGCGACAACCCGGCCCAGGGTGCCTTGGCTCCTCAGAAAGCGGACTAGGCCTCCCCGCCTGGAGGGGTTGAGGCGGTCTCCGCGGCGGACGCCGCAGCTGCGCTGGGTGATGTTTCGCAAGACAGCTGTCCCTTCGGCGCCGACTCTGAGCTCACTGAGTAATTAGTGCTCAAGTCCTGCCGTCTGTCGGGCAGGCCTGGGTTTCAGTCGTGGTTTTGCCCTGTGCTCTTCGGATAATGGCTTCATCTGGTCTGGGCCTCAGCTTCCTCTTCGTTAAAACAGAACTAAGAGGGTTTAAGAGGGTTAAGTGTAGGAGTGCCGGGGCCCCCTCTTGGCAGGCGGTATGGGCGTTAATATGCACTGTGCCTTCGTGTAACGCTTTTGCCCCCTCGAGAAGGACTTCACGCTTCTCTCATGTAGTCCTCCCCCAGGGCAGAGAGGGAGGTGGCATCATCTACACTTGCAGACCGGAGACCCCCGGAGAAGCAGAGCATGGGCGTGCTCTTCAGTTCTGGTCACAGGAGGGTGATGTGAAGAGCAATGAAGTTTCCAGCTAAGTTTATGAAGTTCCGTAGCTGTGGAGGCATTTATTTATTTACTCAGACTTTCTTTTTTATTATTATTTTTTGGGGGGGGGGAATTTTTTGAGGTATAATTGGCACATAACATGACGCTGGTTTCAGGTGTCCTAGGTAACGTCCATCACCACTTGTAGTTAGAAGTTGTTTTCCCTTCTAAGTTCTCTAAGACGAGAACTTTTAGGATCTACTTTTAAGACCTCAGCAATTTTCAAATATACAACGCAGTATTATACTGCAGTATCTGTAGTTACCACACTGTGTAGCACGTTGCCAGGACTTATAACTGGAAGTTGGTACCCTCTGACCACTTCATGCATTTCACTCACCACCCCACTCCCCTTCTCTGGCAACCACTAATATGTTTTCTGTAACTATTAGTTCAGGATTTTTTCTTTTTTTTAGATTCCACGTATTAGTAAGATCATATGGTATTCATCTTCCTCCATCTGACTGACTTCACTTGGTGTAATGCCATTAAAGTCCATCCATGTTGTTGGAAATGGCAGAATTTTCTCACTTTTTCATGGCTGAGTAAATATTCCATTGTGTATATGTACCACAGTTTCTTTAAACATTTACCCATTGGTGGACACTTTGGTTGTTCCCATAACTTGGCTGTTATAAATAATGCTGCAGTGAGTATAGGGGTGCATATGTCTTTTCAAGTTAGTGTTTTCATTTTCTTAGGATAAACACCCGGCACTGGAATTACTGGACCGTGTAGTAGTTCTGTTTTTAATTTTTTGAGGAACCTCTATACTGTTTCCATAGTGGCTGAACCGATTTACATTCTCATCAACAGTGTGCAAGGGTTCCCTTTTCTCCACACCCTCACCGACACTTGTTATTACTTGACTTTTTGGTGATGGCCATTCTGACAGGTGGGAGTGATATCTCATTGTGGTTTTAATTTGCGTTTCCCTGATGATTAGTGATGTTGCGCACCTTTCCACGCACCTGTTGGTTATCTATGCCTTCTTTGGAAAGAGGTCTCTTCAGATCCTCTGCTCATTTTTAAAATCAGATTATTTGTGCTCTTATTATAGTGTTGTATGAGTTCTTTACATATTTTGATTATTAACCCCTTATCAGATACATGATTGGCAAACTTTTTTTCCTATTCAGTAGGTTGTCTTTTCATTTTGTTGATGGTTTCCTTTGCTGTGCAGAAGCTTTTTAGTTTGACGTAGTCCCATTTGTTTATTTTTGCTTTTGTTGCCTTTGCTTTTGGTGTCAATCCAAAAAATCATCTCCAAGACCCATGTCAAGGAGCTTACCTTTATGTTTTCTTCTATGAAGGAGTTTTATGCTTTCAGGTCTTTGAAATCTGTAATGCATTTGAGTTTATTTTGAGTATGGTATAAGGTGGTGGTCTAGTTTCATTCTTTTGCATATGGCTCTCCAGTTTTCCCAACACCATTTTTTTTTTGAATTTTATTTTTTTATACAGCAGCTTCTTATTTGTTATCCATTTTATACATATTAGTGTATGTATGTCAATCCCAATCTCCCAGTCCCAGCACCATTTATTGAAGAGACGGTCCTTTCCCCATTGTATGTTCTTGGCTCATTTGTTGTAAACTAATTGGCTCTGTACACATGAATTTATTTCTGGGCTCTCTATTCTGTTTTATTAGCTTACATGTCTATTTTTATGTTAACACTGTACTGTTTTGATTATTGTAGCTTTGTAGTATAGTTTGAAATCATGCCTCCATGATCATGCCTCCATATAGTTTGAAATGATGCCTCCAGCTTTGTTCTTGTTTCTCAGGATTGCTTTGGCTATTCATGTGTTTTTTTTTTGGTTCCATATAAATTTTAAGATTGTTGTATTTTTGTGAAAAATACCAGTGGGATTTTGATAGGGGTTGCTTTAAATTTGTAGATGGTTTTGGGGAGTGTAAACATTTTAGCAATATTAATTCTTCCAACCCACGAGCATGGACTGTCTTTGTATTTATTTGTGTTTTCAGTTTCTTTCTTCAGTGTCTTATAGTTGTCAGTGTACAGGTCGTTCACCTCCTTGGTTAAATTTATTCCTAAGGATTTTATTCTTTTTGACACAATTATAAATCTGGTTGTTAATTTTTAATAGTTTGTGAGTATTTAGAAGTCAGCCGATTTTTGTATACTGATTTTATATTCTGCAACTTCACTGACTTTGTTTATTGTAACAGTTTTTTTGGTGGAGTCTTACAGAGTTTTCTATATATAATATCATGTGCAAATAGAGGTTGTTTTGCTTCTTTCTTTATGATTTGGGTGGTTTTTATTTTTCTTGTCTAATTGCTCTGGCCAGGACTTCCAGTACTATGTTGAATAAAAATGGTGAGAGTGGGCATCCTTGCTTTGTTCCTGGTGTTAGAGGAAAGCTTTTAGTTCTTCACCATTGAGTATGATGTTAGCTCTGGGCTTGTCACATATGGCTTTTATTATGTTGTGGTACTTTCTGTCTGTACACAATTTATTGAGGTTTTTATCGTGAATGGATGTTGCATTTTGTGAAACATTTCTTCTGCATTTATTGAGATGATTGTATGATTTTTATTTTTTATTTTGTTAATGTGTGTCACATGGATTGGTTTGGGGAGGTTGAGCCAGCCTTGCATCCCTGGAATAAATCCCAGCTGATCATTGTGCATGATCTTTTATTTACTTATTTATTTATTTATTTTATTTACATATCTTTTGGTTGCATCGGGTCTTGGTTGTGGCACACGGGATCTTTCGTTGCGGCGCGCGGACTTCTCTCTAGTAGCATGCAGGCTCCAGAGTGCATGGACTCTGTAGTTGTGGTGCGTGGGCTTCAGAGCGTGTGGGCTCTGTAGTTGTGGCGCCAGGCTCAGTAGTTGTGGTGTGCGGGCTTAGTTGCCCTCTGTCATGTGGGATCTTAGTTCCCCAAGCAGGGATTGAACCCATGTGCCCTGCATTGGAAGGCGGATTCTTAACCACTGGACCAGCAGGGAAGTTTCCATGATCTTTTAAATTAATTGTTGAATTCAGTTTGCTGTTATTTTGTTGAAGATTTTTACATCTACATTCATTAGGTATATTGGCCTGTAATTTTCTTTTCTTGTTGTGTCCTTGTCTGGTTTTAGTATCAGAGTAATACTGGCCTTGTTGGGCCTCCCTGGTGGCACAGCAGTTAAGAATCTGCCTGCCAAAGCAGGGGACACAGGTTTGAGCCCTGGTCTGGGAAGATCCCACAAGCTGCAGAGCAACTCAGCCCGTGTGCCACAACTACTGAGCCTGTGCTCTAGAGCCTGCAAGCCACAACTACTAAGGCCACGTGTCACGATTTCCGAAGCCCGTGTGCCTAGAGAGCCCAAACAACTACTAAGGCCACGTGTCACGATTTCCGAAGCCCGTGTGCCTAGAGCCCGCGCACCGCAATGAAGAGCCGCCTCGGCTCGCTGCAACTAGAGAAAGCCGCGCACAGCAACAAAAACCCAACAGAGCCAAAAACAAAAAAAACTGGCCTTGTTTTGGAGGCATTTAGAATTCTTTGAAAGGTTTTCTAGCCCAGAAGGCCCTCCACTGGCCATTCTCCCCAAAGGCTGTGTATTCGCCTGGGAGACGGGAGCCAGAGGCCTGCCTTTGGTCCAGCCCTGCGCCTGTGTTTGCGGGCATGTCCACTCTGGGAGCTGGGAGGCTGGCGGAGTGCGGGCCTCGCCTCCCCTGGGAGCTTCTTGCTTGCCTGACTTCGTGTTTCCTGTGCTTGCCCAGGAACGGCCCGGGCCCTGGCCATGGGGCGCTGTCGCCTCTGTCACGGCAAGTTTTCCTCCCGGAGTCTCCGCAGCATCTCTGGCGGGGCGCCTGGGGAGAGCTCAGCAAGACCGCCCCCTGGGGACCGTGTTTTTGTCCGGGACTTCCAGCGCCTCCTGGGGGTGGCCGTCCACCAGGACCCGGCTCTGTCCCAGTTTGTCTGCAAGAACTGCCACACCCAGTTCTACCAGTGCCACGGCCTCCTCACGTCTTTCCTGCAGAGAGTCAACGTCCCCCCCACGGGCCGCCGGAAGCCTTGCGCAAAGTAGGCGCCCTCCCTCGTTCGCTGGGGGCGTGCAGGAGACCCCACCAGCGGGCCGCGTGGGCACAGGGCGGCCTGGGTGGGAGCCTCCGCACGGGGAGCCCATCATGCTGGGTGAGGCAGACGCTCGTGAGCACCAGTGCGACGGGTGTGTGGGCAGGGGGGCCCGGCGGGAGGCCTCGGAGGAGAGGGCTCAGACTGCACGCGGAGCGGCCGGGCCCACTCCTGCTCTCAGTGGGCGGCGCTGCTCCTTTGCAGGGTCGGTGTGCAGCCTCGGACGGGGGCGGAGGAGGGAGCGTGTGTGGGTGAGTGCACCCCCGGGGTGGGGCGTGGGGTGGGCGGGGTGGGAGGTGCGCGTGCTCACCGGCCATGGGCTGGCATCTCTGCCTCTCCTCAGTGGACCTGATCGCTTCGAGCCCCCAGGGCCTGCGCGGCTTGGTGGGGTGGGTGCACGGACACGCGGCCGGCTGCGGGGCCCTGCCCAGCCTCCAGAGGACCCTGTCCTCCGAGTACTGTGGCATCGTCCGGGCCGTGTGGGGCTGTGACCGAGGGCACGACTACACCATGGACGCCGACTCCAGCTGCGGCTCCCTCTTGCTGGACGGCACCTTGGGCGTCAGGCGGACGTGGGACAAGGATTTGGCCCCAGGGCTCCCCCGGCATCGGGGGTCCAGCCCCAGCGGGGCTGCCCCTCAGAGCTCCCAGGGCAGAGCGACCGCCGCCGGGGCCGAGACCGAGACGCTGCCCAGCACGGACACAGCCCGGCCTCCTTCAGATGGCGACCCGGTGGGGCCTGGGCCGGGCCCCCCGCCTCAGCCAAGCCTCCCCCAAAGCGGGGCCCCAGGTAGGAGGCACCTCTGGGCTGTCTGACCAGGATTCCTAGTCCTGGGCCAGGCAGAGCCCTCGACAGGAAGCGTGTGTTGGGGCGGTGGCTGCGGTGTCGTGCGTGGAGGGGCCAGGGTAATGCCGGGGGCCGCCTCACGGCTGTCTTGACAACAGAGAGGCCGAGGACCCTGTTCCAGCGCTTTCTGTGATGGCACACTCGTCTGCCCTCCAGGCTTCCTCTAAGCCTGCGTGGGCCCAGGGCACAGAGGGTGGAAGAGGACGGGGGCCTCGTGGGGCCCGACGGCAGTTGGTGTCTGAGGCTGTTCTGAGCCAGCTGCAGGTCACTCCCTGGGCCTCAGCCAGCACCCAGTGGGACCAGTGTGGACACGCTGCTCTGGGCGGCCCCTTCTTCGGGGCCCGATCCCATGGCACCGTGGGTTGGGCGCAGCTGTTCGCAGACGTCGTGTTAGGAGGGCCAGGCTGGCTTCCGGCCGTGTCCCTCGGCCTCCACGTGGGCGCCTGTTGCCGTGTGGGCACCAGGCTGCCCCGTGTGCTGACCCTCAGCCACCGGACGGTTCAGAGTGAGGGCGACGCTGGTGTTGGAGGGGAGAGACTTGTGCTGCATGGTTCTTAGAATTGCTTGGGTTTCTAAACTGTGTGCCTGCAGTACTTGGATAACAGTGATTTTTTTAAATGTCCCAGAACATCCACAAAGTACAAGTCATCCCATCCCAAAGCGGCTGGATCCGAACCCCTGGGGAGGGGCTGGGCTTGCTGGCGTTGCTACTGTTGGCTGGACATGGGGGTGGCCCGGCGCTGGGGCCACCCCCATGTGCAGGGTGGGTTGGGAGGTGAGTGGCTTGGAGGCAGGGGGACCCCAGGCTCCCCGTCATCCTTGCGGGGAGCACCACCTGGCTGTCTGGGGGTGACGGGTGACTGGAGTCTTGTTCTTTGTTTCTCAGGGCAGTTGGGTGAGAAGCAGGTTCCATCTCCAACCTCGGATGATCGGGTAAAAGACGAGTTCAGTGACCTTTCTGAGGGGTGAGAGAAGAGTGGGTTTACATAGCCTAAAATTCCTCCTTGGAAACCAAACGCCGCTATCCCAGGGGCCAGCAGCCTGGGTCTTGGCCGGCCTCCCCCCTTTCTCTGTTGGGAGGAGGGGAGCGGCGGGGGGTGCTTCTAGCCTTCCGTTCCTGATTGGGGGCTCCTGGGTCCCCGGGGCGCCGCAGACCTGATGGATCTGCAGGGGGCCTGGCCAGGGTGGTATGGAAGTTACTCTGCTCAGATGGTCCTCTGGTTGGTCCTTTGCTGCTGCCGCTTGTCTCGCCCTCCAAGGCCTGAGTTTTGAGCCAACCCCAGACGTCACTAGAACAGAAGCCAGCCTCTGGCCCTCTATCATGATGTGTTGGTGACATGGGGGTGGAGGCTCCCTACAGGAAGACAAACCTTCCTGGAAGGGGCACCTGTTTGCTCCTGGGGCCACCCCCCCAAACCTTTCGGGATGGAGGCCGCACGCCAGCCAGCCTTCCCACCCTGCCCTGCGAGCTCTGGCTGGACTGCAGATGGACTTTTGTCCAAACAAGTAGAAGGACAGCGTGACTTTGGTCCCAGTGACAGATGACCCAGGTGCTGGAGGAACCCCACCATGTGTGCCACAAACTCCCCCGGGGTCAGGAGGCCGTGGCTGTTCCGTAGCCACCAGCCAGCCTGGGGCCTTTCTCTGTGGGGAGTGTGGCGGCTGGGCTCTGTCCGCTGCCCAGCAGAGCCTGTGTAGTGACTCACACTTCAGGGTAAAGGTTACAGACGTACAGATGTTTTTTTGGTCTTTGTGACCTTTGAGATGACTGACAGCTGACCTCTCATCTGGGCAGGTGCTCACAGTTATGGGGGTGAGGTGACATTCTAAAAGCCCACTTTCTGAGAAGCCCGCCTCTTGTGAGGGTCTTCACACCCTGCCTCGGGCCCCGGTAGAGAGGCTCTTTGGGAGATCGGGGTCCTGGTGTCATGATGAGAAGTGTGGCTTACACAGGATCGTCAGCTTGTGACCCTGGCTGGCGTGCCCTTTCTGTTAGGAGATGGGATTGGAGACTTGGGAATTTTAGGCCTTTTGAGGAGAGCTAAGACGTGCAGTGTGGGGATCCACAGGGTGCCTTTAGACAGGAAGTTTCACTGGCTCAGTCACCGGCCCCGGAGCTTTGCTAAAGGTTCTCTCTTCTCTCCTAGAGACTTCCTGAGTGAAGACGAAAATGACCAGAAGCAGAATACCCAATCCTCAGATGAGTCCTTTGAGCCCCACCCAGAAAAGAAGTAAGGGGGACAGCGGTGCTGTAAGCTCACGGGATGTGGGAGGTGTCCAGTGGGTGACCTGGAGACGTGCGTCTGCCCTGGGGGACGGAAGCTCGCTGCCACCGTCTGCCTTGCTCAGCACATGCTCTCTGCTTCTCTGATGGCCTGACCTCCCAAGCTCAGCACAGTGTGGCTTCTGGGTGACCCAGGAGGACCTGCCCAGTTCAGCGCAGGGACCTGGCCTGGCATCACCCTGGGGGGCAGCAGCCAGCTGTGCGAGGAGCCCTGGGGATGTGACCCCGCCACCCACCCGCGTCTGCTGTCGGCCCCACTTTCCCGGCTCATCATCTGCTCTCAGGTCCGCCTCTGGCACTGACTGCCATGCCACTTCCTCATTGAGGCAGCCTGCCCCCTGCAGGGCTTTGTGTTCTCTCTCCATTAGAACACGGGGTCGTGGCAGAGAAGGCCGATTTTCACTTGTGTCACCCTGTGCCCAGGAACACCCCAAACACCTCCAGTTAGTAGATGCCCAGCCTGGGCCTCTGACGTGGAACAAAATCACAGGAGCACCACACCATCAGCCAGGAAAGCACAAAACAAAACAGAGAAGCAAAAGCATGGCTTCCTTTTCTGCTTTAAGCTCCCGTGTGGGCGGTGTGGGTAGAGAGACAGGAAAGGAGGCGGCTCAGGAGATCCCAGTCAGGGTGTGGGGCTGGCTGAGTCACAAGCCCTCGAGCAGGCCTGAGCGAACACACGCTGCCTGGGGCCAAGGGGGGGCGTCAGGCGGGCTAGGTTGGGGAGACCACATCTGCTTCCACGGTGCTGCCTGGGGCTGCGGCAGGAGCCCCCGTTCCCCACCCTGAACTCCACGAACCCACCTCTTACATCCTGCTGCCCAGCGGGCCTGGGGCCACTGGTGTGGGGACGGGGACACCTGCCGTGTCCCTGGGTTTCCAGGAGGCCCCTGGGAGGGCACACAGACACATGCTGTAGGACAGGACACACAAGGTATGTGTTCAGAGGCCTGTGGGAGGTGGGACTGGGCGGCAGTGGGCTGGCAGAAGCTCTGGGCTCAGCCCTGACGGCCACTTGGTGCCTCAGGTGCCATGATGTGAGTGCCAGCTGACGTCCTAGGATGGGGCCTCTGAGCAGCCGTGGTCCATGTGACCTTGCAGCAGACGTGCCTGTCAGGGTCCGCAGCCAGGCGGCAGGGGCCAGGGCTCCAGCAGGAAGCGGGAGAGAAGGAGCCTGAGCAGCGATGGGAAGGAAGGGCGCTGGCAGCCCCGAGTTGGGCGCTGTGAGCACGGTCCTCCTGCGTCTGCAGGGACCTCAACACCTCGTCCTTCAAGGACTCACCTGAGACACCCGTGGGCTCTCTGAAGCCTCCTGCTCTCAAGAAACGCGTAATCCTGTGCAAGCACTGGTTACGGTTCAGCTCTGACTGGGTGTCCAAGCCACACAGCAGAGGAGGGTGGAGGCCAGGACCGTGGCCAGGCCGGAAGAGCAGTTATTAGACAAAAGGAGAAGCAGCCTGTACAGTTGTTGAGAAGGTTCTTGTCAATACACTGTTTAAAGAGGAGGACAGCTGTTTATGTTTTTTATTTATTTATTTATTTTTTGCTGTGTTGGGTCTTCGTCTCTGTGCGAGGGCTTTTCTCTAGTTGTGGCGAGCGGGGGCCACTCTTCATCACGGTGCGCGGGCCTCTCACTGTCGCGGCCTCTCCCGCTGCGGAGCACAGGCTCCAGACGCGCAGGCTCAGTAGTCGTGGCTCACGGGCCCAGCCGCTCCGCGGCACGTGGGATCCTCCCAGACCAGGGCTCGAACCCGTGTCCCCTGCATTAGCAGGCAGACTCTCAACCACTGCGCCACCAGGGAAGCCCTGTTTATGTTTTTAATTGTGGTAAAATAAACGTAAGAAAATTTACTGTTTTACCATTTTTAAAAGTGTACAACTCAGTGGCATTTAAGTGCTTTCACAGTGTTGTGCACCTGTCACCACTATTTCCAGACTTGCACTACCCCAAACAGAAACCCCGTCCCCATGAAGCAACGGCCTCCCCTCTCCCCCCCACAGGCCCCGGCAACGCCTAACCTAGGTATCCATTCTGGGGACTTCATACAAGCGCAGTAACATGTTATGTGTTCTTTTGCTACGGGCTTCTTGCACTTAGAATAATGTGTTTGAAATTCATCCATGTTGTGATGTGTCAGTTTGATTCCTTTCTATGACTTGAGCAATATTCTATTATAAAGGGACTTCCCTGGCAGTCTCGTGGTTAAGACTCCACTTCCACTGTAGTGGGCATGGGTTTGATCCCTGGTCGGGGAACTAAGATCCTGCATGCGGCATGGTGTGGCCAAAAAAAAAAAAAAAATGCTATCGTATGGATGGACCACGTTTTGTTGATCCATTCATCTGTCGATTTTGGTTGTTTATACTTTTTTTGGGCTATTGTGAATCATGGTATAAAGGCTGTTGTAACAAGTATCTGTCTGAGACCCTGTTTTCAATTCTTTGGGTCATATCGTACTTTAACTTTTGGGGGAACTGCCATACAGTTTTCTGCAGCAGCTGCACATTCTACATTTCCTACTAACAGTGTACAGGGGTTCTGATTTCTACACATCCTCACCAATATCTGTTATTTTCTGGGTGTGTGTGTGTGTTTTAATAGTCATCCTAATGGGTGTGAGGTGGTATCTCATTGTCATTTTGATTGGCATTTCCCTAGTGATGAGTGATGTAGAGCATCTTTTCACATGCTTGTATCTTTGGAGAAATGTCTATTCAAGTCCTTTGCCCACTTTTTAATTGAGTTGTTTGCTTTTTTGCCATTGAGTTGTATATATTCTCCCTTTTTTTCACTCTTCATAGTGCGCTTTGGTGCACAAAAAATTATTTTGAAGTCCAATTTACCTGTTTTTACTTTTGTTGGCTGTGCTTTTGGTGTCATATTTAAGAGAAACCATTCCCAAATCTAAGGTCCTAGAGGATTTACCCCTAAGAATTTTAGTTTTAGATCTTTGATCCATTTGAGTTAATTTCTACGTAGGGCGTGAGGTAGGGATCCAGCTCCATTCTTTTGTATGTGGATATTCGGTTGTCCCAGCACCTTTTGTCGAAAAGACTGTCCTTTCCCCCGTGAGTGGTCTTGGCACCTTTGTCAAATCAGTTGATTGTACTTGCAAGGGTTTATTTCTGGTCGCTCAATTATTCAGTTGGTCTGTATGTCTGTCTTTTTGCCAGTACCACACAGTTTTGATTATTGTAGCTTTGTAGTAAATTTTGGAATCAGGAAGTTTGAACTCTCCAGCTTTGTTGTCTTTCAAAATTGTGTGGTTATTCAGTGTACCTTGAAATTCTATGTGAAAACTTGTTTTTTTGTTGTTGTTTTTGTAAAAAAACACCATTGGGATTTTGATAGGGATTGAACGTATAGATTGCTTTGGGGGATTACTGCCATCTTTACAATCCATGGGTATGAGAGATCTACTTATTTAGGTCTTTAACTTCTTTCAGCAGCATTTTGCAGTTTTCAGTGTACAAACAACTCTTTCACCTTGGTTAAGTTTATTCCTAAGTGTCTTATTCCTTTTGATGCTATTAAAAATGAATTGTTTTCTTAATTTCCTTTTTGGACTGTTCATTGTTTGTTAGTGTATAGAGATAGAACTGGTTTTTGTGTGTTGATTTTCTACCCTGCAATGTTGCTGAATTTATTTTTCTGTGTGGGTTCTTTAGGGTTTCCTACATATAAGATCATGACATCGTGAAGAGGTAATTTTCTTTCCTTTCTAATTTAGATGCCTTTTTTTTTTTTTTTTTTTTGCCTAATCGCTGTGGCTAGGACTTCCAGTGTTCTGTTGAGAAGTGGTGAAAATGAGCATCTTTGTCTTGTTCTTGCTTGGTCATCACCGCCAACAGCACGTGAGGCCCACCGCCCCCTCTCTCTGTTCCTGATCTCAGAGGAAAAGCTTTTTCAGTCTTTGACGACGGAGCATGGTGTCAGCTGTGGGCTTGTTGCTATGGCCCTAGAAGTTTCCTTCTATTCCTGACAGATTTCCTTAAACTCCTGGATCTAGAAAGAAAAGTGTGCATGTATCTTTAAGTCTTTGAAGGACACCACAGGGCTGGGGGGAAGTTACTGTGTCTGGCCTGGTCCTCTGGAGCCTGCGAGACTGGCTGAAATGCATGACCCCATGTGTGGAGGACAAGGTCCCTGCTGCCCAGGGGCTGTGGAGTGGGGGACGGCAGTGGGCGCAGAGCTCTCTCCTGGTTGCCGTAGAGTCTCCCAGCAGGTTCCAGAAGAGTGGATCCTGATCTATTTTCTAGCTTAACGATAGTCCTGTTGAGGGACTGACCCCCGAGTCTCCCCTGCCCCACCATTTTCCATGCTGTCTCCAAAATTATGGTGTTGATGTTTCAGACAGGGAGTGAAAGTTGTCACGAAGGCCCACTCCTGTGTCCCAAGGGGGCAGTGCAGCACCTCCACCTCCCCAAAGAGCTGTTCTAGCTTTGGCGGCCAAGGGTCAATTTGAGGGCCAGCCAGTCAGCACGGGGACTGAAGCAGGTTAGCCCTGGAGGCCCGTGGAGACCCACCTCCCGCAGTGCATATGCAAACAATCAAACATCACTGACTAGTGTCCTCTTTTTCCCCCAGAATCTCTGCTAAGAAGAGTGAAAGCAAAGAAGCCAAGAAGTCAGAAGAACCAAAAATTCGAAAGAAACCTGGACCCAAGCCGGGCTGGAAGGGCAAGCCGCGCTGTGAGAGGTGAGGGGCCGGGGCCGCGCAGCCCGTCGGGCCCGCGCAGCCCGTCGGGGCCGCAGCTCCACACGTGCTCTGCATTGCAGGGAGGAGCTGCCCACCATCTACAAGTGTCCTCACCAGGGCTGCACGGCCGTGTACCGTGGGGCTGACGGCATGAAGGTGAGGGCCCCGGCCCGTGAGGATGCGGGGGAGGCCGGACAGGCCCGCAGTGCTGGGATCTGTTCCTCTGGGTAGAGGGGGGTGCTGAGCAGGGCCTGTGGGAGGGAGGCACGTGCTGTGACCAGGGGTGTTGGCCAGGCCTAGGCACTCAGGTCCCCGGTCCGTCCCGCAGAAGCACGTCAAGGAGCACCACGAGGAGGTCCGGGAGAGGCCCTGCCCGCACCCCGGCTGCAACAAGGTGTTCATGATCGACCGCTACCTGCAGCGCCACGTCAAGCTCATCCACACAGGTGCGTCCCCCCACCCGCCCCCGTGGACAGGGCTGCCTCCTGGGAAACTGGCGCCAAAGAATCCTGGTATCTCTCTGTGGGTTTATTGTCGTGTTTTTTTAAATCATTAAGAAGATGACGTGTGCTTTTTGGATTACAAAAGTGACCCACATCCATCGTAGAAACTGGGGGAGGAAGCACACTGAAGACAGTGCCCTGGTCACCACGGCCCCCTTCTCTCCCTGAACACACGTTCATACCTTGGACTCGTACGTGCCGGGTGCACATGGTCGCTGCTTCTGCGCAGAAGGCAGCTCTCCCAAACCGCACCTCCTTCCAGATAGATCTGTTACATCTGTGTCTATCCCTGAGAGAGAGCTTTGCTTGTTTTGAACTTTGTAAAAATGATTTACTTCACTCAGAGTTGACCGTTTAATCGTTGGCGCACATTTACTTGTTGGTTCCACAGCGAAACAGTTTTCCTTGTGTTTTTTGCTCCAAGTGTTCTTGTCTGTGTCTCCTAACAAACACAGTAATCCTCTTGGGTTGGGTCAAGCTGTTCTCAGTCTGATGCCAGTGGTCGTGACCCCAAACTGCTTTTGTTTTTAACACAAAAGAGACTAGATCGTGTGTGCTATCGGGACGGTTGCCCCTAGTGAGGGAGGAGCCTGCCTGGGAGGCTAGTTCAGGTACTGGTAGCAGTGGGACGTGCAGTGACGCGGGGCGGGAAGCGTGTGGCAGCTGCCCCACTGGCACGGCCTGCAGTGGAACCGCTGGTGTGGGACGTGACGGTTCAAGTTCTGTTCAAGAGCGTTAAGATTGCCTCTGCAGTGGGTACCCTGCAGAGGGCCCAGCGTGGCAGTGGGTCTTAGAGTAGCAGCAACTGTGATCAGTCATCTATGAAACCTTACTGATCTGGCTTCCTCTAAAAATTTGTGCCCAAGGAAATCGGCCTAAAGGGCAAGAAAACAGGCTCCAGATGAAATGTACACAGTAGTTGGAGAGGAAGCTGCAGCCAGGTGACAATTTCAGGCGACCCGGAGGGCTCTGTATCAGAGCTGTGTCTGTCACGTGTAAGGCACTCGGGCACCGAGGGGAGGGTGTCAGGGCCCGTGGTCACTGCCTCTCTGCTCCCCAGAGGTGCGGAACTATATCTGTGACGAGTGTGGGCAGACCTTCAAGCAGCGGAAGCACCTCCTGGTCCACCAGATGCGCCACTCAGGAGCCAAGCCCCTGCAGTAAGTGGGGTGGGGGCGGGGGTGGGGGGGGTTTCTCCCACCAGCGGTGCCCTGGCTCACCCGCCCCCGGCCCCCAGGTGCGAAGTCTGCGGGTTCCAGTGCCGGCAGCGGGCATCCCTGAAGTACCACATGACCAAGCACAAGGCCGAGACGGAGCTGGACTTTGCCTGCGACCAGTGTGGCCGGCGGTTCGAGAAGGCTCACAACCTCAACGTACACATGTCCATGGTGCACCCCCTGACGCAGACCCCGGAGCCCCCGCCTGGGCCCGCAGCGGGGCAGGCCGTGAAGGCTGAGCCCACCTGAGGGCACGCCCGCCCCCGAGCTCAGTGGGCAGTGATGGGGGTTCAGGCCTGACGGCACAGCTCTGCACCCCGAAGAGCCTCCACCCCGTGTGCTGGGTGGCAGGGGCTCAGCACACAGCTCACGGGGCCTTGTGGCTTCTGCTCTGGGACTGGCAGTTTCTTCTCCTATAAACAGAGAGACTTGGGGCCAGAGGCAGTGTTCAAAGAATTGATTCCTCTTCCCCGCTAATGCAGTCGAGGTTTGTAACCCACTTTTCAGGGCAACGGAGAGCTCCACGTTACGCTTGTAATAAATTATTTACCGAGGAGCTGGGCTATGCCCTGCACAGATCCTGTCAGAAGAGTCGGGGCTCCTGGTAGAGGTCAGGGTCCAGCACGGCCTGCTGCCTGCTGAGGAGGGCGGCACGCACTTCCGGGTCACAGTCCGCACTCGCGCCCAGCAGCTGCAAGAAAAGCCCGTGTGCTGGGCCCGTGCTGCTGCCCATGGCCCCCAAAGACCCAGGGCCCGGGGAGATGCCAAGTGCTGGACGCCACATGCTCGTTTTCCCGAAGGCGTTCAGCACCCTCGCAGTGAACAGTGATGGGGACTTAAAGACAGACAGCAAGGCGAGCACCTGGGCATTACCTCTGCCACGTCTGAGAAGCTCCTTTTCGAGCACCGAGGTATCGACTGCAGCAGAAAAAGACGAGCCTTTGTTATCAGGCTTACAGGGTCACCCTGGAGAGAAGACAGGCAGAGCCGCGGTCAGGGTGTCCACAGCTGCGCACTGCGCCAGGAGGGGCTGCGCAGGCCCCCAAGAGCTGGCCGCCCGGGTCCGTCTGGAGACAGGCCTGGCCCTGCACCTGCCTGGGCCTGGAGGTCCCCACTGTGGGCCACAGTCCAGAGCGCACCAGTCTCCCCAGCCACGAAGAGGCCCACGAGCTTCAGGTACATGTTAACAGCAACGTGCAGGAAGGCATCTTCCTGGAGGAGGGCATCCTCGTCAAAGTAGGACAGGAGGCTGAAAGCAGAGACGGACATCAGGTGACCCGGACCTCACTGACCTCACTGAGCCCCGTGCAGGCAGCAGAGCAGCCTTTCCCATCTCTAGGGAGCCCCACCGCCCCTCCCCTTACCAGCAGGCCCCGGGGGTTACCTGTAGAAGGCGACCGGCAGCAGCCTGACCTGGTGGTCGGGGGCCAGGCGGAGGAGGGTGCGCCCCAGGCCGGCATCTGCAACAGAGGGGCTCCGTCAGCAGCGCAGGTGCCTCCCTGCAGGGTCAGGGTCTCATGGGCGTCGTGTGCCTGGTGACGCAGGGGTGATGTCCTCATGCTGCAGAGTAGAGCTTGGGGGCCGGGGTCCCTGGGATCCTCGCTACTCCACTAAATTATTTTGCTTAAATGAGTCTACATACTTACCAAGAACAGAAACTTGCAAAAATGAGTTTTCAAAGTGAGCCCCGAGGAGAGGCTCACGTTTAACCATCTGAAAGTTGCTTCCGAAGAGAAGGACTCAAGAACGGGGCCGCCGTCTGACCCTGCCGCCCCCTGTGCTCCCGGCAGAGGGCTGGGAACCAGGACAAACACAGGCCGGCCAGTCGGTCTCCGGATTCCTCACCCGTCTCCGTCAACTGAAAGAGCGGCAGCCAGGGAATCCTCTTCCTCTGCAGACACCCCAGGACCTCGGCACAGACGCCCAGAGCCTTCAGGGAGCCAACGGCCTGTTGCCCACAGAAGGAGAAGGACCCTAAGCTGACAAGTGCACAAGGAGGAGGTGTCCACCCGGGGCCTCTGGACATGAGACACCAAGAGGCAGGCCGACGGCCTGGGGTTTTCTCTCCTGAGGAAGCCTTCGACACGAAGGTCCCAGGTGCGCCCCCAGCACCACCACCACGAGACCCTAACTCAGGAGGTCTCGGGGGAGACGGGGACACCCATGGTTTCAAGTGCCCTGGGGGGTCGTACCAGCTGCGTGCCGCCCTGCCCACGGCGGCAGAGGGTCTGACCTACCTGTGGGGTCAGATGTGAAGAGAGCAGGCCCATCAAGGAGAAAAAAAACAGGAAAACCAACAGCTGCAAATAAAAACAGGTCCACTCACAACATAAAACTACCTGTGCTCCGTTCCCTTAAAGTAATTCTAAATGGGGAAAGAACACCTTCCTCGTTAGTTGAACAATTTACAGGCCTAGGTTATGAATCTCTCTTAAGTGGATCTCCAGAGAAAGAAAATTTTCCAGTCACTCTTTAAAGAGAAAATTTAATGGGTTATAAACTATTACTGCTTGGGGACCTGTCTCTGCTGATCCCCCAGGCCAGAGTGTGTGGAGGTTGACAGTGGCCTGGAGGCTCTGGAGCCACTAAAATCCTTCCAGCAAAAACCTGAAAACTCTTAAAAATAGACTCTGCCTGGTAGTTTCTTACTTTAAATTATGATCACCAAAACCTCACAGCTCAGCAACTGTTCTCAGGCAGGTGTGTACGGCCTGAGCTACTGCGGGACCCTGGCTTTCACAGAACCAGGGGTTCAGCTGGGGGAGACACAGGGGAGCACGCCGCAGCTCTGGGTAGGGGGCCCTGGGGGGGTCCCACAGCTCCCAGTGGGGCCACCAGCCTGCCATCCGAGCAGCCCTCTGTCCACCCTTGGTCTCTGCCAGCAGCTAACTGGGGTGCGGGTGCCTGGAGGCTATGAAACGGAAGGTCCCGCTGGACAGCTGACAGCCAGCCCTAACCCCCTACCCCAGGGTTGCATTGATAAACAGGCCAAATAAAAGCACTTGAGAACGAAATGTTAAGTACCCTTTCTATCAGCAAACCTGAGAATCTAAGTCTTACTAAACCTACACACCCAGTAAGTTCTTGCTTCCAAATAAAGTTACAAGCACCCCAAACTCTTGTCTGTCCTTGAAAAGCACAGTGTGGTTGGAACCCTGAGAACCAGTGAGGCTGCTGGAAAAGGACACACAGGGAAAGGATCTCACCCTTGCCTCCTCTCCTTGGCCGTCCAGCTGCCCCAGCTCCCGCCGGATGCTCTCCTTCCCGGCCCGTCGAATCACAAAGTGCAGGGCAGCCGCGCAGAGCCAGGCTGGGCCAGGTGCGGGGGATGCCGCAAGCGGGGAGAGGACGCTGCCGCAGACGGAGGTGTGTGTCACCACAAGGGCCCCCAGCCCGTCACAGCCAGAACCCAAAGCGCACCCCCCCCCC
>NW_006796283.1:4172536-4200541 GCF_000442215.2 Lipotes vexillifer
TGTGTGTCCCCCAAAGGGCCCCCCGCCCCTCCCAGCCAGAACCCAAAGCGCCCCCCCCCCCCCGGCCCCCCAACCGGTCTCCACAGGCTGGCCCTTGGCTGTCAACATGCCCCTCTGCCCCGGACACAGGGAGCGGTATGCCTGGAGGGGGCGCCTGGTCCCAGCAGCCTCAGCTTTGCAAGGAGTCCTCCCCCCAGAGTCTGCACCCGCCTTCTACTCAGCCCCCACTCTGACTGCCGTGTGATGTTCACCGTTCTCCAGCAGGTTAAAACTGGGCCGAAAATTAAAAATGGAATATAATGCAGTGATTTAAGAAAGTTCTCTGCTCTTTGCAGAATTAGACTCAGTGGGCAGACTTGGTTTCCTCGTTTTCTGAGATTTCGAGCATCCCTGACCCTTTGAGGGGGGACACAGGTGCCTCGGATAAAAACGGGTCACAAAGGAAAATGTAGGGAGGCTGGATGGGGCCAGCAGTCCCTGCTGTGACCTCCGAGGACAGCACCACTCGGATGTGCGTGGAGACGGGCAGGTGGACCCCGGACGCCAGTCTGACGGGAACGTGTCCGCTCGGCTCTGCTTCCCCCTTCCACACGTGGGCCTCACAGAGCCTCCCCAGGGCCCCCTCCAGCTCCCGAGACACCATGCACGTAACCCAGAGTGGGTCCCGCTGCCCGCACTCACCTCCCGGCAAAGTGCCGGGCCTCCTGCAGCCTCCGCAGCTCTGCAGGCAGCGGGCTCTGGGAGCATCTCCTCCAGCGGCGGTGAAGCTCAGGCTCCAGGTGCGGCCACCACAGCTCATGGGAGAGAACGGGCACCAACAGGTCAGTTCCCCCCACCTCACCAAGAAGATCGGGAAGCCTTGGGTGATGCTGGCGATCTGCGCGGGCAACGTCTGCCCGCAGGCCGACACCCCCAGAGCCTGTCTCCCGCTCATCAAGTGCTTCATAACCGCAAGGACAGCGTCTCATTTAAGGCCCAAAGCAGCTCCGTGAGGCATGCTCATCCTCATCCGCGGAGGACGCAGGATGTGGACAGAGGATGGCCCGGTCCTTGGACGGCCCTGCTGAGCTGCAGAGCCGTGAGCCAGAGGCCACAGCCGCCCAGGGAGCCCGCAAGGAACGCGCTGCGTCCTCCCTCCCGACAAAACCGAGAGCGGGTGAGAGAGCCCGCGTGGGAGCCCCACCCGCGGAACGTCATGAGAAGGCCGGGCCAGTAGGGGCTGGGGCAACAGCCGGACCAGCAGAGCAGCAGGCCCCGCTCAGCTCCAGTCAGCACAGAGCAAGTAGGAGCGTGAACGGCTCCGGGCACAGAGACTCCTGAGGAGCCCCACCCCAACTCCTGTGCTCTGTCCCAACTGCTCCTGGTGCAGCTTCCCCTGAGTCACGCTGCCAGGAAGCCCTGGGCGGACCCTGGCTGCACCAGGTCCAGGAACGCCCCTGAGAAGATGGGGAGCCTACCAGAGCAGAGGTCAGAAGCAAGGGGCACTGGGTCTGGCAGGCAGTCAGGGTCAGGTCGGCTGCCAGGGAGGGGTCTCTGCTTCGTGAACAGGCGTTGAGGAGCCCCTGCGGGGAGACACGCCCGCACGCAGGGTTTGCACGCAGGGCTGTGGACCCGGGCCCCGGGAGCTGCCACGCACGCAAGGGCCTAGCCCTGGGGTCTGAGTGAGCAGCGACGCTGGAGGGGCAGAGGGAAAGGAAATTACCCTGAAGAAGTGGGCCGTGATGTCGTGGGTCAGGGCGCCGTCGTGGGAGAAGTTTCGCTGCGAAACGGTAGAGGCCAGTGAGGGAGCACGCGCAGGACAGGGCGGGCAGCTGCTGGAGGCTCCACCGCGTAAGGACACGCGGCAGGACGGCACCGCCACGGTCCATGGAGGGCTGGCTCCGTGTGGCTTCGCGTCCACCCCCGTGCCCGCCAGCCATGGCGCAAGCCCCATGGGCCCAGGCGGGGGGGCCAGGTGCTGTCCCTGCCGTGTCCCCCCTGGCTGCTTTCACAGGCCGTTCTCGAGGCTCGAAGGGAAACAGCCTTTAGAACGAACTTAAAGAAAATCTCATCTCATTTCTGCTGCTTCCCCAGTTACCTTTTAAAGTTCCACACAAATGAACAGAACCTCAGGTCAAGCTCTAGTCACGTGTGCATTTCTAAAAAGCGGGAACCCATCTTTGGTGTAGGAGCCGTTCCCCTGCAGTGGGCAGGGGAGCACTTATGCACGGCACCTCCCTGACCCTGACCGCATGCAGGTCACAGGGATGTCACCCTTCGGAGCCCCTGACAAGAGCCAGGGCACCGCACCATCTGGCTTCCGTGCCCCCAAAAGAAACCGACGGAGGGGAGGCAAGGCGGGCAGGATGGTCTGCACATGCAGGGCCCAAGCCGGTCACCCTGGGGAAGCTTCCGTGGAGGAGTCGTGCTCCGGAGGACGGGGCTGCCCGGTCTCCAGCCTCGCAGGCCGGTGCTGAGCCAGGTGAAGGGCTCACCCGCGGCTCCGAGCGCCACGTCCTACCCTCAGAGGCAGGACACGCACTGAGGCCGTTGGCTCCACGTGACCACGGATGCGCTGGTGAGTTTTCCAGAGGTGCCCACGTGGCCCCTCGACCCCACAACCCAGCTCACTTGCCCTGCGCCTACCAGCTCCGAGTTGACCAAGCGGAAGAAGTCATCGCAGTCGGGGGCGGCCAGCTGCTCCGAGCGGGGGCTGCCGACAAGCACGGAGGGGGGCAGGCCGAGGAGGATGCTGGGAGGAGGGAGGCACGGACGGTGACCCAGAGAGCTACGCTCGGAACACTGCCAACCCTCCCAGCCCGCTCGGAACTGGCCCTGGTCTGTGGCCTGTTGCCCTCCTGGGCCGACGGACACTCACTGCGTGTCCCCAGACCAGCTGTGATGTTACCCGATGACCAAGGGCAGGGAGCAGCACGTTAACCAACCAGTTCACGAGACCAGGAAGGACACCACGGCTGAGCCGTGATGCAGCGAGGGCCCCGAGCGCACGTTCCACGCGAGGCCTTTGAACTGAGGCGTTTCTGAAGCCCAGGAGGAGAACTTTCACCCCCAGTTGCTTTCACGCCTCTAGACCCTGCTCTCCAGGGCACCCGGGGAAGATGCCGTCCCGGGCTGGGGCGGGGGCCAGAGACGAGCAACTACTGGGGAGAGAACCCAAGGTGAAGACAGACCCTGGGGCACGAGCCGTGTTACCGTTTGCACATGAGCAGCTCCTGCTGTCGCTGCAGGCGGCTGGCCACGTCCCACCCTCGAGCCAGGGCCTGGAGGCGTCTGCAGAAAACTCCAAAGAGGAAGTGGCCCCGGGGAGCAGCACGGCCGAGGGGCGCTGGGCCCTGCTCCAGGTCAGCAGCCAGCTCCTGGAAGAGAGCCGGCCAGAGGCAGAAATCCTGGGGCCTCTCGCTCCCAGCCGGGCCCTGAGGTGGGGCCAGCCGGGCCCTGAGGTGGGGCCCGCAGGGCCCTGAGGTGGGGCCCGCAGGGCGAGTGCAACTAGCCTTTTCACTTGGAAATGACTGAACAACTGCAGGATTTTGCAAAAATGCAGAGAGAACAGTGCAAAGAACACCCTTCCCCAGACTCCCCATGGCTAACACTTTACCCGTTTATCACCTGCTCCCCTGTGCAGGTGGGGGTGTGTGCACAGCCTGAGGGTGAATCACACAGGTGAGGCGCACACACAGCCTGCAGGCACACGTGTGTTGTCTCACCCCCCAGATGCAGAGCACCCGTCTCATCATCGCCCCGTCATGTGTGACCCCAACCCCACGTCTCCCGCTGTGTCTGCCCTCACAGGTCACTTTCTTCCACGTTCAGTTATGACAGACGTGGAGGACGAAGGTCAAGATGAGGGCTTGGGGTACTCGGGTCCTTTCTCTGTGGGATGTTTTACTCACTTTTAAGTACATTTTCCCAGTGCTCCAGACCACATCCTCCATGATTTCTCTTTCATTCCCCACATGTTCTAAAGTCAGGCACTTTTTTAAGAGTGACAGCGGGAACACCGAATCCTATTATACAGAATTGCAAGTACTCTTCCAAAGTTACGGACCCCCAGTGCACACAGTGGACGAGCATGCAGGATGGGGCCTTGCTCTGCACTCTGACCCCAGAGTTCACGCTCAACAGATCTGGGGAGAGCTGGATGCTGACAGAAACGCACCTTTCACTTCAATGTGAGAAACATGGTTTCTGCACTCTCCTAAAAGTGCCACTGCCTTGCTGCCAAGTGACCTGGGAAACAGGAGAGTCTCCCAGCCTCCGATATCTGCAAACTCTTGATCCTCGGCCAAGTGGAGGGTTATTTATATCAATTCTCAGAGCCTGACCTCCCAATGCAGCACCAAGAGTTAAAAAGCAGAAAACAGGAGTAGCAACCATGTTGCTACCAAAGTCGGTATTTTTACTTCCTGTTTTCAAATTTTAAACGTCCTAAAGCCTGGAGATGCTTCCCATATTACAGTTTTCGTTTCCATGTTCCTGTGATGTTCACAGTGAGGTGAGTTCACAGAGCACATGGCCTCTCTGGTCTAAGCCATTGTGTGTGTGACTCAAGCTTTCATTCTGGTCAGGCTCCTTAGGACTCACTGTGGATATTCATAATATCTTAATAGCACGTGGCTTAAATGCAGTGGACACACTTGAGTTTTACATCTTCTAACTCACCTGCAATCTGGAAAATATATCCCGATTTCCTGTGCAGCCACCAAGAACCAAATCAGAATTCTCTGAGTGATCATAACTCCTTGACCTGAAATGAACACACAGTGAAAGCCTCCTAAGTGTCTCCTAACTGTGCTGGGCTGCCTGCTTCTCCTCCGGCCTCCAGGGTGGCCTGTGGTCACAGGGCCAGGAGGTACCCGGAGACTGCAGGACACTCACGGTGTGCCAACAACAGCAAAAAGCCAGCAACCAACTCAAGCAACACATCAAAACAATTACATGCCATGACCAAGTGGGATTTATCCCAAGAATGCAAGGTTGGCTCAACATGCAAGAATCAATTAATGCAATAAACATATGAGTAGAATAAAAACCAAAAACCACACAGATAAAGCATTAAATTAAATGCTATACCCCTTCATGATTTTAAAAAAAGACAAAAAACAACAAACTAGGAGTAAAAGGCACCTTCCTCAACCTGTCAAAGGGCATCTATGAAAAACCCACAGTTCACACCGTACTTAATGATGAAAGACTGAAAACTGTCCTCCTAAGATCAGGACCAGGACAAACTGTCCGCTCATACCACTTCCAGTCAACGTTGCCCTGTCAAGTTCTGGCCAGGACAATTCAGCAAATAAATAAATCAGTACATATAAGGCATCCAGATTGGAAAAGAAAAAGTTAAACCATCTCTACTGGCAGATTTCAAGACCTTATATATAGAAAATCCTAAAGAATTCACAATAAAAAACCATCAGAGCAAATAAGTGAAATTAAAGCAATGAGCCTATGGTGCTGAAAAGAATAAAACACTTAAGAATAAATTTAATCAGGGAGATGCAAGAGTTGTGTGCTAAAAACTATAAAACATTGTTGAAAATATTAAAGATGACCTTAACAAATGGAAAGCCACCCCATGTTCATGGATAGGAAGATGGCAATGCTGCCCAAACTGATCTACAGATACAATGCAGTCATTATCAGAATCTCATCTCATTTTGCAGAAAGTGGTTAAGTTGATCCTAAAATTCAGGTGGAAGTGCAAGGGACCCAGAATAGCCAAAAACAATCCTGAAAAAGGACAAAGTTGGAGGATTCACATTTTCCAATTTTTAAAATTTATTTAGTGTTGGCCATGCCACGTGGCTCGTTGGAACTTGTTACCCGACTAGGGATTGAACCCAGGCCCTTAGCAGTGAAAGTGCAGAGTCCTAACCACTGGACCGCCAAGAAATCCCCACATTTTCCAATTTTAAAACTTACTACAAAGCTATAGTAATCAAAATGGTGTGGTCCTGGCACAAGGATAGACATATAGATAAGTAGAACAGAATCAGGAGTCCAGAGGTGAACTCTCACATGTATGGCTAATGGACTTTCCACAGGAGTACCAAGACCATTCAACAGGGAAAGGACAGTCTCTTCAACAAAAGGGGACAACTGGATATCCACATACAGAAGAATGGGGCCAGATCCCTACCTCACACCATATAAAAAATTAATGCAGAGTGGATCAGAGGCCTAAAAATAAGACCTAAATCTAAAAATAGATGAATAAGGCTTCTTCAAAATTTAAAACTTTTGTGCATCAAAGTACCCCTTCTAGGGAGTGAACCGATGACTCACGGAATGAAAGAAAATATCTGCAACTCATATATCTGGTAAGGACCAAGTATCTAGGGTATATAAAGAACTCTTATGACTCAATAAGCAAATAGGCAAAGGATAGGCAAAGGATCTGATCAGACATTTGTCCAAAAAAGATAACATAAATGGTCAACCAGCACATGAAAAGATGCTCAACATCATAAGCCATCAGGGAAAAGCAAATCAAAACCATAATGAGATAACACGACGTACCACCTCGACACAGCAACCACGAGGACGATGAGAAAAACAGGCCACGTCAGAAGGCCACACCTGGCACAGCCCATATGGTACCAGGAACGCCTGCCTTTCATGGCAGGCAGTCCACGCCAGTGCTTCCTGCACGGTGGGTGACAACACTGGCGCCCACCACTTGCTGGACCTTTTATTCTCGTCACATTTGCTAATAACCCTGATACCAGGAGACAGAGCAGAAAGACCAAGTCACTGCCACTGGCAAATCTATGCACAGAGAGAAAGCTGATTCCGGAAGCTTGCCTTTATCTGGAAAACCCAAACTTGCGATCAGGATATGTTCCAACTATGCTCTGTATAACACAAACTGGACTAAGAGAAATAAAAACGTTCTTAGAGCTACCAAAATCAAAAGACAGACTCTTCTGGGCACTAACATTCCTAACCTTTGGCAGAAGTCCATGAGCACGTCGACGAGCGTGGCACAGGCGACTTCCAGGTCTCCATCGCAGCCCCCGGTGGCAGAGGGCGCGGGGAGGAAGTGCTGGTGGATGGCCCACTGGTGGAAGTCCTGCCTGCAATGCAAACGCCAGGGTCTGTGCTGAGGGAGGCACGGGCCAGGGTCTGCTTCAGCCAGGGGTGACGGGCACTGCAGGTCCACAGCTGCTGAGCTGGGGGTGCAGCGGGTGCCTGCACTGTCCCAGGTCCACCAGCAAAGCATCCACATATGGACCAGGCTCCGTGGTGCTGAAACCGCAGCACAGACAGCCACCAACACTGCAGTCTGTTCTTGCAGGAATAACAGGACCCAAGCAGGACCTCCCCATGTGACCACGAGGGGCAGGGAGCGAGCCGCCAAACCCTGTTTGGAACTGCAATCAGGAGAGATGGAAGGAGGCCCTGAACAGGACCCACACCATCAACACACAGTGACCTGAGGGTGAGTTAAGAAGGGGCCCTGTGGCTCCGCAGGCCAGAAAACTAGTTCCTTCTTTCCCTTCTGGCAAGGAAGGAAGCCCAGGCTCGTGAGCACATGAAGGAAGCGCACAGGAGGCAGGCCGCACACAAACCCGAAAGGTGGAAGCGCCCACTGAGCTGGGAAAGGAAGCGGGTCGTCCGTCCCACTGCCCATCACTGTCCTCCCTTATTCTACTTGTCCGTCAGAATCTGACACCACGACACGGCACCCCCGTGTTCAGGGACGTCTCTGACCACTCCAAGCATGGTGGCTTGAGGACAGCCACCTCTGGCTTCTGTGCCCCCTGACCCACCCCCAAACCCACAGCCCCTCAGCACCTGCTCGAGGCCAGGATAGCACACCTGACGTCTTGGCGGTCTCAGTCACCAGCCCCAGGACTCACATGGGGCTCAGACTCTGATTCGCTCACCCCTGGTGCCGTGCCTCAAAGCCAGCACTCGGCAAGGCGCTGCCCACCCTCCCCTCTGCTTCCCTGGCTGGCCGACACCAGCTGAGACCCTCCAGGGCTTCCCCACTGTGGCCCTCCCCAGGCACAGGCTTCTCTGCTCCTTGCCCGCCGGCACCAGCACCCAAAGCCCCATCTGGTGTCTTCAGTGCCCTCTAATCCGCCTTATTTATCACCCTGCCCGCCCCCAGGCTCACACAGGGCCCGGTCCTGCACAGTTCCTCGGAAGAACGGCTTAGGGGCGTTGGGGCAGAGTGCAAGTGGGAAGCCCTGTACGTGCCTCGTGTGCTCCATCTGTCTTGTTCACACTGCATCCCCAGCTTCTAGAACATTCTAGACGTGTCTGGCAAACTGTAGGTCAATAAGTGTTTCTCGAATAAAAGAATGAATAAAACTGTACTCATACACTTATGTTAAACTGAACATTAAACTGAGGATGTAATGACAAAACTTAGACTTAAGACAGTGTAGAAAACTGTATTAACATTTTAAAGGGTAGATCCTTTAAACACTTACCTTTCTGTATCTGAAAGAGAATCAACTTCAGGCTGAATTTCTAGTTCCAGCTGTAACCAGTCTCTGTAAGTCAACTGAGAGAAAAGAACCAAGTGACCACCACAGCAAGGACAGAGCACAGAAGCCACAGGTTGGGGCTGTGATGCTGCCCTCTCATATTAGCTGGAGGTCTCCTGTGTGTCTGTCAGAAGTATCGTCCTACGCCATCTCCCAGGGTTAGACTGGGAGGCTGGCACCAAGCCCAGATGAAGAACCAACCGGTCATTTAACTCTGAACGGGAAGCTGCCCAGAACTGTTCACACTGGTCTTTAAACTCAGTCCTCAACACTGCTGCCCGGTCCCGGGCAGCCCGCAGCATCTGCACAACGATCACTTTCTAGCTCACTGAGTTGTGCAAATAACCAAAAGATAAACTTGATGTGACAACATGCTTCCAATAGTCACGGCTCCACACGTCAGCACAGACTAACCTCAAAACCTCACACTGCTGACACAGAGAAGGAAGGTCTGGTACATGTTGGGAATTAGGAGCAAAAGAAATATAAACTAAATGCACAAAATATAAAGTATAGCCGTGTCTAGACACCATGTTGTATCTGAATAATTTTTGTGCCAATAAATGACATCAGAATTAAAAAACGAAAACAAAAAAAAACCCTCACACTGTGTGTAACAACATGTCCCAGGGACATGCATGCAGCACACGCAGTGTGTGTAAACGCCGGGGCCGTGCGGCACCGGCAGGGACGTGTGTGTAGACAGTGATCGAGGCGCGGCTGCTCCTGCCTCGTTGTTCCTGGTGTCAGACAGATGGCCAGACCTACTCTTGTATGACAGATTATTAACAATAAAAGAGTTGAAAAAAATATACAATAAAACGATACAACTTTTTCTCTAAAGACCAAAACAAGCAGGCAAACATCCAAGAAATAAATGAAAAGTATGAAGAGGTGGCAGAAACAGTCACATGGGCACGTTGTCTGAGCAGCCAAGCTTCCGGTGACTGTGCTTAGAGACGCCCGGCCCCAGCTCGCAGCCTGGCAGGCGTGTTTAAAATCTGACGACCCCAGGAGTGATTTCTGTCGGGTCAGGCCCGCCGCCCATGTCCTGCGCCCACGGAGCCCAGAGCTTGGAGGAGCAAAGCAGGGGAAGGGACAGTGGGACCTACATGGAGTCCCTCCTGCTTCAGCAGTTCCCGCAAGGTCCTCTGCTTCCACAGGCAGAGGGCGGCTTGCTGCCAGTCCACGGAGGGCAGGCACAGGGGCCACCAGGGAGAGTTGGCCGGGTCTTCCCAAGAGGGAGGGTCTCGGGCCTCTGAGAACCATCTGAACACCATGAACTGGAACTGAAAAAAGACAGTGGCGTGTGTGCTGTGAGACTGAGGAAACACACAGGGGCCTGGCTGCGCTCGGCTGGCAGCGAGGAACCCCTGGTCTCAGTGAGCAGCCAGCCCTGACCACACATCTCTGAGCTGCCACGCCCTGCAGCCGCGCACGGCCGTCCCCCGTGACCCGCCGGCACCGGCATTCTCACTAAGAAGTGTGCTCACTGGCTACAGGAGATGCTCCCTCGGTGATGCACTGAGCCGCACGTCTTTGCCTTAGGAGGTCGGACCCCCGCCCTCATGCTGACAGAGCCACAGGTTGCTCGAGGGGACCTCGGGGAGCTTGGGACACGGGGCGAGGACTTCCTCTTCTGGGCCACTCTTCCGGATCTCTATCCCACACTTAAAAATATCGGCACCTGGGACCGGGAGCAGAGGGGCACCTGGACCCCAGGCTGCTCCTGACGCAGTGGAGCTCCCAGCAGTGCCCAGGAGTCCGACGCGGAGCCTGGAACTCTGAACCAGGCTCGAACCTCATGGGAGACGTTCCCTAAAGCTCTGCAGGCGCAGCAACACTGGTTCCCGCTGTGACGGCACCGCCGCCTTTGACCCTGAGGATTCTAACACGCGGCTTCCCAGGCCGTCTTCAGAGGAAGCGCAGGGTGCTTCTTTAAATACTGACACACTTTCTACGAACGTCAGTCTTTTAACTCGCCTACTTCATAAATAAGGAGGGACATCTGCAGCTGTCACCTTCCAGCCCCTCCTCTTAACTCAGAAGGAAGGAAAAGGCAGTGTTCAACCCAAGCAGACGGCAGGGTGGCGCCAGGAGACAGTCTACTACGAATGAGGCCGGTGCCGAGATGGAGGCCACACAGGCTTCAGGCCAGAAACCCGTACAAGACTGGAACTTACAGGAGAGCAGAAAAAGGAACCCACAAGACTCACCTTTTTTATAAGGCCTGGAGACAAACAGCTGTACGAGATGTCACGTGACTGGGAAGAAAACTTACACAAAGAATAAGAAATTGCCGCTGTACAAAATCTGAAAATAGAAAACAGATTATAACACAGAAATGGGATCCACGCAAAAAAACAGGTGGAAGGAGAGCGTGAACTGCACGACGTGGACTGACGGCCTCCCACCCCGACGGCCGCTCGGCGCTCAGCCTCAGGCCCAGCCGGGCCGGCTCCTCCGAGCCCTCGGGGAAGAGCCCCCAGGCAGGCCGTCTGGCCTGAGCTCTTTCCACGTTGACGAGAGACTCAGAAAACACATGAACACGCAGGCTCTGCACGTAAGGGCTGGCTTTTCCAGCGTGTCAAGAGCCACGGTCAGAACCAAGGGAATGAAGTGAGGAGGTGCGAGGTGGGTGTTCCCTGGGTGATTGCGTAAGGCTCTCGTTCACCTGCGTGATGGCAAATTATTCACTGTTACCGCCTAAAAGAACCTCAGAGCCAGAGTGAAGCACGTCCAGTTTCCAACTCAGCCTCTGCCCGCCCACGGTGGGCTGTAACGTGTGGGAGGGAGAGGCTGCCGAGAACAGAGGTGACCATGAGGCTCAGAGAGTCAGGACTGTGGCGAGGAAGGGGCCCGACTCCCAGTGCGGACTTGTCAGTGGTGCTGCTGTGGATGGCGCAGACAGCTGGCGGGCACTGGTCCCAGGCCGCGTTCCTGTGCTCAGCTCTCCCTGTCTCTCCTAATGCCAGCTCTGTCTGTGAGCCGCGACCCTGGTCCCAACATCTCCCACCGGAGCCTCCGGCTTCCGTCCTGACCTCAGCAGCCACAGTAAGCCCTTCGGGCCTGAGTCACACGTGGACTCCCCCAGGGCTCTGCCCATGGGATGGCCACTCTCACCCAACCCCCGCCCATCTCTCACACCCGCCGACCCCAGGCTACAGGCTGCCTGTGACTGACCGGGTCCCGGGAGGGGGCCTAGCACGCAGTATAGTGAGTGGATGAGCATGGAACTGGACGATGGGTCTCAAAACCCTCTGGATGGGACAGCTGTGTGTGCAGAAACGCCCCCCAGAGAAAGCTGCTCACCACAGGGAGACCCCAGAACCTAACCTGAGGGACAGGTCCAGCCAGCCGCTGGCCACCTGACCCAGAGAAGGGCACCTGCAGCCCATTGTGAGCATCTTGAAAAGCAGGTAGCAAAGTAGGGTGATCTCACTTTTATAACTGAAGATACCAACACACACATAAATACACCCAAGATAAGATTCTGGAAGGGTACAGACCAACATGGTAAAGAGTGGATCTGTACAGCATGTGTGTCTGTGCTAATTTTGTCTGATGAACATGTGTTACTTGTGACAAGAGGGACACTCACTTCAGACACAGGGCTGAGGACTCCTGGGTCCTACAGGGCAGGAGGATGTCGAAGAGCTCGGGGACGGGCAGGCCCCTGGCAGGGGTGGGAGGGCCCACATGCACCTCCGGGAGGGCAGACCTGGACTCGCCGAGGTGGACGGCCAGGGCAGCCAACCCCACCACATGTGAGGCACTCAGGCTCGGGCCCTAAAATAGGAAAGAAGAGTGGTTTAGGGCATTCCCTGGTGGTCCAGTGGCTAAAGACTCCACGCTCCCAATGCAGGGGGCCAGGGTTCGATCCCTGGTCAGGGAACGAGATCCCACATGCCACAAGTAAGAGCCTACATGCCGCAACTAAGAGCCCGCGTGCCTCAACTAAAGATCCCACATGCTGCAAGAGCCCGCGTGCCGCAACTAAAGATTCTGTGTGCTGCAACTAAGAGCCTGTGTGCCACAACTAAAGAGCCTGCGTGCCACAACTAAGAGCCTGCATGCCGCAACGAAGACCGGGCACAGCCACATGCATACATACGTACATACGTAGATAAATACAGAAATATTTAAAAAGAAAAGAGGTTCAGCGTTGGGGGCGCAGGAGGGAGCCCACCTCCTGGCTGGAGGCGGTGGCAGCCCTACCTGGTGACGGAGCAGTTGGCAGAGCCTGCTGAGCAGAGCCGGCAGGAGCCTGCGTCTGCAGAGGGTCCTCACGAAGTGGGCGGCCCAGGGGCCCTGCCTGTGGGGACAGCCACAGAGAATAGTGGCAGCGGCCAGGCCTGGCCCTGCACTGCCCGCCTGGAGCCTGGTGGACGAGCAGTCAGGCACCAGAGACTGAAGAAAGAACCAGCCTGTTCCCCAAACAGGAGGGTCTCCTGTTTCAACGCTGACCGTCGCCACGTCCCTGCTGGATAAGTCAGCCCCGCGCCCCCACCCAGGCCCTTCCCCAGCGCAGTGCGAAGTCGGGGGGCAGGACCAGGGCCCAAGGCTCAGAGCTGGACCAGGAACGACGGCCACTCTCATCACGAGCACCCAGGCCGCCCCAGGACAGCTCCAAACCACCCGGTGAGACCACCTAGCCTCTACCTGTCTGGTGGGGTAACGCTGGAGGCCGCCATGAGGTTCTGACAGAAAGACGTCAGCAGGAGATCCACGACCTGAGAGAGGAGAGGTCTCAGGGCCGCAAACCCACATCACAGCGTTTCCACCCTGGACGCACAGGGCCCCAGTGGAGCTGACGAGACTGCAAAACGGGCCCCCATCCGGAGAAGAGGCTGCAACGCCTCGGCACAGGAATCCCCAAACCCCGGGAGGGGCCCCCAGGGGTCATCATGGAGCTTCTCAGCAGAGAGCAGGGTCAGCAAAACTGCCCACAAAGGGCCACGAGCAACCTCTGCCACAACTGCCTCCCAAACACAGAGTCTGTACGCAAACGGCAGCACCGGCCTGAAACCCTCGACTCACATGTGGTCTCCCTGGCGCCCCACACTCACCCTCTGCTCCCCTGGCTGCAGCTTGGGGGCCTGGACGCTGAGCTGAACCGGGGCCCCCTCGAAGTCGCTGTCATCCTCACCGAGGCCCAGGGCAGAGCGGAGCTGTTCAGAGATCACTGCCATCTGAGCCAACAACGCTGCAAGGCAGGGACCGGCGCCATGAGCAGGGGCGCCACACACCACCTCAGGGGCCACACTCTAAACTGACCCTGGGGCCGCTCTCGTCCCCGCCCGGCCAGCAGTGGAACCACTTTTCTGTGGTGCAGGTAGCCAGGCTTCTCTGAGGGGCTGGCATAGCTCTTCACGTCACCACGGCCCCTGTGTCTATACCCCGTGCCCCTCGCCCGCCAGCCACCTCTGTACACACTGACGCCCGCTGCGGCCGCCCGGCCCAGCCTCAGCGGCTCTGCCAGCACAGGCCTGGCTGGCTGACCATCTTGCGGCAGCGCTGGGGCCCCACACGGGCCTCGACCTCCCCAAGAACCACGTGCTGCAGGAGCAGAGTTTGGAAGGACCACGCTGACCACGAGGGGACATCCTGGGCCCTCAGGACGACCACAGCGGAGGCAGAGCTAACAGTGCAGAGCTGGGGCTGCCAACCCTCCACCACAGGTGAAAATCTGTGCGTAACTTCTGACCCCAAGCTTAACTCCTCACAGCCTTCCGTGTATTTTGCATGTCATGTGAATCTATGTGTATTTTATGCATTCACGACATACCTAATTTTCTCAATATTTCTAGGCAATGTGGTTTATCTGAAATTTTTGCAATTGTCATTTATCTCCAAAAATTTTCCATATATTTACTGAAAATAATCTGCATATACTGAGTGGACCCACACAGTTAAAAACTGTGTTGCGGGGACTTCCCTGGTGGCGCAGTGGTTGGGGGTCCGCCTGCCGATGCAGGGGACACGGGTTCGTGCCCCGGTCTGGGAGGATCCCACATGCCGCGGAGCGGCTGGGCCCGTGAGCCATGGCCGCTGAGCCTGCGCGTCCGGAGCCTGTGCTCCGCAACGGGAGGCCACAGTGGTAACAGGCCCGCGTACCGAAAAAAAAAAAAAAAACTGTGTTGCGGACTTCCCTGGTGGCACAGTGGTTAAGAATCCGCCTGCCAATGCAGGGGACTCGGGTTCGAGCCCTGGTCCGGGAAGATCCCACATGCCGCGGAGCAACCAAGCCCCCGTGCGCCACAACTACTGAGCCTGCGCTCTAGAGCCCGTGAGCCACAACTACTGAAGCCCGCGTACCTAGAGCCCGTGCTCCGCAACAAGCGAAGTCACCACAGTGAGAAGCCTGCGCACCGCAACGAAGAGCAGCCCCCGCTCGCCACAACTAGAGACAAGCCTGCGTGCAGCAACAAAGACCCAACACAGCCAAAAATAAATAAATTAAAAAAAAAACAAACCAACTGTGTTGTTCAAGGGTCAACTGTATTTCCTCCGTGAGACGCTCATAGGAATTAAATGAATTCATAATAAATAAACATCTACTGAAGTTACTAGGTAAAAACATGCCGTATGTATTTTAGTTTCTACATTTAGCATAGCAAAACTCTAAAAACACCGGAACCTAACATTTTACTTGTGGACCGCTGTGGCCACTGAGCGCTTTGAACTGCTCACGCCTGTCCTCCAGGCCCCTCATAGGAAACAGTCCCAGAAGCAGAGGCCCAGTGCTGAAGAGCACAGCCACCCAGGCAGTAAAGGAAGGAGACAAGCCTCACAGCCAGAAATGCAGCTTTCCTCCTCCATGTCTCCTGTCCCACTGGGATGCCAAGTAGCAGAATAACCATATTCTACCCAGACTTTGGGACAGCCTGAGTGTCAGAAAGGAGGCACGCTCCACACCCACCAGGCCGTGGCCGGGTTCACTACCAGATGCTGAATGCAGGGAAAAGGCACTGACCACGGCCACTCCAGGCAACAGCAGCCTCAAGCTCTGAGCACATCGGGACTGGCCTGTGCACCCACGGACACCCGCTGCGGGTGGCCCGACCCACAGCCCCGTCCTCACCGTCACGCTGGGTGGGATCTGTCACTGAGGCCCTGAGCTCTCGCAGGGCAGTTGTGAGCAGGCCCAGCGGCTCCTCCGCACAGCTGGGCTCCACCTCCCTTCGCGAGGCTGCATCTGAGAGACAGGAGGTAATTTTAACAATTAAACAGGTTAGATCAGATAGGAAGCACACGGAACTGACGCTGTCCCTGGCTTCTCCCTGCAGAGGGCACACAGAGGACTGGGGCCCTATGAGGAGGGAAGTGAAACGCTCTCCCCGGACGGCGGATGTTAATGTCCTATCAAAGTAAAAACATTCATAAGGAGGTTTAAGAAAAACCATGGTTCTATACACACTATCACCACAAGTGTAAAAAGCAGGTATGTAATGAATAAAGACCAAATGCATGTGGAGGGAGGCTGGGCGGGGAGAGCAGAATTATGTACAGATGATGGTTTAGTTCCTGTTTCTCAAACTTTTATGTAACACTGTGATATTGTTTTTTACAACAGGATGTTAAAATCAGTATATTAGAGGTGATTACCAGTCCTCAACACACATTTAATAGGTTTACTGAAAAATATTAGCCCTATGAGATACAGCATTAGAAAACATTCTAGAAGCCTCCAAAAGCAGGACCATGGGGTTAGGAAAGGAGGGCAACGCCTCACTCAACAGTGGACACAGCCCTACGGCCCCCTTGGCATCCTGTCTGCAAGATGTTTCAGTACTGGTCCAAACAGGTGTGGGTCTCCCTGGCTGTCAGAAACCGTGGAAGATTGTGCAAGGAGGGTTCTGGTAGACAGAATTAGAAAACAGAGCTGCAGTTGCTCATGCAGCCTAACTGGCCCTGCAGGCGTCAGAGGGATTGACCAGCAAACAGCTGCACCATTTCAAAACCGACAGACCAGGCCCTGTCCTGATGGCGCCTCGTTCCTGGGGCGATGGGGTGCGGACAGCCTGCCCAGCTGCTCCAAGCAATGATGCACGCTTTCACACACTGGCCCAGGTCTACATCACTGTCCCCTAGAAGCAGAAAGATCCCCAACCATCCGAACGGCCAAAGAGCCATGGGAGACCCCCTACTAAGACACGGTGCAGCACAAGCACCACGGGCCTCGGGCCTGGCTGGTCACCTGAATTTAAATCTCGAATTCAGGGCTTCCCTGGTGGCGCAGTGGTTGGAAGTCCGCCTGCCGATGCAGGGGACACGGGTTCGCGCCCTGGTCCGGGAAGATCCCACATGCCGCGGAGCGGCTGGGCCCGTGAGCCATGGCCGCTGAGCCTGTGCGTCCGGAGCCTGTGCTCCGCAACGGGAGAGGCCGCAACAGTGAGAGGGCCACGTACCGCGAAAAAAAAAAAAAAAAAAAAAAAATCGAGTTCAGACAGGCAAACAGAAACCACATCACAGCCTCAGCGGGGCACACAAAGATGAGAAATGGTCAAGTGGATTTTGTACTGCATGCATGTTCAGGGAATGACATCACAGGCAGCCCTCCTGGTGTCACAGCTGTCCCAGGGCTGGTGCTGGGCAGTCTTTGAAGCCACAGCTGTGACCAGACCCAGCATGACAGAACCAGACCAGATGGACCAAGGTGCCACCGACACGTCTCGTGATCAGGGAAGTGGAGATGAGGTGGGCACGTCTGGTAACCAAGCGACCCACTGACCTTACCTTCTGGCTTCTTCTCTCCGACAGTGGAGCAGGCTTGGCGGTAGGTGGAGTATAAGGAGGGGGGAATTTTTTCTGCTCTGGATCAGAAGAAAACATTAAAATAGTCAACTATGACTCAAATTAATTCTCAAACTTACAATCCCAAAGACTATCATAAAACAGAAATATGCAACAGAGTAAATCTAAATAAATTATACAACACCCCACAGCATGACCCTATGTTTAGGAAAAACACTGTCCATATGGACTCAAACGGTCCTGACTACTGCATACGTCCTATATAAACATCTCCCAACAGTAGGTTTTGTTGTGTAGTGAGATTATAAATGATTTTCACTTCTCTCATTCAAGTTTTGGCAATTTCCAAATTTTAAAGGTGAACTTATATTACTTTTAATGAAAAATGCTAACTAAGGAAAACATCCAGTTAATGTCATTAAAAACACAAGTCCTGTGATGAGGGCACGGACACAGCTGGCACGTTCTCATGGCACAGCAGCGAGTACGAGGACAAGAACCACAGAGCATTGCCCCGCCCCCCAACAGTGCTGCAAACCGTGGCGACAACATTCAAGCAGAAGAACAGAGACACAGCTGTGGTCGAGTGAGAATCCACACAGGGCTGGAGGGAGGCAGGGAGTCCGGCTGGAAACTAGGAACTGAGGGCACCACCCACTGCCCTGGGCACTGGAAAGCCTTCAGCTTAAAAAACAGAAACCAGAAAGAAGAAAAGAAAAAACAGAAACCAATGCAAATAAAAAGAAAGAACAAATTCAAGGAAGCGGAGAAATTCACAGAAAAGAAACTGTCACTCATCACTTTTATTAAATTTTCAGAGAGGTAAGACAAAACACTGCAGCTGTGAAACAAGAATGGACTGCTGGGGGCTTCCCTGGTGGCGCAGTGGTTAAGAATCTGCCTGCCAATGCAGTGGACATGGGTTCCAGCCCTCGTCTGGGAACGTCCCACATGCCGTGGAGCAACTAAGCCTGTGCACCACAACTACTGAGCCTGCGCTCTAGAGCCCAAAAGCCACAACTACTGAGCCCAACTGCCATAACTACTGCAGCCCACATGCCTAGAGCCCATGCTCTGCAACGAGAAGCCACCACAGTGAGAAGCCCGCACACCGCAACGAAGAGTAGCCCCCGCTCGCCAGCAGAGAAAGCCCGCGCGCAGCAACAAAGACCCAACACGGCCTAAATAAATAAATTAATTAAATTAAAATTTTAAAAGAAGAAGAATGGACTGCTGTACAAAGGAGTATCTGATGGCAGAAATGAAACACTCAGTAAAAGAACTTGCAGGTAAACTTGAAGAAATCTCTCAGAAAGGAGAGGAAAAAACAAAACAGAACAGATACGCAAAATAGGACAAAAGAGAAAAATTCAGAAGACAATATAGGAGATCTAATATCTAAAAAATAGCAGTTCTAAGAAGAAAAAGGACATAAAGAGGACATCTGCAATGAAATAAACCAAGTTGAAATAATCAGTGTCTGGGATTTGCTTCAAAATAATCCAGAATGGTGGGTGGGTGAGTTTGAAGGCTATAGATGAAACAAGATTGCCCATTTATTGATAACAAATCTGGGTGATAGATTCTATTCGTCTTTTCTGTCTTAAATTTTTCATTAAAAAAAAAAGGTTTTAAGTATCCAAGAAAATCCCTTAGTACTGAAGGATATGAATTTCCAGAGTAAAAGACCGGGGCCCGAACCCGTGTCCCCTGCATTGGCAGGCGGACTCTCAACCACTGCGCCACCAGGGAAGCCCTAAAAAACAGTTTTTCAAAACTAACACAGGAAGGGCAGCTATGTGTATTGGTAAAGGAAAGAAAACTAAAACAGAAAAAGTAAATACCAAAATAATAATGTTATTTGGAGATTCGGGGCGAAATATCAAAAAATCAGTTGAGTTGAAAATGCTTGCTTCCAGAAAGAAAGTGAAGTGGCAGGGATGGGTGGGGAGTGGCTATTTCTCTCTCTCTGCTTTTAAAAAATAAATTTATTTTATTTTATCTTATTTTTGGCTGCGTTGGGTCTTTGTTGCTGCGCACGGGCTTTCTCTAGTTGTGGCGAGCGGGGGCTACTCTTTGTTGTGGTGAGCAGGCTTCTCATCGCAGTGGCTTCTCTTGTTGGGAGCACGGGCTCTAGGTGCGCAGGCTCAGTAGTTGTGGCACACGGGCTCAGTAGTTGTGGCTTGCGGGCTCTAGAGTGCAGGCTCAGTAGTTGTGGCACACGCGGGCTTAGTTGCTCCGCGGCATGTGGGATCGTCCCGGACCAGGGCTAGAACCCATGTCTCCTGCACTGGCAGGCAGATTCTTAACCACTGCACCACCAGGGAAGCCCCTGGCTATTTCTCTTAATAAACTTCATAGAAGTATCTGACTCTTTAACTTTAAAAAAAAAATTTTATACAAGTATAGTTGAATTACAATGTGTGTTAATTTCTGCTGTACAGCAAAGTGACCCAGTAATACATACATATATATTCTTTTTCATATTCTTTTCCAATATGGTTTATCACAGGATACTGAATATAGTTCCCTGTGCTTCAAGTGGGACCTTGTTGTTTATCAATTCCATATATAATGGTTTGCATCTGCTAATCCCAAACTCCCACTCCATCCCTCCGGCTCCACACCCCTGCACTCCCCAGCAACAAGTCTGTTCTCTATGTCTGTGAGTCTGTCTCTGTTTCATTTGTGTCATAGTTTAGATTCCACACATAACTGATATCATATGGTATTTGTCTTTCTCTGTCTGACTTACTTCGCTTAGTATGATTATCTCCAGGTCCATCCATGTTGCTGCCAGGACTCTTTAATCTATATCCGTATTTAACTCTGACAAAACTCTTTTTTAAAGACTAGAAATAAATATGTCAAAAAATTAGGGACTTCTCTGGTGGCGCAGTGGTTGGGAATCCACCTACCGAGGCACAGGACATGTGATCCCACATGCCGTGGATCAACTAAGCCCGTGAGCCACAACTACTGAGCCCATGTACCAAAACTACTGAAGCCCGCGCACCTAGAGCCCATGCTCCTCAACAAGAGAAGCCACCGCAGTAAGAAGCCCAGGCATTGCAACAAAGAGTAGCCCCTGCTCTCCACAACTACAGATAGCCTGCGTGCAGCAACAAAGATCCAACGCAGCCAATAAAAAAAAAATTAAGAAGCTATACCATACAAATACCCCCCCCCAAAAAAGCTGGTTTTAATAGCAGACAAAACAGAAATTAAGGTAAAAAGCCTAACAGAGACATTACATAATAACAAAGGGAAAAACACCCAGTAAGAGAAGCCTGTATTTTAACAATTACAAACTTTCTTGCAACAAGACAAATCTGACAGAATTATAAGGAGAAACTGACAAAATCACAACCACCTCCACAATAAACTGATAAACCAAAGACACAGAAAACTATTCAGGATACAGAAAACTTGAGAATAAACACAATTTAACAGACAGACCCTACAGTCC
The DNA here is from genome assembly GCF_000442215.2 of Lipotes vexillifer. Classification (NCBI taxonomy): domain Eukaryota; kingdom Metazoa; phylum Chordata; class Mammalia; order Artiodactyla; family Lipotidae; genus Lipotes; species Lipotes vexillifer. The sequence continues at coordinate 4,193,261 of NW_006796283.1, forward strand.
CAAACTGAAGGACATGTGTTGTTTTCAAGGATGCGCAGAATGTCTGCAAATTCCAAGCAAATTCTGAAAGGAAGTCTTGACAAGTAGAAAAAACTCCATATAAAGTGAATCATATTCTTTGTGAAACATGCAATTAACATTGGAATTCAACAATAAAAACTCATGGGCAAATACCTAAATGTTTAAAATTTTAAAAAATTTACTTAAAACTAACTTACAAATTATGAGAAAATCATAGCACAATGGTTGAGTATTTATTTAGAACTGACCGACAGTGTTAAGAACTACACATTGAAACTTTTGGAAGGCAGCTAAAGTGATATCTGGATGTAAAATTTATTAAAATATGCCTGTTTTAAAACACAAGAAAAGTTATAAAACAATAAATTAAACCACCACTTTAAGAAGTTATAAAAAGAACAACATAGTTAACACAAAGAAAACAAAAGGTAAATAATAAAGTTAAAATCTAAAAACAAATAGAAGATTTTTTTTTAAAACAGCAGGAGGGGCTTCCCTGGTGGCACAGCAGTTGAGACTCCGCCTGACAATGCAGGGGACGTGAGTTCGTGCCCTGGTCTGGGGGGATCCCACATGCCACAGAGCAGCTAAACCCATGCATCACAACTACTGAGCCTGAACTCTCGAGCCCGTGAGCCACAACTACTGAGCCCACGTGCCACAACTACTGCAGCCCGCGTGCCTAGAGCCTGTGCTCCACAGCAGGAGAGGCCACCTCAATGAGAAGCCCCAACTCGCCACAACTAGAGAAAAGCCCATGCACGGCAGCAAAGACCCAATGCAGCCAAAAATAAAAATAATAAATAAATTTATTCAAAAAACCCAAAATAGCAGGAAGGACACAATATTAAAAGCTGGTTATGTGATAAAATTAATAAAACAGACAAGTCTTTAAGTAATGAATGAGTCATAAAAAAAGGCAAAATTAACACTAGCATGAAAAAAGTTTTAAGAAGGGATGAAAAGTACAGATGAGGTAGACAAAATTTTTAAATCACAATAGAATATCATGAAAAATGATACATCAATAGATTTGCAAACTTAGATGAAATGGACAATTTTCTAGAAATATATATAAAAGCTAACTCGAGAATAAAAAACCTGACTAAACCAATAACCATTCAAGGAACTGAGTCAGCAGCCAAAAGTTTTGCCTCCACAAAAGACACCAGGAACAGATGATTTTGCAGCCATTCTTTACCAAACTTTAAGGGACACATGATCCCTGTGTGACAAACTATTTCAGGGGACAGGAAAGAGGGAAGGCTACCCGGTTCATTCCATGAGGAACCAAATACCTTAATGGCAAAGCAGCCAAGGTAAGTCTAACAGAATGAGACACAGATGCCAGAATCCTAAATAAAGTATCAGTAAACCAAATTCAGCAGTTTATAAAACAAAAAACAGTTACCAATTAGGGGCTATTCCAGGAACGCGAAGACAGTGGAAAAACCTATCAATGTAATTATCACATAGCCGATGACAGGAGAACAGCACAATCATCTTAAGGGATGACAAAAAAAAAAAAAAAAGCATGAATTCCTGCTAAAAGTCCTTAGCAAATTCAAAGAGGGAACTCTTTTAATATGGTAAGGAGGATATATATATATATTAATGGTAAAACTCTAGAAGCAGCCCTGTCTCAGCCAGGAACAAGACACGAGGCCAGCTTTCACTCCTACGATTGCTCATTGTACTAAAATCCTACCCAATACAGTGACAAACACTGAGAGGCATAATATAATCAGACAGGAGGAGGCAAACTTGATCTTGTGGACAGCGTGACTGCATAGAAAATCTCACCACCCACTGGGAGTAAGTTCAACAGTTAATGGAAACAAGGGCACCTACACCTCAGCAAGAGCCGATGAAGAAGCCAGAAAAGAACATGCAGTTCACAACAAAACCTACAGGTACCGAGTAGCAAGGCTGACAAAAATTTACAGGAGTTTTATAAAGAAAAAACACAAAACACTAGTAAAAGACTTGAATAAACAAAGATGTACTACGTTCCTGGAAGGAAAAACTCAGTACCATAATAAAGCCAAATATCCTCAAATTAACCTATAAAATCAATGAAATTGCACTCAAAATTGCAAAGCTTTCACGGAGATATAGCCAAGGGTGTTCACTGAAGCACCGTTAACAAAGCATAAAAGTGGAAGTAACCCAAGGGTCCAACTCCAGGGTGGTAAGTTCATCTATTTATTCCGTAGGCATGTGGCCTGCACCCAGGGGTGTGCGACGTGGCAGTTTGCATACACAACAGAATTCCACACAGCATTAAACAAACCAGAGCACACGACCAACGGGGGGAGTGAAAATGCAAGTCACAGAACACCACACACTGCTATCAGATCCACTTTGAAAACACACAAGACCACACTGTGTGGTGTTTGTGTGTGGACACGATTTACAGTTATAAACATATAAAACAAAAGGATAAAACATAGAGGAAAAATTTATGCACCAACTTCAGGATAATGATTTTGTTGGAGGAAAAGTGGAGGGGATCAGAGACCTGGGCTAAGATGTATCTGGACTATTTCAGGAAAAAAAAGGAAAGAGAGCAAAAATATTAATGCGAATGGGGCATAGGGGTGGTTTTTTTACTGGTCCCTTTACTTTTGGAATATCTTATGCCAAAAATAAATAAAAGTAAGGATCCCAGAGAATCACCTGATCGTAAGATGAAAAAGCTTATTTTGACTTTCTAGGCCCTTTATCTTTTCAATCTTCTCACAGGACCCATCACTTCCCATAAGACACTGGAAAACAGGGTTTATCGTTTGCTGTTTCTACCACCTCTCTGCTCCTGAGGTCCTCAGTGTGAGCCGGGGGACGGGACCCCCGTTCTACACGTGGTCTCCACTCTCCCCACATCATCAGAGCGGACGGCTCTCACCTCTCCCTTTTCCTTCTTTCCTCAAATTCTCCTTTCCCAATGATTATGTAGCAAAAACACTATTTTCTTTAATTCCCAGACTAATCATCCTAAAAGTTCATTGAAAAATGCTAAGTTGTGATATTCAGAATCAAAGAAATTTTCTTTTTAACATTTTAACTGACTAATTTTGAGCCAACTTTTTATAAGTAAAGCGTACATGTGACAAAACACATTTCTCTACAGAAGAGCCACAGCTCCTTGCGCTGTTAGCCCCCAGGCGAGCCGCGCTGCCATGCGTACCTCCTCAGGGACTCTATGAGAGCGGCCCGGGAATCAGGGACCCTCGGGAGCTGAGAGGGAAGACAGGACTTGGGTGAGACGCCGACAGGGACCCCGCTCTCTGCCGACCCAGCCCCACGTTCACGACGACGTGTACTGACCACTCGCGGTGTGAGCAGGGCGGGGAGAAAGTGGGACAGGTAGTAGGACCTCCGGAATATGCTGCAACAGAAAAGGCCAGGCTCAGGGGTGCCCCACCTCGACCAGAGGACCCTCAGTGAGGGCAATGACCGTCCAGGGCCGTCCCTGCAGGCCAGAGCGTGGGCCACGTGGTGTCACGTTTCAAGGCTATGACATTATATCACGTTTTCAAGTTTTCTTTCCCACTGTTTTGGGACATTTCACACAAAGGGAACTCTGTGCTGGTGACCACCTGCACCCTGAGAGTCTGGAGGATTCCAGATGCATGGCCCTGGAACCTGGGTTCATCCGCGGCCACGAGGTCAACCGTGGGAGCTGGAAGCTGTGAGTGTTTCTCAGAGGCAAAGCCTTAAGAAAGCTACCCCACAGCTACCCCGTACTGGTAGCAACCAGAGTTCAACGTGTTTTGGCGTCACACCAAATTCAACAAAATTTTGCTATTCAACTCCCTGTGCTGGCTTCACACGGTCACCGTTGAAGCATGCACAAGAAAAGTCATCGTGGCCAAAGGGAGGGCCTGTCTGGTCCCTCTGAACAGTCTGTGCTGCGGGGCACCTGGGCTTTCCGCAAGGGAGCTCATGTCACAGCAGGGGCTCGGCAGCACCTGCCCACCAGCCCTTCCGGCAGCGTAACCCCACCTGGCCTCCAGGACGGCGGCGGGAATCTTCCCCGTGTGTTCAAACACCATGATGGCCTTCTCAACATCCTGGGACGCTTGGCAGCGGGGCTGGCTCCAAGTGCGGAGGACGGAAAAAAACAGAAGATTTAAAAGAAAAGGCAGGAGCAGAGCAGGGCCACGGTTCTGTGGTCGGGCGAGAGGCATGACAGAGCAAGCAGACACGCAGACAAACTCCCTGATACCAGCAAAACCACAAGGAGAGACCAACTGTGGCCCTGGCCCCAGAGAGCTCAGCACCTCGGGAAGCCACAGCCACCCCCAGGTTCCATGTGTCTGTGCACTCCACCCCGCTTCCTGCTGCCCTTCTGGGAGAGACAAGGATCCCAATGCAAGATTTTCAGGTGGGAAGGTGCCAAGACCTAATTTTTGAGATTTAAAAAATTATGAAATGGCAACTTGTGAACAGCAATAAATCTTAAATAGAAAACTTAAAGTATTCGCCTAACAGTCCAACAGCAAGGGCTCTCCAGAGACTCGCAACTTTGAAGTAAAAGTGTCTTAGGAAAGCACACACACACCGCATATGGCCATCCGACATTTGGTCTACATAAATGCAGTTCACACTTTTTTCTGTAATTCCTAGAAGAACATGACACCGCCCTTCCCCAACTGTTTTACAGACCACTTCGTCCGTGAAACCACGGGAAGGGGGAACCTCCTGGAAGAAGCATCCCTGTAAAAGGTGACCCTCGCTGCTGCTCTGAAGTGTGGATACGACCGGACAAGCCCTGGAGCATAGCTCACCCCGGCTGCCGCACACACACCGGGGCCCAGACAGAAAAGGCTCAGACACGCAGAGACGCTCAGCGACAAGCCCGGGACATTACCTCCGTGACGTCCCCAGCTGAAGACAAATCCTCATAGAGCCCCATGTTTTCTACAGAAACCTGCAAGGACACGGGCACATGTGAGGACCCAGATAGGCACTGGCCTCCGTGGAGACAGAGGAGGGGCAGGCAGCAGGGGAGGCTGGGACTTGCCTTGAGGTCGGCCAGGCGTGTCCTGGCCAGCGCCACGTAGTCGGTGAGGAGGGCGCGGTACTTGCTGGGAACCAGTGGCGGGTGGAGGATGTGCACCTGCGGGCAGAGGGCGGAGCAGGTCCATCAGCCCGTCAGCTGTCCTGACTTTCTGGGGGAGACACTCGTACTGACGGCAACAAAGTTGAAGAATTAGCCAAGACCCCAGGGCCACAGCTGGAGGCGGGGCAGACAGAGTCCTGGGCGAGGGTCTCAGCACGGGGCTGGGAGGGGCGGCAGGGAATGAGATGCACCGGGAGACCAGACTCCAGGCTGCGTGAGTTACGTCACGTGTATTCTTTGAAATGAAATACGCATTTCTTAATTAAAAAAAGAAGGTGAGATTCATCTTCCAAGTGCCCTACCCCTCAAAGCGGATGCTGGTTATAGTCATCTGATTACAGAAGAAAGCTCACTGCAAGGCACTTTCTAATCATGAGACTAATGTACATGGTGATAAAGAACGTAAACTGGAGCGTGAAGTCTTCCACTCCCAGAAGGAACGTCCACAGCCACTGGGGGCAGATTCTTCCAGATATATAAAAATATATCATTTTTAAAAACCACACATGGGACCCAGGGCACTCGCTGGCCTCGGTGTCCGTGGTATGGGGCCCCCTTTCTATGCAGGCACCAGGCCCCCTTTGCTCACTCACCAGCTCCCAGGACCACACGCGGCTGGTTTCTGGGCATTTACTATAAGAAACATGCCTCCCCAGGAGTGCGCCGACACCCCAGGATGGTGTTTGCATTCTGTGACTGTCACTTGCGGGGCTGCCCTGAGCCAAACGTGCCGCCGGCCTCTCACCTGCAGGTACCGGGGGGCCTCGAAGGGCACGAGGTCAGACAGGAACTTGAAGAGGAAGACCAGCGCCTTCTTGCTGGAGCCGTGGAAGCCCCTTGCGCTCCCGAAGGCGGCCTGTAGGGAGGATGGCATGAGGTGGGGGCGATGGGAGGACCTGCCGTGTGGCGGCCGTGGCTACATCCCAGCCCCAAAAACAGCAGAAAAAGGGAAGCAAAGCCATTTCAGTTCATTTGTCTTTAGGACGGCATGGCTGTGGCCTAGCTAAACAGGTGGACTGAAAATTTATTTAAAAAATTAAAAATATAGGGCTTCCCTGGTGGCGCAGTGGTCGAGAGTCCGCCTGCCGATGCAGGGGACACGGGTTCGTGCCCCAGTCCGGGAAGATCCCACATGCCGCAGAGCGGCTGGGCCCATGTGCATCCGGAGCCTGTGCTCCGCCACGGGAGAGGCCACAACAGTGAGAGGCCCACGTACCGCAAAAAAAAAAAAAAAAAAAAAAAAAAAAAAAACCACGGGAGAGGCCACAACAGTGAGAGGCCCACGTACCGCAAAAAAAAAAAAAAAAATTAAAAATATATTGCTGGAGAAAATGGTAAATATGGTGCCTTTCTATGAACGTTAGAGACAGGATTTGTTAACCACCCTGCGAGAGTCCCTTCCTCACAGGTGAATTCATTCCACTCCAGCTCCAAGCCCGTCTGAGCGGATGAGATCCCTGCAGGGGTGGGCCCTCGGGCAAAGTGCCCAGGCCACAGCAGGACAGCGGACTCTTAGAGAACCTAGGGCACCCAGGGGTGCCTGGGGGTGCCCAGGGCAGGGAGGTTCTGAAGAGGTGTCGGCCCTGAATATGTCCCCATGAGCCTGCAGAGACCAACACTCGCCTCACGCCAGCCACAAGAGGCCCACCTGCCACACCACGAGGCCCACGGAAGCTCCTCCTCCAAAGCACACCCTGTGGTTCTTCTGAACAACTGTGCTGTCAGACAGACGACAGGCACAAAGTCATCAGAACGAGCACACAAGGCTGACACCACTAGACCTACTCTCGGAGCACTGAATGGACTCTGGTAAGTCCCTCAGTGCCAAGACTGTGGACGCAGTCACTGAGTCCACGTGCGTCCAGCAGGAGCCCCTGGCCCGCCGTGTGGAGCTGGGGGAAGCGCGGGGCCAGGAGGGAGCTTCATTCCGCGAGAGAAAGAACCACAGCCACCATCTCTATGGCACACCAGGCACAGAGCCTGGTGGATGCAGAGAGAGGCGGGCTCTCCAAAGAGGCCACAGCTACACCACCCGAAGCTGCTGCAAAGAACAGGGCCCGTAAACCCAAATCCACACACGCCCAACCCTCAAAGCTGATGTCCCAAAGGTGCCCCCCAGGCCCGGCCAGGTTCAG
>NW_006796283.1:4200581-4207650 GCF_000442215.2 Lipotes vexillifer
GTTCAGCAGCCTGGGAAGAGGGGCAAACACGCGCAGGTGGAGGGAAACAGGGAAGAGAGGAGGGCACTCCCCGACAGACGTGAAACCAATCACAGCGCAGCACACTGTGCAAAAAAAGGCAGCTGTGTTCGCTTTCACCCTTTCCTGCTGGATTTCACTCATTTTCTCGTGAGAGACGGCAGGAGGCCCAGTGAGGCAGATGGGAAGCTGAGCAGCCTCGGTAGAGCCGACCCCAGCGGGAGCGCAGGCAGCTCACCTGGAACCAGGCGGCATAGGACGGGAAGGCAGCTGGGCCCTCCAGCGCAGCCTGCCGTGCAACCAGGAACGCCAAGACCATGCTGTCCAGGTCACAGCTCTCGAACGCATGAGCCAGCAAACGTGACACCCAACCTAGGTGAGAACAGTGGCATGGCTGTGGACGGGGACTGGGGCGGGGGTGCAGGGGCAGGCAGGACAGTCCGCTCACCCAACACCGACCCCCAGGCCCTGGGTGGCGGCCCACACGCAGCCTAGCAGCGGGTACACGGGCAGGCCGACAGCAGAGGGTGGTCCAGAGAGCACCGGCCGGGTAGGCAGGAAGGGCTTCCATCCTCACTGAGCCAGACACAGCGATTCTGCCCGCAGGCTCGCCCCAACGCCGGTCCACGGATCACACGCACACGCACGCACGGAACACAACGGGGCTCCCATCCCCACGCACCATTAACGAGCTGCTGTGCGTCTGGCAAGCAGATCACCAGTGTGGACACGCAGGACAGCACGTGCTGCCAGTTCACCTCCTGTGTCTCCAGAACCTCTTGCAAGTGGCCCACCAGCTCCTCTGGGCTCAGGATCACGAAGAGCTGAAACCAAAGTGTCAAAGCTGGACCCCCACTCCCTCCCACTGCGCATCGGACCCAGCCTAGACTCGAGACGCCTGCCCTCCTGACCCCCACGGCCAGCAGTGCCTGCAGGGAGTTCTCATCTGAGGACAAGGTGCTTTGCCCAAGTGAAAAGTTCAGTCTCTGGACCCGGAGGGCAGTCCAGCCACGGACGGCCGTGGCTATGGCATCTCCTGGGACCCACAGAGCCCGTGCAGCAGGTCTTGGACCCCACCCTGTGCACTTACCCTACGGTACAGGCCACTGAGCAGAGGCGGGGTCCTTGCAAAGCTCCACTCTCTCTGCATCTGAACAGCGTCGGAAACTTCATTCAGGAGGAAATACACATAATGTCACATCAGTAATCATCAAAAAGTTCAGTATCAATAAAGTACCTTGTTTTAATTTGCACTTTTCCAAATGTATGTGAACTTCACCATTTCCCCATTTTCCAGCCATTTTTTTATTTTTTTATGTCATGAACATGTCTGTCTTTGGTAATCCTTGATCATATCTGCTATAAATATCCTCCAACCCATCAATTACACTTTAATTTTGCTGCTTTTAAACTTTCACTAAGAATAAGCAGTCAGTGAGGACATGTTGAAAGGACACAGTTGAAAAGCATGCATCAGCCAGGCCAGGCCCTCCGGGAGGGCAGCAGCCTCTGCCGGGGGGTTCCGTGTGCCCCTGGACGCAGCACCACAGAGAAGGCGCCATCAGGAGCCTCGCAGACTGCCCAGCTCTCACGGGACAGTGCGTCAGGCAGAAGATGGCTCGGGTGTTGGACACCCTTCAGAAAGCCATGCACCCACACAGAAAATGCTGACGTGAGCTGCAAAAACAGAACCTTGGAATTCACAGCACGAGCACTGTTTTAAAAACCTCTCTAGAAAGACAGGAAGGGCTTCAGATTAAAGATATTCTACTTTGGCAACAATGGGTGACACTTCTTTAATTCTAAATTTTCTTTACGGGAAAGTGTTGCTTTCAAATGAGAAGACGTTTAATGACAAACGGACTGTCCTCCCAGCATTAACATCCGTGGCCCGAGCTTCTGTCAAGGGAGGCACCCAGGGCACCAGGACCCACCTTTCAGCACAGGCTTGTGGGTGAGGATCTGGGTCAGAGTGTGACAGAAGAACCTCTTTGTAGACTCGGTTGAAATTATACTTCCATACATGTGTCCACTGAACACACCAAACCTGCAGATGCAGCAGAGGATCTCAGGGGAGGAGACCCCTGCAGGTTTCCGCCACTCAACAGTGTCGGCACCTGACAGCGGCACCTCACGCACGAGGAGCAGCTCACTGGCAAAGCAGCCAGGGACCTGCAGGTCCCCGACTCCAGACCCCCAGCTCAGGCTCACAGGCTCACAGGCTGGCCCTGCCCACGCTTCCCCAGCCAGGCCTGCAGCCAGGCTGCCGTGCCGCAGACAGAAATGGAATCCAGGGGAGCATCGCTTCAACAGGACAGAATCAAAGGCAATGGAGTCACTGTCACACGTAGAAGCTAGAAGGTCAGAGTGAGGTCACAGGAGGCTGGGCCTCGCAGGAGGTGACGACAGCCAGCGGCTGGACCCAGGCCCAGCACAGTCGCAAAGCCTTGGTTTCCCCATCTGTGAACTGGGAACCAGAGGTGGCAGGGCCATGGCTCCCAATGAGCCCCCGCCTGCCGCGGCACAGGGAGGCTCAGCCGCACTCGGAGCCACGGGCGTCCTTCTCCCGACAGGAGGAGCGAGGAAAGGACAGGGAGCCGGGTGTCAGCTCAGGAGCGACAAAGGGAGCCGGGCCGACAGCACGGTGTCACCAGCAGCCCCACCCGACCCCTCAGGGGAGAGAATCCAGGGCCCTAGCAGCCACGTGAACTGCCCATGCCACACATGCAGTGCGGAGGCTCCAGGCAGGATGGCCACCCAGACTGGGAGGGGGCGTCTGACTTTAAGTGCTGGCAACTAATTAAAAATCGTGAAAAGTCGTGATCTGACTCTCAGGACAAGTCTGAGCACGGACTCAGCACATCGTGAAAATGCATAAAACATAGAACAGAGCAGTGTTTTATATACTGATGAGTAAAGTACTCACCCAGCAGGTTTGAGGACGATTAAAGTAATCGTGGAGAAGAGGTAATCAGGAGCAAAATAATTGAAAAATGGAAAGAGTAACAAAGCCTGGAAATGCTGGGAAATCTCCTGGGTTCCCAGGACAGAGCCAAGGTCCAGGTGGCCTCACCCCATGTTACTCTGGAGCAAACCCGACACCCCAACGTTCGGCCCCCAAGTACCTGGATGCGCCTCCACAGAACCAAGGAGAGCAAGCGGAGGGTCCTGCGGGGGCAGGCATGACGGGCAAGGTCTCCCTGGCTGGGACCCCGAGGACCCCCCTCCCCTCAGACCCGGAGGTGGCATGGTTCCCACAGGAAGGGCCTCATCTTCAGAGAACTTCTAGTGCTTTCCAGCTCCTGATGTCACCACAATGGCAAAGGATCACTGGGCCATCGGGGGTGACCAGCATTCCTGGGACCACTCAGCCAGCAGGCCCACCCCCAGAACTTACCAGCAGCTCACTGCCTTGTGTGCTGCGGACCCCTCCTGTATCCCGGCCGCCAAAGCTTCGAGCGCGGCTGAGGTAGAAAAGAGACAACAGCACATTGTCACCGTCCATCATCAACAGCCCCGACCAATTGCTTCTGGGCAACTCAGGTAACGGACACCTTGCCATCACAGGCCTCCTAGGCCCCCGAACCCCCCGACGCACAAGCCCTGCAAGATCCCAAGTGTCTCAGTGGTACCAGACTTAAGCTTTGAAAATCAAGCACAATATGTAGGCAGGAAAATGCTTCCCTAATGAACCATTCAACTGGTCACCTCTGCTGCTCTGGAGGTCAAACGTGAAGCCGCCAACTGACAGCAGGAGAGAAACAAGTAAGTTGGTGAGTTTAGGCCCAATCACGACCGTGAAAGAGGCCTCCCCGGAGCAGCACTGAGCTGCAAAGGCGGCGAACCACAGGAAGCCCTAAGCAGCAAGGGAGGCCATTTACCACCCGGCCACAGAGCCACTCACAAGCCAGCATCCTCTCGAGAACGGCGACGGCCACCTGAGGGGACAGAATGCTGCAGTTACACAGGGGCACAAGCGAGCCAGCCGTCACCTCAAAGTAAAACAAGACTCGACTTTACAAAGAGCTCGTCTCCAGATTCCCCCTCAGGCACGGCCCAGGACCTGGGCCGTGGGGAGGGCTTTACCCTCAAGAGCCGTGGGGGAGAGACCACCGCCCAGGCCCGTGCCCGTGCCCTCACATCTGCACTCAGGGAGCGCCCTGTGGTGACAGCAAAGCGGACTTCCTCGTATAGAGCTGACAACTACAGCGTGGGCCCCTCGTGCTGCAGCTGCTGTCCCACAAGGCCCGGTGTCCTCCCACCTGGGACATCCACTCCGGGTCCACGGTTCCTCTCACATCCACGTTCTTCTGGAATCCCCTCAAAACGAGCATTTGCACAAAATCTGAAAGCCACAAAAACCAAAGCATTTACATACACTGTGGTCTCTGAACAGCCGTGAATCACACAGACCACCAGCTTCAGAGGGGCCGGCAGAGTGAGGACCTGCATGGAGCTGAGGGGACACCGGCTCCTGGCCCCAGGGAGCCCACCGACCACACCACCGAACCCAGCTGAGCAGAGCCTCTTCCCCGAGCCACACTCTATGCGAAAAGGAAACACAATCCATCAAGTTTATAGGAAGGATTTTCTCACTGAAAACAAAGAAGCATCTACTAAGGGTTTTACGTGGCCTTCCTCTCAGCCAATCTCCTACGCCAACCATACACGGACGGTTCTAGGGCTCGGAAGCATTATACTGTGGGGAATGAGGCAGGAAATGGACTCATACCTTCTGAAAAGGTTACGACCAATGGGACTGAAATTAAAAAGATTTTCTCAAATTTCAATTTAAACTTAATCTGGGGCCAGATTACAGGATTCAGGAATTGGAAATAATTCACATCACCAAGAAAGTTTTAGGAAAAAAGAATGCACCTTTTGCAAAAACAGTCCACAAGCCAACTAACTGTAGGGAACCCCTCTCATCGAGGTTTCCGTTTACTTGTGGACTGCATTCCTTCGGTATGTGTGATGGCGGGCCTGCTGACTCGGAGAGAAAGGGAAGGTGCCAGAAGAACAGGGTGTGGCGCTGCCCAGGCGTCCACAGCAGGGCAGCCCTGCTCACCCAGAGTCCCCACATTCAAATAAGGATTCCTGCCCAAGCTCCCACTTTGCTTCTCCCGGGCACCTTGTAAAACCACCGCCTAGAATTGAGCCCTGGAAAGCCAGTGGCCACCATACAAGCACTGGTGCCTTCTGCTGTGCTCTCTCCTGCTCGCTTGTGACCTGGACGGAGGACGGCCCATCCCCAGCTCCCTGGGATATGTAAATATCCAATCTGTGTAAATAACCAATCCTGCGTCCTTTGTCTAGGAACTGCGTCTTCAGTCAAATCAGCCCTGGACTCTCGCTTCCCCAAAGTGGGAGCTGGGATGCCGGGGGAGCCACCTGCCTCTGCTCGCAGGTCACAAGGTGCACATCCTTAACACACCAGCTCCGGCCCAACCCATTAGGTCAACAAGCTGACATTGCCACAACTCCAGTTCAATGCAAACCCACAACGACAGGCACGGACTGCAATGCCTTCCTGTTGGAGTGTGTGGGCCGCTCTCCTTCCCACAGATCGTCACAGCAGAAAGCATTCCCACTGGTCTAAAGCAACTGCACCCAAGAACCCACCTCTGCCGTGAACTTACCAGCAAGCATAGTCCTGGCGACGTCGGTGTGCTGACAGGGTGCCTCTGTCTGCTCACACAGCAGGCGCAGGTCCCTGGAGAGCCAGGCCACCACGGCCTGAGAGTCGGCATGGCTGGGGGCACAAGCACACAGTTCACCTGACCCCATTATTCCACTTTCTTTCACACTCACTCCACTGACAGCGAGCTAGTGACTACCTCAGCCTTCCCGTCCCAAGTCACAACGGGGCCAGCAGATGTACAAGGGGCATCAGGAATGGCTGCCACTGATGTTAAAAGTCATCCCTTTTGGGCTTCCCTGGTGGCACAGTGGTTGAGAGTCCGCCTGCCGATACGGGGGACGCGGGTTCGTGACCCGGTCCAGGAGGATCCCACATGCCGCGGAGCAGCTAGGCCCGTGAGCCATGGCCGCTGAGCCTCTGCATCCAGAGCCTGTGCTCTGCAATGGGAGACGCCATGGCGGTGAGAGGCCCGCGTACCGCCCAAAAAAAAAAAAAAAAAAAAAAAAAAAAAATCACTTTTTTCAAATAGTTTATTTATTTGGAGTAGCTTACTATTCTTGGGGGAAAAAAGAAATTTCAGTAATACTAAATATTGAGAGTAGCGATAATGGGCTCTAGACGTCAGCAATGCAGCAGCCCTGCAGGACAGTCTTTGGGCGCAGAGCGGGCTGGGGGAGCCTTCACCTGTCACATTTGTATCTCCCTGGAGAATAAGGATGATGAGCATCTTTTCACGTGCTTGGCTATTTGTAAATCTTCTTTAGAGAAATGTCTACTGAAATCCTTCGTCCATTTTTTAATTGGATTATTTTTCTTCTTGTTGAAGTTTAAGAATTCTTTTACTCTAGATACTAGGTTCTTATCAGATATATGATTTGCAAACAATTTCTATGCATTGTCTTTTCATTGTTTCGATAGGGCCGACACACTAAAGTTTTAAAACTTGATGAAGCCTAAATGACCTATTTTTTCTTTTGTTGCACGAGTCTTCGGTGTCACACCCAAGAACCCCGCCTGATCCCAGGTCACGTAGATTTACCCTCAGATCTTCTTCCAGGGTTACGGTTTTAGCCCCTCAGCTTTAGGTCTCTGACGCAAGGAGTTATCTGCCATCTGTAGCGGGAGGTAGAGTCCCACACCATTCTTTTGCATGTAGATGTCCAGTGGTTCCAGTACCATTGTTGAAAAGACCGTTTTTCCCCATTAAATGGTCTTAGCACCACTGTCAAAAATCAACTGACCAGGGCTTCCCTGGTGGCGCAGTGGTTGAGGGTCTGCCTGCCGATGCAGGGGACACGGGTTCGTGCCCTGGTCTGGGAGGATTCCACATGCCGCGGAGCGGCTGGGCCCGTGAGCCATGGCCGCTGAGCCTGTGCGTCCAGAGCCTGTGCTCTGCAATGGGAGAGGCCA
>NW_006796283.1:4207741-4212172 GCF_000442215.2 Lipotes vexillifer
AAAAAAAAAAAAAAAAAAAAAGAAAAAAAAAATCAACTGACCATAAATGTGTGAGTTTACACCTGGATCCTCAATCCTACTGCTTATCTATATGTCAATCCTTATGCCAGGACCGCACTTTCTTGATAATTACAGTCTTGTAGCAAGCTCTAAAAACCGGATGTGTGGGGAATTCCCTGGCAGCCCAGTGGTTACGACTCCACACTTCTACTGCAGGGAGCACAGGTTTGATCCCTGGTTGGGGAACTAAGATCCTGCATGCCTCACGGCATGGCCAAAAATAATTAACTAATTAATTAAAATAAAATCAGGATGTGTGGGGCTTCCCTGGTGGCGCAGTGGTTGAGAGTCCGCCTGCCGATGCGGGGGAGGCGGGTTCGTGCCCCGGTCCGGGGAGATCCCACATGCCGCGGAGCAACTAAGCCCGTGCGCCACAACTACTGAGCCTGCGCTCTAGAGCCCGCGAGCCACAACTACTGAGCCCAAGTGCCGTAACTACTTCAGTCCGCACGCCTAGAGCCCACGCTCTGCAATGAGAAGCCACCACAATGAGAAGCACGCACACAGCAACGAAGAGTAGCCTCCGCTCACCGCAACTAAAGAAAGGCCTCAGGCAGTGACGAAGACCCAACGCAGCCAAAGATAAAAAGAAAGAAAGAAAAAAATTTATTAAAAAAAAAAAAAGTCTATTGCTTAATTCCCAATATTATGGATTTCCCAAATCTTCTTGTTGATTCTATGCAGTTCCTTTGTGACTTGAGAACACGCTGTGTATGGTTTCAACCCTGTAAACTTCCTCCAGCCTGGCTTATGGCCTGAAGCGGGTGGCCTCCCCGGCGCTGGGCACCGCCGGGTGGGGCGCTCTGCGGGCACCAGGTGCGTCCAGCTGCGACTGCTGCTCTCTCTCGTCTCCGGTCATTGCTGGTCTGAGCAGGTGATCCACCCGTTACTGAAAGTGGGGGACTGAAGGCTCCAATGATCACAGTTGAAAGTCCGTCTCTCCCTTCAATTGTCGGGTTTTCCTTCACGTATCCGGAGCCCTGACATGAGGCGTGTATGCTGGGAGATACGGTTTTCACGTAGTCAAACTGGTCAATCTTCCACGACTTCTGGATGTGACCCACGTGTCACGCCGCCACCGGTTTCAATACAGCATTTTCAACTGTGCTCAGCAGTCCCCCAAACTAGACATTCTCTGTTTTCCCTGACCAGAGAATAAACACGTAAACCTCCAGTCTTCTGTCGACCAGGGGAGGACTGACTGCCTGGCTGCCTAGAGCAGAGAAGACAATCCACCTACGGCTCCAAATGCTCCTCACGAGCGTCCTCAGTCGGCTCATTCTGAGCTCCCCGCCCCTTCACCCCGCACGCAGAGGCGCCGCCAGCTCACCTGCTCCGTCGCTCACCACCCGGCCCCGCCTCCTGCTTCTCCTCCCTAGACTCTCCCCTCCTTATGCGGCCTCTCCTCTTATAAAAGCCCCTTTCTGACTCTTGGTGGGATTTCAGGAGGTAAGAGTTGCACATATTCTACCAGCCATATTTACCTGAATGTCTCTTTTTTAGTTTTTAAAAATATTTTTAAAAAATCGCACTGTACATCTTATACAAAGAAAACATTCCCAAGTCTGTGCATGATGAAGACTTCAATTATAACAAATGTTCTCTTTAAATAACAAAGCAACTGCTTCTCGAGGTGATTTCTGGTTTTACATATGAATAAATCATACTAGATTAAAAAAAATAAATCATGTAATATTAATTAAATTTCATGTTACATAAAATTTTTAATTTCAATGTTCAATTTACTTTAATGGTAAATAATCACTGGTATACCTTTCCAGCAGCTCTTGGAGGCTTACAATGTTTTGAACATGAAGGCGCCATACAGATTCAAGCAGCAAAGAATTCTGCAGAAAATGACAAACACTGAGTCAGTCTTTCATGCACACATTTTCCTACAAGACGTTCAGCCTGTGTGCTTAAGCACGTGCTCTCCTGAAAACCAAGCCTCCCAACACTCACATCACCACCTCCACCACCACCGCCCCCCCACCCCCGCCGCCACTGCCACCAGGTTCAGGCTCAGGCTTGCTCTCTGCCCAGCCTCTAGCTTAGTCCACTTCCAGGCCTTTCTCCACTGCGGCCAACACAAGATTCAAAAATGTGACTAGCCAGGCCAATCTCTCCTCTTCTTTAGAACCCGTTCCGTGGCTCCTCCCAGCTTTCAGGACAAAGTTCAGACTCTCGTCTGTCCTCCCAGGGAGGCCCTCCAGGCTATAGCACTGATGCGCCCACCCCCTCGAACAAGGAGCCCCAGTCGGACTCGGCCCCAACGCCCACAGTGCCCTCCTCTTCACCCAGGAACTCATGCCTCACACCCCACGCAACTTCCTTCCAGGAAGCCCTTCCTAACCACCCAATCAGCCGTGGCCGCCCACTCTTCTCTGCTACCTGCAAACACCAGGGCCATCCCAATCCACGTGCATTTAGCTAGTTACCAATGGGCGCAGGGGCCATACCAACGCCTGACAGTCAACTGAGGTCTACACTGTACGCTGGATAAAAGGGGGAAAACCATGAATGCACCATCATCTCGGTTTTTTTCTTTCCTTCTTCTATATACTTAACTGACCTCATTTAGTAACTAAGCGATAACTTTGAACTGTTCAAAAATCAGTAAATCAACTACACTCCAACATAAAATTAAAATTAAAGAAAAAATCTAGGCCTACTAAATTCATAATGTTTCAAAACAGAACAGATAAGGGAATTCCCTGGCAGTTCAGCAGTTAAGACTCCACTTGCTCCCAATGCAGGGGGCCCGGGTTCAATCCCTGATAGGGGAAATAAGATCCCAAAAGCCACACAGCACGGCCAAAAAAAAAAAGAAGGATTTTAAATCACTTTAAATCACACTTTTCTAGTTTACTATGCTACCCTGGGAAATTGTTCATCATAATATACCTAAGAAAGCAAAGCATGATGTTTCTGTGCATAGTCTATTCTAATAAATATTACTAATGATGGGTGAATATTGACAAATACGGTGATTGATGGTCCTTCTTTCCCATCCACAGAGGCACCCTAGTCTCTGTAATTAATACGATGCTTGCTGGAATTCCTAACAAAACCTGGGGATTTTACTGGCTCCACCAAAATCAACAGAACACTGCTTGAAAACCCTAGAGTCAGAGTTACAATCTCAACTTTACCTGTACTTTCCATAGTTCTTGACAAAAGGAAAGACGGGAGAACATGCTTTGTGCTAATAAATTCTGAGCGATCTCAAACAAGGAAGACAGTTTCTTCTGAAAAGAGAGATTAAATCTTTTCTAAGAAACAGTATTAAATGTCCAACTTTCCCAAACAGCTGAACAGCAACTCATGCTGTGTCTTACCCTCTGGTCCGGTGTCAGCAGCACCTTGGGAGGGGGCCCCGCATCTGCCTCACAGACCCGCA
The DNA here is from genome assembly GCF_000442215.2 of Lipotes vexillifer. Lineage (NCBI taxonomy): Eukaryota > Metazoa > Chordata > Mammalia > Artiodactyla > Lipotidae > Lipotes > Lipotes vexillifer. The sequence goes on from NW_006796283.1 coordinate 4,211,202, forward strand.
CGAGGCCAGAGGCCACCACCTGACTGCACAGGACGGCCGCTGGAACACCCAGCTGCGCGGCTTGGTCGCGCAAAGCAGAGCCTTAAAGATGAGACAAAACACACACACACACACACACCACGAAATGTGCAACTGAAGTAGATTGGTTAAATGCCTTCTCTGAAGCTCTAGCGCCACAGAAAATTGCCTTTTGAAGGGGAGAAGAGATCGGGGGGACGTGGGTATGAAAGTAAGGCAGCTTCAGTCTGCCAGCTCGCGGGAAGCCGGGCAGCGCCTGCAGCCCAGGGCTCTGCATAGACACCTGCGCGTTCTGTATGACAAAAACAAGGGGGCCTGCCAGATACATTCTGACCAAGAACTTTAGCAACTCTTTCCAAAGGAGCACAATAAACTGAGAACTTTTAACAAATTTCAATTTTTTATAGTCACCGCTCCCACAACCGTACGATGACGTTTGACTGGACACGGGGTCTGGCTTCCTGATGCCAGCCACACACATGGCGGGCATCGCATGCCACAGATGTGCCGGCCCCTGGGCTGCCAGGTGGAAGCTGGGCCCACAGGCAGCCACCTGCCTCCTGAGGACCAGCCCCTGGTCTGCACTCAATAAAAGGAGAAATGCTGGGCAGCCTGGAAATAGATGATGCCAACAAGAAAACTGTTTTCTAGCTTATTTGACTTCCAAAACTAATTTTAAAAAACCAGGAAACTGTATCACATGCCCATTACCTTCAAGGCTTTGAAACACAGACCACTACAGAAGTGAAAACACGTGCAACAGTTGTAAAGGTTCCAAGTGACAGTACTAGATACTATCCACCACTGTGGTCAAGAAATAACTCACAGCAGAAATGTAGAAAATGCTCATTTCTAGCCATTTATTTCCGATTTGTGCCCATGGGAAAGTTTATCCCTGTTTTTATATTTTTATACAAATACCAATACGTATGGTAGCCACCACCTTCAGCAGG
>NW_006796283.1:4212182-4215553 GCF_000442215.2 Lipotes vexillifer
ACTGAAAAATTCATGAGTTGCGAGTCTACTTATATTTCTGTGGTCAAGGTGAAGAGTTTCTTATCTAAGTTCTTATGCTCTGATCCAAAAGTCCACACAAGAGAGTACGTGGCTGAGCTGGCTCCCTGCACCCTGCACAGTCTGTGAAATCCACGTACAATTCCGGCCAAGAGAAGCAGCACTGTGGCTTTCAGGGATCAGCTGCCGACGCAAGCCTGGGGTATAGGGTTCTCAGAGTAGAAATTTAAAACAAATTAGTGAATTAGTTAATACAGTCGTCCCTCAGCATTCCACGGGGACTGGTTCCAGGGCCGCCCGTGGGTACCAAAATCCGCAGGTGCTCAAGTTCCTTACACAAGCTGGCATACTGTTTGTATATAACCTACACACACCCTCAAGGACACTTTAAATCACCTCTAGATTACTTATAATACCTAAAGCAATGTAAATGCTGTGGAAATAGTTGCTGGCACACAGCAAATTCAAGTTTTGCTTTTTGGAACTTTGTGGAATTCTTTTCCCCCCTGAGTATTTCCATCCAAGGTTGGTTTAATCCACAGATGTGGGACCCATGGATACAGAGGGCCGACTGCATCTTTCTGAAATAACAGTCATTACATAACAAAATGTGAAAGACCAGAAAATAACTTATTTTTGTTATTCCCACAGAACTCTCCCTGTCTCGTATTCTCAAAGTGGGGTGGGGTACCTAGAAACAGACAAGCAGACCTCGATTTATCGCACTTTGTAGAGATTGCCTCTTTTTACAAACTGAAGGTCTGTGGTGACCCTGCACCCAGCAAGTCTATCAGCACCATTTTTCCAACAGCACTTGCTCACTTGGTGTCTCTGTGTCACATTTTGGTAATTCTCACAATATCTCAAGCTTTTTCATTATTATCACATTTGTCATGTTATCTGTGATGCGTGATCTCCGACGTTACCACTGTAACTGTTTTGGGGCGTCACTAACTACACCCATAGATGATGGTGAACTTAACCCACAAACATCCTGTGTGCACTGACTGCTTCACCTCTCGGCCGCTCCCCTGATTCTCTCCGTCTCCTCGGGCTTCCCTCTTCCCTGAGACACAATACTGAAATTAGGCCAATTAATAACCCTACAGTGGCCCCTAAGTGTTCCAGTGAAAAGAAGAGTTGCACGTCTCTCACTTTAACTCAAAAGCTAGAAATGACTTAGTGAGGAAGGCATGTCGAAAGCTGAGACAGACCTAAAGCCCCTGCAGCAAACAGTCAGCCAAGCTGCGAAGCCGAAGGAAAAGTTCTTGAAGGAATTAAAAGTGCTACCTCAGTGAACACGTGAATGATAAGGAAGCCAAACATGCTTACTGCTGATACGGAAAAAGTCTGAGTGGTCTGGACAGAAGATCACACCAGCCAAAACATTCCCTTCAGCCAAAGCCTGATCCAGGGCCAGGCCCGAACTCTCTTCAATTCTACGAGGGATGAGAGAGGGGAGGAAGCCACAGAAGCAAAGTCTGAAGCCAGGAGGAGTTGGTTCATGAGGCTGAAGGACAGAAGCCATCTCCACAGCCATCTCCACAGACTCTCTTGTTAGGGGCTAATGCAGTTGGTGACTAAGTTGAAGCCAATTCTCATTTACCATCTGAAAATCCTTGGGCGCTTAAGAATTATGGTAAATCAACTGTGCCTGTGCTCTAAAAAAATGGAAAAACAAACCTGTATGACAGTACATCTGCTGACAACATGGCTTAGTGACTATTTTAAGCCCACCGTTGAGACCTACTTCTCAGAAAAAGAAGATTCCTTTCAACTGCTCGTTGACAATGTGCCTGGTCACCCGAGAGCTCTGTTGGAGATGGGCAATGAGATTCATGCTGTTTTCATGGCTGCTGACAAAACACCCATCCTGCAGCCCATGCATCAAGGAAGAATTTCAACTTTCTACTCTTATCATTTAAATAATACACTTCGTAAGGTTATAGCTGCCGCAGATGGTGACTCTGCTCTGGTGAATCTGGGCAAGTGAATTGATGGCCTTCTGGAAAGGATTCACCATTCTAGATGCCATTAAGAACATTTGTGATTCATGGGAAGGATGTATCAAAATCAAAATGTTGACATTAACAGGAATTTGGAAGAAGGTGATTCCAGCCATCATGGATGACTTTGAGGGGTTCAAAAATTCAGTGAAGGAAGTAACTACAGATGTGCAGGACATAGTAAGAGAACTAGAATTAAAAGTGGAGGCTGAACACCATTTACAATAACCTAAGCAATGTAAGTGTCCATCGACAGGTGAATGGGTAAAGATGTGGTACATATACTCAATGGAATATGACTCAGTCATAAAAAAGAATGAAATAATGCCATTTGCAGCAACATGGATGCACCTAAAGATTATCAAAGTAAGTGAAGTAAGTCAGACAAATGTGGTATGATATCACTTACGTGTGGAATCTAAAAAAATGATACAAATGAACCATTTACAAAACAGAAACGGACTCACAGACATAGAAAACTTACGGTTACCAAAGGGGAAAGCGGGGCAGGGTGGGATAAATTAGGAGTTGGGGATTAAAATACACACACTACTATGTATAAAACAGATAAACAGGGACTTCTCTGGCAGGGTGGTGGTTAAGATTTTGCCTTCCAATGCAGGGGATGCAGGTTCAATCACTGGTTGGGGAGCTAAGATCCCACATGCCTTGGGGCCAAAAAACTAAAACATAATACAGAAAAAATACTGTAACAAATTCAAAAAAGACGTTAAAAATCATCCACGTCAGGGACTTCCCTGGTGGCACAGTGGTTAAGAATCCGCCTGCCAATGCAGGGGACACAGGTTCCAGCCCTGGTCCGGGAAGATCCCACATGCCACGGAGCAACTAAGCCCGTGCACCACAACTACTGAGCCTGTGCTGTAGAGCCTGTGAGCCACAACTACTGAAGCCCATGCACCTAGAGCCCATGTTCTGCAACAAGAGAAGCCACCGCAATGAGAAGCCCGCACACTGCAACAAAGAGTAGCCCCGGCTCACCGCAACTAGAGAAAACCCACGCGCTGCAACGAAGACCCAACGCGGCCAAAAATAAATACATAAAAATAAATTTAAAAAAATGGTCCACATCAAAAAATCTTAAACAAAAACCAAAAAAACACAGATAAACAACAAGGACCTACTGTATAGCACAGGGAACTATATTGGATGTCCTGTAATACCCGATAATGGAAAATATATATAACTGAATCACTTTGTTATACACCTGAAACATTGTTAAGTCAAGTATACTTCAATTTAAACAATTACAGAAATTGAAAAAAAAAGTAGAGGGGCTTCCCTGGTGGCGCAGTGGTTGAGAGTCCGCCTGCCGATGCAGGGGAC
>NW_006796283.1:4215940-4218509 GCF_000442215.2 Lipotes vexillifer
AGGGCCCGAAAACGGCAAAAAAAAAAAAAAAAATGTAGAGCCTGAAGAAGTGACTGAATTGCTGCAACCTCATGATAAAATTTGAAGGATGAGGAGTTGTGTCTCGTGTCCAAGCAAAGGATGTGGTTTCTTGAGATTGAACATACTTATGAAGATGCCAGGAAGACTGTTGAAATGACAACAAGGGATTTAGACTATTACATAACTTAATTGATAAAGCAGCAGCAGGGTTTGAAAAGACTGACTCCAGTTTTGAAAGTTCTACTGTGGGTAAAATGCTATCAGCCAGCGTTGCAGGCTCCAGAGAGAGGATTTGTGAAAGGAAGATACAGCAGACTTCATTGCTGTCTTGTTTTAAAGAAAAGGCCACAGCCCCCCAGCCTTCAGCAACCTCCACTCTGATCAGTCAGCAGCCATCAACACTGAGGGAAGACCCTCCACCAGCAAAAAGATTACGACTCTCTGAAGGCTTAGATGATGGTTAGCATTTTTAGCCATAAAGTAGTTTTTTTTTTGAAGGTTTTTTTGTTTTTTATTTTATTTATTTATTTTTGGCTGCATTGGGTCTTCGCTGCTGTGCGCAGGCTTCCTCTAGCTGCAGAGAGCAGGAGCTACTCTTCATTGCGGTGCACGGGCCTCTCGTTGGGGTGGCCTCTCCCTTTGCGGAGCACGGGCTCTAGAGCACAGGCTCAGCAGTCACGGCGCACGGGCCTAGATGCTCCACGGCATGTGGGATCTTCCCGGACCAGGGCTCGAACCTGCATTGGCAGGCGGATTCCCAACCATTGTGCCACCAGGGAAGCCCGAATAAAGCAGTTTTTTGAATTTTAATAATAGAGCATTTTTTAATGAAGGTACGCACAATTTTTTTGGACGTAATGCTGTTGTACACTTAGCAGACTACGGTATTTACTGTGTAAACGTGAAGTTTATACACATCAGGAAACCGAAACATTCGTGGGACTCGCTTTCCTGCAATATCCGCTTTCTTGCAGTGGTCTGAACCCAAACCACGGTCTCCCCAGGTCAGCCTGTATCTCTGGCTGCCTGCTGCACTTCCCTACCCAGCAGAGCCTGGTCTCACCACTTCCAGAAACGAGGGGCATGTTTCTGTCCCGTTTTTCCAAGGGTAACTTTGGCTCCTACTGCTTCTGAGTCTGATGCTGAGTCACTGTTTTTAAACAAGAGCCCCATAACAAGCCTCAAGCAAGTCACAAAAACTTGTGGCTGGTGACCACACATATAAGCAGAAAACCATTACCTGGGGGAATTTACACATTTGCTTGTTATAAGCAAATCAAAGTCACTTTATGTACAGCAAAAACTAACACAACATTGTAAAGCAACTATACTGCAATAAAATTGTTTTTAAAAAGTCACTTTACATGAAGCTCTTCCATAACTCAATCTGTTAAGAAAATGAAGCTCTAACTTACCTATCAATGAACTGGAAAGGTCAGTGTGGGCCCCAGGACCATCATAATCAATCAACCGGCTGAGACACAGCTGTTTACCGGGAGGACCTTCTACCTAGAAACCAAACACCAAGCACTGCATTTTAAAATTCAAGCCATGTCCTGAAACACCCAAAGTGTACACAGTGCTTGCCTACTGCGCTATTCCCAAATATTCCGAGGTAAAAAAGCATTTTAAAAGGTGAAACTTACTGAAGCCTTTGAGAACTACCAGATTCCTCTCTGGACTGTTTTACCTCCAAATAGATACATGCTCCCGGTTACTTTTCTCACCTGGACAGCAAACTTACTGGGTGCTTCTCCCAGATACTCACGAGGCTTGCCAGGTGTCTTTCATGAAGATGGTGCGTGGCTGGGCTCAAAAACCCCAAACCCAAATGTGCTCGCAAAGGCGAAACCAACTTCCACTCACCTCAAGCACAAGGTCACCCAGGTTTAGGTGGCTCCTCAAGAGGCGCACAGCCGACTCCCTGACCTTCTGCTCACCTTCAGGACCCAATTTCTGCCTCTTGACCCTTCCCGCTGGGGGAGAAAATCAGTTTCAAAAAATTACAGCACTCTTTAAAAACTCAGGCAAGGAGACACCGTGACACCCTGTACCCCTGGAGGTGACGCAGCCGGGAATGTCACTTCCATGGGATTCCTGTCAAAACCACACAAGCTTAATCTAATCCTGAGACACATCAGACACATCCAATTGAGGGACACTCCTCCAAACACCCAGGTCGGGAAGACCCAGGAACTGTGACCCTCTGGAGGAGGCCAAGGAGACGGGAGTAACTGCCGCGCGGGAGACTGGGCAGAAAAAGGACTTTACGGGGAAAACTGGTGAAATCTGAGTAAAGTGTAGTTTAGCTGGCAGGATGGTACCAACGCTGGTTTCTTGGGACTGATCCTTTCAAAGAGGTCAGGCGACTCTGGGGCTAAGCTGAGCTGAACAGTTACTGTCATCCAGGCTACTGGGGGCGGGGGGAGGGGCAGTGAATCTTAACTCCCTACCTTCTGGAACCACCCCTCTTGGCCACTCGTTGGACACAGTGGACAGAGGGCTGCCAGGAGGGGACAGCTCGGGGTGGGCGTGGGGGAGGAGGAGG
>NW_006796283.1:4218997-4222268 GCF_000442215.2 Lipotes vexillifer
GTCGCGAACGAGCCACGGGCGACGTCTCTCGGCTTCTGGCCCGCGTTTCCTTCCCATTGGCCGCGGACAGGCGCGCGCGCCCATTGGCTGCCAGCTGCCCAGCCACACCCTTCAGGGCGGAGCCTCTGTAGCCATCTTGGTGGCGCCGCATGGCGGCCATCTTGGTGGTGGCGGGAGCGCGGGGTGACTGACGCCTGGGCCAGGTAGGTCCCCCTGACGTTGGAGGTTTGCGGTGCTGATTCAAACGGCGTCACGGGCGAGAAAACTGTGCCATCCCTTGTGCATTAGTCCTGTCGAGATGACCCAGAGCTGCGCATGAAGAAGCAATCCGATAAACCCAAATCCAGGGAGACGCTGAAACTGCGCTGCCAGTTGGAAACCGTGTAGGACGAGTCTGCGCCCTCGTCTCCCGCGGAGCCCGGGGCGGTGGTGTTACTGCGGAGCTGAGGCTTGCTCGCCTTGACTTCAATTAAGTGTAAACGAGAGGCCGCCTGATGGACAGCGCCGCTCACCCCGGCCGAGCACACCCAGGGGTCGCACCCACAGGGGACACAGCCAGGGGTCACACCCACAGGGGTCACACACATGAGGTCCATTTCCAGCGTCTCTCCCCTCTCTGGAGGATGAGGGGGAAGGAGGGCTGAAAACCCCAGGCTTGTAAGCATGGCTTGGCCCTTCTGGCCTTCAGCCCCTGTGCCGGAGCCAACCAGGAGCCCACCCAGTGTCCACTTGTTAGAGAAAAAGATGCTCGAGTATTCTTCCCACTTAGGAATTTACAGGGGTTTCAGGGGGTCTGTGCCATGATAGGCACAGAGACCGACATGCATTTCTGTTATCTCACAATCACTGTGCAGCCCCATGTCTCAGTGTCCAGGTTTTCACACAGCGTGGTCCCATTGGCCGTGAAGACCTTGCGGGTGCAGGATGCCCTCAGAGAGCGCTCACTGCCACCTCCTGAACTGCTTTCACGTGGCTGGAGACTCCGAGTTTTCGAGTTTCCATGCACGCCATGACCACCCTGCATAGCTGCTGCTGCCCAACCCAGGTCGGGGGCTGCTAAACTCGGATAAGCAAGGGTCCACTGGAGGTGGACCCTGCTAGACAGCACGTGGCCCTTGGGGATTGCAAAAAGCGGCCACGAGTCCTCCCCTGCCAGTCTCCGTCCCTTCCGTTTGGGCTGGTAATGACACAGGGGTGACGTGACACAAACAGGAGTTTGAAAAGAGCTGGTAATAAGAGCCAGGTACCTCCAAGGAACACACCTGAGTGAGCCTGCTGAGGACCACCCACGTGGAGAAGAGGTGACCGCCCAGCCAGCAGTCCCATGCCCTGGCCAGCAGCCTGCCTGCTGCCAGAACCCGGAAATCAGGCCATCACAGGCCGTCCAGCTGCTGACTACCCACCAGTGAGGTAAACAAGGGGGAGAGGCTGGCTGAGACCAGAACTGCCAGAGACACAGACGACTGCTCACTAAGCAAAAGCTTAGGCGGGGAGGGGAGTACCCACGTGGCCTTGTAAGTGCTGTGAAGACCTCGGCCTCCGCGCCAAGGGAGCAGGGCCCTGGTGGGTGCACATCATGAGTTATGCAGCTGGTTGAAAAGACTCTGTAGGGAGGCAAAGGCAGGGCACAGAGGCCAGGGAGATGGACTCAGGCCATTATTCGGCAATGGACGGGGGCTTGACCAGCATGGTGGTCATGAGATGGAGAGAAGTGATGAGCTCGGTTCCTACTTCGAAGGTTGATCTGCCAGGTGAGGAAGGAGTGCAGAGTTTTCTAACCCGAGCCATTGGGAGGGCAGAGCTACACATCATACCAACATACATCATATACACATACACATGCATCACACACACATATATATCATACATACACACACCATACATGCACGCATCATACACATGCATCATATACACATACACATACGTCGTACACACATCATACACACATACACATCATATACACATCATATACAGGTGCACATCATGCACGCATCATTCACACATACGTCATATGCACACATACATTGCCCCCACATGCATCATACAAACATACATCATATGCATCATACACTGTACACACACATCATATACATACATCCATATATCATATACCCATGCATACATCATATATACACGTGCATCATATACATACACACACGCCTCACCTGAGAGGTGGAGACGCTGGGAGGACGGTTTGAGAGGCGATAACACGAGGGGCTCAGAGTTCCAATGTGAGTGTGTCAGAGTCAAGATGCCAGAGCCTGGATGGGGCTGCCGGGGGAAGTAGGTCGTAGAAGCTTCAACACACACGTGCGTACACACACCCACACACGCACACACACGCCCCAGGCACACCAGAGCTCTCCCTGCCCATCATCGCAGTCCTCATCCTTCTGCTTCAAAGAAGGATGAAAAGCAGCTATTTGAAGCACATCGAACATGCCATTGTCATGACCTGCGTGCCTCCTGTGCTGGGTGAGACTTTCTATCAGAAATGGGCCATAGCTCAGTGTTTCCAAAACATCACTCGTGCGTGTGCCTTCCCAACGTCCACTGATAATCAGCATTATTTAGGGACTATTTTCCGTTAAATTTAATCACTTCTTAAAAACCAAAACCTAATTTAAAAGAAAACTGTATGTGCCAATATAAATGGAAATCCATTATTCTTCTGTATCATAGACTAAACATGAAACAACTTAAAGAAATTTGTTTAAAATTTGCCTTTGTTTCACCTGCAATCACCTCGCGAATTTAACTTGCATCTAGGATGTGGAAAGCTGCAAAGACCATCGCTGAGGCTGGATTGGGACAACAGAAAACACCGCTCCCATCACCACCAAGCTAACAAGTGCTGAGTGATAGCAACAGCAGCCACCACTCTGGGTGAGGCCAAAGTGTGCAGAGACAAGGAAGGCTGTAAGCAGAGAGTGGGCAGCTGCACTGAGAAAATCCCTCAGCATCCCATCCCCACCATAAGCACAGGGCAGTGCTGGAGGAGTCTTGTGTGGAAGGTGGCCACAGCACACTGAAACGCAAATCCAGCTCAACTCCAGACCAAACTGACTCACCCCCACACCCCACTAATGACCGAGCAGAGAAGGAGGCATGAACACTACCTCAGACTCTCCTGGCCCACACACAATGTTGGGCATGCAATCAAAAATTACGAGACGGGGGCTTCCCTGGTGGCGCAGTGTTTGAGAGTCCGCCTGCCGATGCGGGGGACACAGGTTCGTGCCCCGGTCCAGGAAGATCCCACATGCCGCGG
>NW_006796283.1:4222336-4231841 GCF_000442215.2 Lipotes vexillifer
CCCCACCACAACAAAAAAAAAAAAAAAAAAAAAAAAAAAAAAAACACCTAAGAGCTGTGGGATAGTACCAAATGGTATAACATACATGTCATAGGACTCCCGAAAAAAGAAGAGATAACAATGCAGAAAAAATATTTGCGAGGTAATGGCCAAGAATGTTCCCAAAATAATGAGACAGCAAACAGCACATCTAAGAAGTTTAGAAGACACAAAATAGGATAAACGTGGGATGAAACACACACACACACACACTCACACACACACACACACACACACACACACACACACACCCCATATTCAAACTGCTGAAACCAAAGAAATAGAGAGTCCTGAAGGCAGCTAGAAAACAAAGGTGCTTTAAATGCGGAATAACAAAGATAAGAATTACAGCAGATTCCTGTTTAGAAACTATGCAAACAGAAGACAACAAAGTGACATATTTAAAGGGTTGGGGGGGAAAATCAACCCACATTTCTATACCAAGCAAAGACAACTTTTTAAAAATAAAAAGCAAAATAAAGACTTTTTCGGACGTGAACAAGTTTATCACCAGACCTGCATTACAATAAATATTCAAGAGAGCTCTCCAGTCAGAAGGAATGTATCAGACGCTTGGATCTACACACAAATGAATAAATTAAAGGTAAATATAAATCATTCTAAAAGGTAATTGTTTAAAGCAAAAACAGTAGCACTGTATTGCAGGTTTACTGCATATGTAAAAATAAAATGTATGCCAATGCTAACCCAGAGGATTGGACACAAGAACTGGAAGTGAACAGCTGTAAGGGTCATGGAACGTATCAACTGTGGCAGTGGTTATATGACTGTGTTTGTCAAAAATCATTAGCATACACATTAAAAGGGGTGAATTTTACTGTCTGTATGTTATACTTCAATTAAAAATTTAACTTCATGGGGGAATCACTGAAGGTGCAGAGCAGGAAGACCCTGAGCTCACCTCCTCCCAAAGGCACTCCAAAATTACAACTATTTACAGAGCAGCTATTGATGACGAAGACTGAACCACTAGAAAACATCTTCCACGGCTAAGACATAAAGAAGGAACCACAACGAGATGGGTAGTCAGGCGGGGTCGTGGGTTAGCCAAGACCCAAATCCCCAGGTGGGCAACCCACAAATGGGAGGATAATTACAACTGCAGAGGTTCTCCCTAAGGAGCAAGCGAGCCCCACATCGGGCTCCCCAGTCCAAGGGTCTATACCGGGAAGACAAAACCCCACAGCATTTGGCTTTAAAGGCCTGCAGGGCTTATTTTGGGAGAGCCAGAGGGCAGTGGGAAAGAGAGGCTCCACTCTTAAAGAGCTCACACAAAACCTCGCACGCTCCAGGATCCAGGGCAGAAGCTGTAATTTGAAAGGAGCCTGGGTCAGACCCACTGGCTGATCTTGGAGAGTCTCCCGCAGAGGTGGGAGGCACCTACGGCTCCCCCAGGGGACACAGACGCTGGCTGTGGGCACTGTGGGAGCTCATTCTAACATGTAGACTCTGGTGCTGGCAGATGCCATCGTGGAATCCTCCTCTAGCTTATTAGCCTCAGGACCCAGCCCCACCTGGGCCCGCCAGCCTGTAGGAACCGATAGTGGCCAAGCAGCTATCTAGGCAGGGACGTGGCTCCATCCACCAGCAGACAGGCTGCCTTATGACCCCGAGCCCACAGCCGCCCCTGGACACATCCCTGCCCACCATAAAGCCCAGGACCTGGCCCCGCATACTAGTGCAGGAGCACTAGACCTTATACCCCAAAGCCCTGCAGCCGGAGAGCCTGGGACCCAGCTCCACCCACCAGTGGGCGGGCACCAGCTCCAGAATCCCCTGGGCCCAGGCCCCGCCCACCAGTGAGCCTGCTCTAGACTCTGGACCAGCCTCGCCCATCGGTAGGCAGACAGCGGGCCCCAGGACAACTGCAGCCCCACAGCCGGCCTTGGTAGGATCGAGCCCAGCTCTGAGACACCTTAGGCCCCTCAACTAGCCACCTAGGGATCCAACCCCACTCTCCACCAGGCACAAGCTTCGGGACATCCCCGGACCCCGCAGCCAGCTGTGTCAGGAACTGGCCCCATCTATCAGCAGCCCAACACCACCTCTGGGACCCCTGGGCCCTGCAGCCAGACCCCAGAGCCTGGCTCTGTCCGCCAGTGGGCCTGCACTACCCCCAGGACCTGGCTTCACCCATCAGTGGGTGAAGCCCCGGGATCTCCTGGACCCTGCCCCTGCCCACCAGTGAGCCAGCACTAGACCCAGGTTCCACACCCAGCCACCTCATGACCCAGCCCTGCCAAACACTCACTGGTGAGATTTCCAAACATAAAATGGTCTTTATGCGAATTGATAGTAAGCTATTCCATGCGGGTAGTTTGTATTTGACAATTTATAACACCGATCAGACAAGAGTAGGGAGATGTTTACGTCACAGAACAAGGTGATTTTAGGCAGTGTTCTCAGTGTGTCCAGACCAGCAGTAGCCTCAGCATCACCCAGGTTTTGTTAGACATGCAAATTTTCGGGCCACACCTCAGACCAAATGAGACAGAAAATAATCCGGGAAGGGTTCCAGACACCTAGGTCTTAAGAAGACTTCCTGTGGATTCTGATGCATGCTAAAGTGTCAGAGCCATTGCTCTAGGAATATAAAATAATTGTGATGATCTGCAAACCTCAAGTGCAATGGTTAACATAAAATAAATTTTACCCGAATGGTCAGGGTCATCACTAAAAATGTGCTGTTGCTTTGTGAATGAGGAAAGGTCAGGTTTATTTCATTCACTGCTATACCCCTATCAGTTAGAACACCGTCCAGCATTTAGAAATGCATTGATAAATACCAGTTGAGTTAAATAATTTTTTAAAAGAAGCTGTTGGTCAACTTCACTCCAATAAGAGAAATGCAAACTAAGCCATTTTTCACCCATCAAAGATACAAAAGTTTGATCACACTCTGCGTCAGGGGAGCTTAGGGAAATAAAGACCCTCAAACATTACTAGTGGAAGTGTATAGTGTACAGCCTCTGTGAAGGGCAGTTTGACAATATTTATTAAAACGACAGATTTGTATATCCTTTGCCCCAGCAAGTCCATTTCTTAGAATTTATACTGCACAAGTATCAGCTGCGCTCTTACACTGTCCAAGATACTTGGGGCAGCAGTGATTAAGCCAACAAAATCTATGCCCTCACAAAGCGCTGCGTACAAAGTTATCCACTCAAGACTGAAAAAAATCTACTTCCCACGCCCCCCCCGGCAGGGATGCAGCTGTACAGAGAACGCAGAAGCTCTTCACATGCCCATACGAACCATTCAACCATTCTCCACCCCCCACCCCCACTGATGAGTAAATACGCAGAGCACAGGACAGGGTGTATGATGTGCTGACCTCGGGGACACGTGTGTTTGAAACAGGCATATGACAGTTCTAGAAGGATAAACAAAAAGCCAGATACAGTGACTGCCCCTGGGGCCAGTGTCTGGTGGAAGATTTTGCAGTTTATACCTATTTGTACTTTTGAACATCAATCCATGTCAAATTAGCCAACAGCAATTTACACAGTTATTTCTACAATCTTACCAAGTTCAGGCCCCAGCAAGCCTTTGAGGCTCACCCCACCGTCCAAGATCACATGTCAGCTGTGAGGTGAAGCTTGCTTCACTCCAGTCTGTGCAGCGGAAGACATGGTACAACAGAGAAGTTGATACAGCAGCTAGTGTGTGAGTGTACATTTGGAAAGCGTTCGATTCATTTTTAACTTCCCTGCATTACCTGTTCAAAACATTGTTGACCTAAAACAATGAAACGGCCAGTTATTTTACCAGCAAAATGGGTTTACTCAGGAATAGCAAAGAATTGCAACTCAGGACATGCAATCTATGGCGAACCCCAGGCAAGTCCAGAGGACAAAGGAGAGGAACTTCTTTTATAGAGGAGAGAAAGGCGTTTGGGAAGGGGATGCTGTAAACAAAGGGTCCATTGGAGGAAACTGGGACTTGGAAATGTAGTGGCTTTTCATTGGCTGAGCTCTGGTGGTCTCTCATTGGCTGGGCTGTTGCCGGCAGGGAGAAATTCTTCCTTCCCCTGATGGGTAGGAAAGTAGTAAGCATTTTCCTGTTTGGTCTGCAGTTGAGGTGGGGTCGTAGGGCGTGAGTGTTCCCCCTTCTGGCCTCCTGACTCCATTTTAAATAAGGCTTCTGTTAATTTTCACAACATAAATACAACTGCAAATGACCGCCAATGTCATCAATGGGGAGCAAACAGCGTTCTCGAGTATTTTCTCGGCTCCTGATCAGGAATCCGGGGTAGGCATGTGAGTACTCCTCGTTCCCTCCCTCACAGGACAGCCCTGCCTGCCTCCCCTCCTCTTCCCATCATCCTGTGGGATTTCCTCTCGTCACCTGGGCTTAGCTTAGCTCTGGGTCCCCGCCTCTTCTCCTGTCTCCCCCTCTTCCTAATACCAGCTTAGAAATCCTGCAGCCATGCCAGTCCCAGAGCCCTTTCCCCAGAGCTGTACTGGGCTCCCCTTTAGAGATCAAGCACAGCCTGACCCTATCTGGCATCCCTGGGGATTCATGGGCTTTATCATTATCCCAAAATAATCCTAAAGCACAAAACCACAGCCTCTCGAGTTTCAGCTTTTCCTCCTGGACCCCTGAGCCCTGCCTCGCTGCAAGGATCGTGACAAAGACAGCATTCAGGGACCTCTGAGTCGTGGACACAAGGGCCTCGTTGCTCACAGCGTTCAGTGTGCAGGTCCCTTGGGAGAAGCCGACCTGTTTTTCAAGCTGAAGTGGAATTCAGTGCAGGCTGAGAGCCTCTGCCTTCCCCTCACGGCAGGTGACGTGGTTCTACCTGTGTCTAGGGGAGTCCAAGGGCCTTTCATCTCAAATTGTCTTTGATGTTTAACCCAATCGCTCGTACGCCTGACTCACTCTGACCTTTGTCTCAAAACCCTCAGCGTGCTCTCAGTGTGGTACCTTGGACCCTGGAGCCCTACACCCTCCCCTCCTGCAATCAGGTAACTATATTCCACAGGGCACCTGGGCTTTCAGTCCCAAATTATCTTTTTGGCTTCCAGGGGCCAAAAATTAGGATCCTTTAGTTTCTGTGCCCGCAAAGATGCTCAGAGGTATAATTCCTGGAGATCTGAATCTCTGGCCAATGGCAGTCATGAGCCAACCACCCCTCTGATTGCACTGCCCTGGCATGGACATGATCTGTAATTCCCTCAAAGCATCAAACACAGAGCATGGGAAAACACAAACAGAACCAGTGGGGTTATGTAGCCACCTGTAGCCCTTCCCCGACTGCAGAGACTCTGTTTCCTTGTGGCTGTTTCCCCCTGAGAGACTGGTGGATCCTTGGGAGGACGTGGGCAGATTTTTCACTGGTCTTTCCCAGGCATAAGACATTAACGCCCAGTGCTCAGCAAACACGTGTGAATGAACAGCCTACACTGTAAGATGAATCTTTGGGGAGTGTGTTTGCTAATGTGATAACTTGACAGTGATTCTCCAACTCCAAGCACTGGTGGATTAGTCACATCACTAAATGTTTCGATTCTGCTTCCAAGCACAGCCTCCCTTTCCCGGGCCTTCCTCGTGTACTGGAAATGAAGGCTAAAGGACGTGGCTTCAGGAGTGGGCTATTGATGATCCCGTCACGTAGAAATGACCTGGATCCAACGCTTTCCAGGTTGCGTACATGACTGACCATCAATTTCTATCATGTTTCTCTGCTGAGACTCTGAACAGCTGGAAATAGCCTGTTTCATTTCTAAACTCCAAGGGGCAACTTCGAGTCATGGAAGAACTAACATCTCGTTGACGCTGATGCTCTGTGTTGTGTACTTGGCAGACAAAGCGCTCCATATATTAACCCGAGAGCCACTTCCTACTGGGATAAACCCCATGCCTACTTTTTTTTTTTTTGTGGCCCCGCCCACGGCATGCAGGATCCAGTTCCCTGACCAGGGATTGAACCCGTGCCCCCTGCATTGGGAGTGCAGAGTCTTAACCACTGGAAGGCCAGGGAAGTCCCCCCGTTCCCATTTTAACCAGGCATCGTCTGCTCTCCCTCAGTGTGTGGAGCCCAGACAGCTGGCAATTTACCCACCCCAGTTCCTTATGGCAGAGCCCTCAGTCTGATTTAAAATATTGACTCGGCTTTTTAAAGTATGGCTGTGCTTGGTACTCCACCCCAGGAAGGAAGTGATTACCTTGACTCTTGACTTGTGATCAATGGGTGGAACTTGTCACTATACCCAGAGCTTCTAGCAACCAGATCAGAGCCTGCTGCATCTGGTCACTCGAGTCATGGGCCCCTTTGATCAGTTTTGGTTTGGTGAATTCACTTCCTTTCCCTTTATTGACTTAGATGCCACTCTCGGGCTCCCAATGTAAGAGCTTGAAACCCCTCTCACTGCCACCACCACCTGCAGGCTGCTATTTCTCACCTTATGTCCATTTCTAGATCTCATCTGGGACTTTTTTGGGAGATGTATGAATAAATGACCTGGCAGGGAAAAACCATATGGTTTCTAGGAGCATCTAGACAGCCGACAGATGCTTCTCCTTCATTATTTGTTTGTGGCTAGAGGGACAAACCTTCAGCTACCAAGAGATATGGAAATAGAACCTACCTAACTTAAATTTTTTTTTAGTAAAACCCCAGTGTTCTAAATATTGCTGGCTGAAGTGCACAGGGATCCCTGAGAAAACAATTAATGCCAGATCAGAAAGGGTATCATACGTTACACAGGTGACCTCAGGGCCCCTGCGTCAGGCAGGTGCGAGTCATCACTATGCCATCTACAGATTGGCGCTTGCCATCTGCCTGTCCGAGGATTAAATCATGAGGTGCTTCAGCTACTGAACTTCAACACCCCCTGAAAGGAGTTCGGGGTGGAAATCAGGAAAGAGGCCTCTGGGCACTGGGAAAAACTGGGCACAACACTCCTTCAGATAGCCAGATATTTTCAGAAGATTTTATGAGCCCAATTCTTGCATCTCCTTGTATCTAGAAAAGCACTAAAATCATTAATGGTGACATCTGCTCCTCGTGACCTGCGGCAAGTCTCTGCAAAAAAATGGGCTTGGGGCTTCCCTGGTGGCACAGTGGTTGAGAGTCCGCCTGCCGATACAGGGGATGCGGGTTCGTGCCCCGGTCCGGGAAGATCCCACACGCCGCTGAGCGGCTGGGCCCGTGAGCCATGGCCGCTGAGCCTGCGCGTCCGGAGCCTGTGCTCTGCAACGGGAGAGGCCACCACAGTGAGAGGCCCGCGTACAGCAAAAAAAAAAAAAAAAAAAAAGGGCTTGACTGCACATACCCCTGTTCACCAAAATCATGTATATACTGACCTCCCCCGCTACCCCTTGGGAGCAGTTTCTCAGAGCTCTCTGAAATGCTGTCTCCCGGGCTATAGTCCTCATTTTGCCCCAAATAAAACTTAACTCACAACTCTCACATTGTGCATTTCTTTTAGTCAAGAACTAGGTCCTTACCAAGGCCCGTGGTCAACAAATGAGACCCTGAAACGTCTGGTCAGTAAGGGAAACCTCAACCCGCTTGCAATTAGAGTAATTACCACCTTCCGCTCTGGGGCCAGGGCGCCCCTCCCTAGATGCTCCCACCACCAGGAGGCAGAGCGGTGCTCGGCCTACGGTAGGAGCAGTGACCCTGACTTCAGTGAGCTGGTAACGTTTCAAGTGGAAGTCTTTAACCCCACGGAATCTGAAAGCAAAAAGCACCCCTTGTGTAGGCCCATCAGGAACCACCACGTGGGGGAGGACAGCTCTGCGGATCGCACATCCCTGGCACTGGGTGTTGTGAGTTAGGGCCTTTCCTAACCACCGTGTGGGAACTCCCCACTGTGGGTTTCTTGCTGTCGCTGACCTAAGACTGACCCGGAGATTCTCCCTTCAGTCTACTGACAACCATGGATGGGGGTTTAGAGTGGGTAAAGATTAGGCGGGAAGATTGACCTGAGCCCCAGGTGCCTGAGACTGCAAGCCCAGGCTCCAACTTTCCATCTACAAAGTGAGAGCGCTGCTGCGATTTTTGGCTGCATAAACGCCGAGAGCCAGGAAGGCCCTGAAAGTGTCTGGCTGCTGAACACCAAAACTTTTGATACAATTCATCTTTACCAAACTCCTTTTTGTTGGAAGATTAAAATTCCAGATGCGGTTATCTGACAGTAAGGAATTCCCAGGGAACTTTCAAGTTCAAAGTTCCACCTCAGACCTGAAAATATCGCCAGCATGGAGACATTTCCAGGCATCTGCACGACATCAGCTCCCCAGGGGATCCAGGGTCGGACCCTTGCCTTCTTGCCTCTTATTTCCCAGGGCCGTTTGGCAGTGTTATTCTGACCGGGTACAACCAGGGCTGAATAGGCCTCGGCTGAGCCTGTGAGCCGGTGCCGCCTCCCACGCACGGCGAGAGGCCAGCCGGGGACGAAGCGCTGCTCCACCGCCGGTGAACTGTGCCTCTGCGCATGTTCCACGCAGACACCGGGGCTCTTAACGCTGCCGCGTGTCCCCGCTGGAAGCGGACGCCTATTAAGTGCTTCCTACTCAGGTCTTTCTGCCTCTCATCACCCTGAGTGGTGACTCGTGAGGTCACTCTGCCAGCCGGCTCTGCGGCACCGTCTGCTCCTCCTGCAGTCACGGGCCTCCCGGCTCTGCCGCAGCCCAGAGTCCAACGTGCCGGGGCCCCACTGTTACCGCGGTGGGTCTTGGGCTGGATGCTGGCCTGGCACGCGTGTGAAAGCCTGGCGTGAGTTCGCGGGCAGGGCGAGGAGAACCGCGTCTCAGTACGCGCCTCCCTCCAAGCGTCCCTCTGCGGGTCCCGGCTCTGAACACCCACCCCCCACCCCCCACCACCGTCCCTTCCACCTTCCTCACAGCGCCCCCTCCCCCGGACCCTGCCCCCAGCAACCGGATCCCGGCTAGGTTGTTGAACAAATGCCTGGATGGATGGATGAATGAATGACTGTGAGCCTGGGTTTAAGAGGCTGGTTGTTTCCCCACCCTGGTCTTTCTCCCTCCCCCTCCCCCTCCCCTCCCAGGCCTCACCTGCGGCCGCTCGCGCTGGGCGGGGCCCGACGATGACAAAGCAGCGACTGGCGGCGCGGGATCCGCCCCCCGCGCTTCTCGGGCGCGTCGGCCCTGGCGCGGCTGTTATGGAAACGGGCTGGGCGCGCAGGCGGCGATGATGGGGCGGCCATGGCCCGGGCCGGCAGCTCCAGCGGCAACGCGGCCGCGGGCGAGCGGGCCGGGGGCGCTGGGCGGCCAGAACCGTGGGAGCTGTCCCTGGAGGAGGTGCTGAAGGCGTACGAGCAGCCCATCAACGAGGAGCAGGCGTGGGCCGTGTGCTTCCAGTGCTGCCGCGGGCTGCGGGGCGCGCCGGGCGGCCGGCGGCGCATCCGGGACACAGCGGACATCGTCCTGCGCCGGGACGGCTCGGTCAGCGCGCAGCGGGAGCCCGGCGCGGCTG
>NW_006796283.1:4232181-4248609 GCF_000442215.2 Lipotes vexillifer
CCCGGCGCGGCTGGTGAGGCCGGTGGCGGGGGTGCGGCGGGGCGGGGGGCGGTGTCCGCCCGCGGGGAGGGGCTGAGACCCTCCCTCCCTCTGCTGGACCCGGACCCGGACCCGGCGCCCCGCTTACTGCGCCTTCCCTCTCTGGACCCGCCGACCTCTCCCATTTCCGCGCCCTCCTTCTGCCGCACTGGGGGCCCCTCCTCCGCCTTCTCTCTCTACGAAACTGGAAGGCCCTCCCCCCTCCTCTCCCCTTTCTGGGTTGGGAGCCCCCAGCAACTCTCCGCTGGGACGCGGACCTCCGCCCCTTGCCCCTGCTTTTCCTCTCTCCCTCTGCTAGACATGAAAGGCACTCTCTCGACCTGGGACCCTCACCCCCGACCCCTTTCCTGGATTCCCCGCACGTGAAACCCATCTTAACATCAGGGCCCGCTGCTGGCTGGAGAGGAGGGAGGGGGCTTTGGCTCCTTGCCCGAGGCCCTTCAGCAGGGAGCCTGGACTCTGCCCCTCCTACCGCAGTTCTCCCCACCTGGGCTGCTTCCTTTTTCCTCTGGGGGTCTGCAACCCTCAGACCTTCCCACCCAGTGACTGGTGGTGTGGATCCTTGTTGGATTGGTAGGTTCAGGACAGGCGCTTAGGCACGAAAGGAAACACATGTTTTCCTCGGGCTCGTTTTCCGTGGGTATGTGAGGATTTACCAGAGAACGTGTAAAATTTGCGGAACAATTTGCTTAGTGTCCTGCTCTGAACCATGAACGGGAACCAACAATGCAGCCCTTGAAAGGTACTTGAAGACTGTGGAGAATGAGGAGCTTAAGTGATTTGTAGCCTCTTTAAGAAAAAAGTTTTCTTCCTGAAGAAGCAGAGTGCTGGGACGGAACCTATGATGATATTACCCCCAAAGCGATACCCTTGGGGAAGCACACAGGCCAGCTGTGTGTGCTGGAGGGGGTGGGTTTGCAGAAATCCATGGGCAAACTCATGGAGGTCTGGGAAGGACCAGGGCAAAGCTAGCCAGAAGCGACAGCTCCTTTGGTAACACGGAGGGGTCCGCTGAACCTCTCCCACCCCCTAGGACCGTCACTATTTCTCCACAAGCTCCTTCTCATCTCTGAACCCTGCTCCCACCTCCCTTAACACCTCAGCTGTGTGACACTTGAGAGTTGCTCTGTTTTGCACAAAAACACTTATTTGCCAGGAGAAAATAATAAGAGCTGGACTCAAACAGTACTCTTCCCATTTTACAGTCGGGTAAGCTGAGGCTCAGGCTTACCCATAGTCACACAGGAAGCGGCAGGATTTGGATTCAGCCCTGATGCTCTCATTGCCTGTGTCCACTGTCTTCAAAGGCTGGGCTGAGAGCACGATACAGGATGGCCTCTCCTCATCGTGGTGGGTGGGGGGCCTGGAGTCTGCATATTCACCAAGATCTTTTCTCGTAAAGCTGTATGTCCTCCTCAAAAGACCTTCCCTGTGGCCCTCCTCATCCCTGAAGACACACAGTGTAACCCAGGGGGTGGATTCTGGCACCTCAGAGCAGTACAGGACTATAGTGGGCCTGCCTGGTCTGACCCTCTGATTTTAAAGATGGCGAAGCTGAGGCACAGAGTGGTAAGTGGTTTGCCACCAGTCAGGTGCAGAGCTGAGGGGTCCCTGCATCTCTGACTGTTAGGTCAGTACTCTCCACAGTGGACCACAAGGGCCATCCTCGGGTGCAGCGGTCATCTGGTTCTGTCCACCTCTCCAGCCCCGGGGATGTGTCAGCCCCTTCTTCCTGGTCCCTGCAGGCCCAGCGGCGCTTGTGCTGCCTTCATACGGGTCGACTGGAAATCCAAGGCTGTGCTTCAGAGCTCACGTGTGGCCACTCTCCACTGACCTGTATGGGGACGTCCCAGCCCACGACACAGAGGGGCCCAATTTCATTTTCCCTTAGACATGATCTTTGGTTTCTGTCCATAAACATGTCTTGTAAAGGTGGATGAGGTTTGTGACTTGCTGCCTCTTTAAAGATTAAGAAAAATAGATTACCCTGAACATTCTCTTCTGTCCCTGTTGAGCTTTTGTGAATCAGCTGAAACTTTAGACCCGCTGTCTCCCTAAGGTAGCTAACCCAGCGTTTCTCTGGGACTTGAGTGATTACTGGATTCACTGAAAGATGCGTGTTTATCTCGTGCTGTAATCGCAGTTGAGAAGGTTCCCATCCTCCCTCAGGAAGTTCTGGTAAATGTAGGCATTAAGTCAACGTTTAAAATAACTTTAAAGAAATCAACAACCAGGGACTTCCCTGGCGGTCCAGAGGTTGAGACTCTGTGCTTCCACCGCAGGGGGAGCAGGTTTGACCCCTGGTCAGGGAGCTGAGATTGCACATGCTGCGTGGCCAAAAAGAAGAAAAAAGGAAAGACATCAACAACCAAACTAAACCTGACTTGCGGGGACCGGAGGTGTGGAGGAGTACTGTTACTTTAGCACAGGAGTGGGAATTCTTCCCACTTGCAGCCAAGCAGGGGAAGCTTTTGCTCGAGTAAACTTCCTAGTCGGCAAGTCTGAAGACTTCTTCGTAGCTGCTTGGAAGCCCCCTTTCTCAAGTGGGAAAATGGAAAAACATGTTAACAGTGAAGTTATTTTTTTTTAAATATTTTTCTAATTAATTAATTTACGGCTGCATTGGGTGTTCGTTGCTGCACACGGGCTTTCATTGCAGTGGCTTCTTGCTTCGCGGAGCGGTAGTTGCTGTGGCTCGCGGGCTCTAGAGCACAGGCTCCGTAGTTGTGGCACACGGGCTTAGCCGCTCCGCGCCGTGTGGGATCGTCCCGGACCGGGGCTCGAACCCATGTCCCCTGCATTGGCAGGCGGATCCTTAACCACTGCGCCACCAGGGAAGCCCTAACAGTGAAGTTATTTTTAAGAGGCCATTATTAAAACCTCCTGACGGGGAAGGGTGTTTTGTTTTGTTTCTAAATTGAGGCAAGAAAGTCCATCAGGCATCTCTGCAGTGCGTGTGCTGACCGTTCTCTGAGGCAAAGGCCATTCATGCAGCGTGGCCAGTGGTCAGTGGTCCTGGGACACTTTCAGTGGCATTTGTCCGCCTGATGCCTCCAGGGCAGGCCCGCCAGGACACTGCCTGCTGCAAAAGCAGCGCTTGGCTCTCAGCTTGCCTGAGACCTCCCATCCTCCCAGCCGACATTTGCAGGAAAACGTAACATACTTTTCTCCAGGCACCAGGCTCTCCACCATGAACCCCCCGGGCAGGTGGAGGGTGGGTGCGGGGTGTTGATGGGGCTCCTTTCACCTCCGACCTTCTCCACTCTGTTGACGCTAATTTACACGCTGCCCTGCTTTTCTGGGGTTTTTTCTTGTCAGTTTTTTAATTAATTTATTTTTGCTGTGCTGGGTCTTCGTTGCTGCGCGCGGGTTTTCTCTAGTTTGCGGCGAGCGGGGGCTTCTCGTTGCGGTGTGCGGGCTTCTCATTGCGGTAGCTCCTCCTGTTGTGGAGCATGGGCTGTAGGCACGCAGGCTTCGTTAGTTGTGGCACGTGGGCTCAGTAGTTGTGGCTCGTGGGCTCTAGCGCGCAGGCTCAGTAGCTGTGGCGCACGGGCTTAGCTGCTCCGCATGTGGGATCTTCCCGGACCAGGGCTCAAACCCATGTCCCCTGCATTGTCAGGCGGGTTCTTAACCACGGCACCACCAGGGAGGTCCCACCTGTGTCTTTTTAAATGGCTCTCCACACAGACGGACGTACAGGTGAGGGCTGAGTGTCCAGCAGTGCGAGGAGAGTAGGGGCTGGAAAGATGCAACCCTGCTTCCGAGGAGAGAGCATACTTCCCTGAATCTCCTGGCAGCCGGAGTGTTTCTGGTTGAAACATTTTCTTTGAACCAGGTCCTTCCCGTATGGCTTTTGTCTCCTGCATCTTGACCCCCCCCACCAAAGCTACCATGCACCCTTGCTGTCACACAGGGGTCCTCCCGGGCCCTTTGCTCCTGTGAGGTCACACAGTCAAGATATGGTCCGGGGATGCAGCGGCTCCACCTTGCCATCCTGGGAGACGGGGAGCGAGGGAAGCACTGCTGTGAGCCCATCCTACAGGCGAGAAAACCGAGGTTCAGGAAGCAAAGCAGCCATGCAGTCACCCTCGGGGAGAGGTGGGGACAGGGCTGGCAAGTAGACTCAGCCTTAGCTTGCGCCCACCCCTGCCTGACCTTGGGAAGTTACTTAGGCGTCTGGGTGCCTCAGTTTCATTCTCTGTGCAGTGGGGGTTTGATAGCAACTGCCCCAGAGGCCATGTGGATGTTTGGGGAGCCTTGGGGCATACCTGGCCCCGGAGGCACTGGCTTGTGGGCTGTGATCCTGGACCCCTGTGCACCTCCCTAGACACAGCTGAGGAGCAGCTCCCGCAGGTTCACGCGCTGGGCCCAGAGCTCAGGACTGCAGGAGTCAGGGGCCTGGGCGCTGCTGCACTGCACAGTTCTTGATCGGAAGCATCCTCTGCTGCAGAGAACACCAAGCACCCCCTTCAGAAAACGGGGGCGAGGGCTGAAGGCACTGCATGGGGCAGGTGGGTGTGCCTGTGTGCGCGTGCGCGCACGCGCGCGCTCAGGAAGGGTGTGACTGTGTGAGCTGGTGTGCTTGTAGATAGCATTGAGATTTAGTCTCACCTCTGAGCAAGGATTACCTCACAGGAAGACAGTCCCTCTACAAGCTGTGTTCCCTGTTGGGACACCTGTGAGATGCCTGTTCCTGGCACATGACAAATGACCCCACGGTGCGCTCAGCCCACCCGGCCCTTTGCCAGTTCTGCCCCGTGCTTCTAGGAGAGGCTTCAGGTCTTTGGGGTCCCTGGGGGACCCGTGTGCCCTGGAGGCTTCGCTCATGGGGGATGCAGCCCAGCCTCTCTGTCACTGTAGGGGCCCACTCCTGCTACCCAGGTCTTCACGCAGAAGGGGTCCTTGGTCCCCGGGACAGCATCAACGGTTCAGTGCCAGGGCCACGCTGTGGGGGCCGAGGTATTTGTGTGGCTCCCACAAACGGAGCACTGGGCACTGGTTGCTCTGGTCCCAGGACGTGGCCATCTAAGCAGATACGCCAGTGAGTGTCAGATGCTAGGGTTTCGCTGTGATCCTGTTAGACTCCTGGGAGGGAGTTTGCCCTCCGGGTATGGCCCAGTCAAGGAGGAGGTGGCCTGGAGTTGGCACCCCTGTAACTGGGCAGATGAGCCTGTGCTGAGCCCAGGGCGCCTGAGCACAGGGTGCCCACCGCTGTGTCAGCTCCGCCCGGAAGCCCCAGCTCCACCATTTGTTAGCTGTGTGGTCTTGGTAAATCTCTGTACCTCTCTGAGCTTCAGTTTCCTCCTCTGTAAAGAGGGAGCCGTGGCGCCAGCCTCCACGAGGAGTCTGTGCCAGCTGAAGCCACGGTAAGTCATTTGCTAGCTCTGCAGCAAAGCGCTGGGCACGGAACCACCATGGGGCCCCCCAGTCCTTGCGACTTAAAATACAACTGGGTTGGTGAACACTCACCTTCCAGACCGTGCTGGGTTGTGATGGGCGCTGAGGGCTGGCTGCCCCCTGCCCCCTTGAAATCAGGGAAACTCGGGGCCCTGGCACCTCCGGGAAGCACCTTTGTCAAGTGTGATCCCTTGCGTCTTCCATGGCCCCCGTTCACAGCTACAGGCTTTTACTGACCATCCAACACCTGTATACGCCCAGCTGCTCACTGGGAGTTAATGCTCACTGTTGCATTAACTCCACTGACGCTGGGGGTGCAGTGTCTTCCATTATTTAACGGATCAGCCTGACACAAACGCCCTTTATCTTTGGCAATCTTCCTGTCTCTTGATGGCATTTTGAAAATATTTGCAGAGTTAGCAGGTTCACTTAGCAGAGAATTTCACGGTTTGGGTTTTTTTTTTTTTGCGGTATGCGGGCCTCTCACTGTTGTGGCCTCTCCCATTGCGGAGCACAGGCTCCAGACGTGCAGGCTCAGCGGCCATGGCTCACGGGCCCACCCGCTCCGCGGCATGTGGGATCTTCCCAGACCGGGGCACGAACCCGTGTCCCCTGCATCGGCAGGCGGACTCTCAACCCCTGCGCCACCAGGGAAGCCCAACGGTTTGTGGGTTTTTTTCCACCTCCATTTAAGGCAGCTAAACTTCATACCCTAACACAGTTCTGCGTGCCTTATTCAAGGAAGGTGGTGGAAGGAGGTGGGTTTTCTGTGTCTTGTCCAGCCTGGCCTCTTGGGAGGCCCGGGGGTGGCTCAGGGAGTGACTGGAGCATAGATTCTGGGGTCCCCCAGCCTGGCCACAGCTGCCACCACCACTTACTAGCTGTGACACCTTGGGGCAAACGAGCTCACTCCCTTGGGCCTGTTTCCTCATCTGTGAAATGGGTACGAGAACCATCTACCTCCTGGGCTGTACACCGGTTACACGACTGAGTACTTGTAAACATGCCAACTCAGTGCCATGTTTAAGAATAAACATTATAAAATACCTAGAGCCCAATTCAGCACCTGGGTTTCGTCCCGGGGGCTCTGAGTCTCTGGCAGAGACAGTCTGGGGAGAAATCCCCAAATCCAGAGGTGGTGGCCAGAAGCCAGCTGACCCAGCGCAGCTGTCGGGAACTCTGGAGCAAGGCCCGCCCTTTCCACTGCGTCTGGGTTTCTCATCTAGCTCTGATTTGGGGGTGTGCGGCTTCTGACCGTGAGGGCTTTCCCTGGGCCTGGCTGACCCGAGCTGGCCCCTGGCTACTTGCTCTCTGCCCTTTCACTCGTGCCCCCAGCCTTGCTTCCCGAGGGGGCGGGATGGACTCTGTGGCCCTGTTGGCTGCCCCCTCTGAGTGGTCGCTGTGCAGGGTGAGCAGGGGCTGTCTTTGCCAGCCGACCCTCCGCCCCTGGGGCAGGGCTGCACGGCTCGCCTGGTGTCCAGCCCGGAGCTGGGCCTTGTCGGTGTCCGTCCAGTGACTGATGGCTCAGCTTTCTGGTTTCTGATGGAGACCTTGGGCAATGCACTGTGTGCTCCTGGTGGGGGGACAGTGGGGGGCGGGGGCTGGCCTCGTGTGTCGGGTCCCAGGGCCGCTGAAGCTGGTCCTGACTGCCTCTTCTCTCCCCTTGCAGAGTCCACAGCGATGGTGTCAGCGGCCAACTCAGAAGCCCAGGTACTTTTAAAACAAACTTTACATGTTAAAAAGTTAGGTGTCTTGTATAACGCACATAAAGTTATTATACAGTTGTTCCCGTGAGGCAGGACGCAGGTAAATGCTCAGTGGCTTAGTGGAAGGGCTTGATGGGGATATTGAGCCCAGAGGGCAGGCGGTGATGGGGGAGCCCGCCAGGGTGGTGTGGACTCGGTGGACCCGAAGTTCAGGGGAAGTGATGTACCTCCCTCCCTCTCCCCTGCGACCCCCGGGCTCCTGGAGGGGCCTCCCACTGACCCGAGGGAGGAGGGGGCAAAGGTGATGTGGTCTCCGGGGCTCCCTGGTCACAGAGTGTTGGACAGGAATTGGGTCTGGGGGACAAACAGGAAAAGCAGCCCACAGCCAATGTCCTGGAGCCCCCATCCAACCCAGAACGCAAACCTCACTGGCAGGACCTCTTCCTGTGTCTCCCGTCCCATCCGCCCGCCCCCAAGTAATTGAATTTGATGTTTATCATTCTTCTGCCTTACGAAAAACAGTTTTGTGCAAATACATATTTATATATTAAACACAGCGTTAGAGCAAGGGTGTGGGCACAGGCCAAACGAGGCTGTATGGTTTGCTGTGTAGAATTTAGAAACAATAATAAAACCATCCCCAAGTTTTCTGACTTTTTCTCATTGCCACATGCTGGCAATTCTTAATAATGTCAGTGATAAGATACCCCCTCTGGCTGGGATGGATGCCCTGCTGTTTACACAGCATGGATTTCCCGGAGGATTGCTGTGAACTCTGTGCTATACAGCTTTCTGGAATTTGAGGGGGAAAAACCCAGCCAAGTGGTTTCAAGAACCGATTTCACTGCTTGCCGGCTCCTGCTGCCGGGGCTGCCCTGCTGCCCGCAGGCCTCGAGTAGACTTGTGTTTACGACCTCCCGCTCCAAAGGAGGCCTCTTGTTATCAGTTTTGAAAATATGTACAAGGAACTTTGTATGTAGGGGTCCAGTCTGCACCGTTCTGCCTGGAGCCTCATAAATCAACTTGAGAGCCCCACCCGAGGAAGTGGGGCAGGGCAGTCTCCTGTGCTGTTTGCCTAGATTCTCACACTGGCCCTTCAGTTTCTCGGGCCGGTCCCTGGGGCTGGCCCACTGGGCCTGCGGGCGCCTGGTTCCCACGCTGCGCGGGCAGGCAGGGTTCAGGGCTCTGAGACTCTTGGCCGCCTGCCCAGATTTTTCCTTATGGGGAAGCCGGTGGTCTTTGCCTCTGGGAAGCTTTTAAGGAGCAGCTATCAGATAAGAGACTGCAGTGGAGTTAACCCTTTCACTGATGTGATGTCCACACGGGCCTGCGACCAGGACCACTGGGGGAGGCTGGGCGGTGCTGCGCTGGAGCAGGGGAGCTTTGCTGCCTGCCCCACCCCATGGGGCACAGTGGCCTCCTTCAGAGAGACTGGGTCAGGGCTACCCCTGTGGTTGGCAGGGGCTGTGAGGTCCCCCCGGGGGGGCGGGAGTGGAGTTCACTCCCCCCCCACCATCTCCCTCCTGGCCCCCACCTCTGAGCCAAGAAAGGACCGCTGGAAGTTTGTGTAAAGTGAGGCCCTCGCCCACCCAGCGGTACTGAGTGGCGTCCAGGCGCTTTCTGGAGATCCCACTGCCGCAGGGACTCCACCAGCCATGGCCTGGCCCTTCAGTCACCTGTCAGATATGGCTGGCCTTCGGCCTTTGGGCCTCTGACTCATGGTTCTAGGGTGCGACTTGAGGCAGAGATAAGACATCCTCAGGCTGGGAGCGTTGTTGACTTTTGCTGGAACTTTTCTCCCACTGGGCCCTTGCTCTTCCCAGCATCCGGTGTCCCGAGCCAGGCTGACGCCCCTACGCCCCCTCCAGGCTCAGTGTGTCTTCGCAGGCATTTCTGCAGGACAGGAAGGCCTGTTCTCGTGCCCTGTCCCCTGCAAAGCACTGACACTTGCGCCTATCCTTCAGCTCTGCTCCAGCCCACTCCCTTGGGGCCCAGGGGGGTAGGATCACAGGAAAGGAGAGGAGAGGCCAGAAGGGCCCCGGAGGCCAGGTGGCCCGCATGTGCCTGGTGAGGGTGCAGCTCTGTCCGTGGCACAAGGTCAGGGCACCGGCGGCAGGCCAACCCGACCCCCAGGCCAGCGCGGCCATCCTGTGCCATTCTGTGTCTCTGCCCCACCTGTGAAACCAGAGGTTACCTCAAGGCTTGTGGCAAGGTTGGGTAGCAAAGACCTGTTGTCCTCTTGGCCTGTGTGTATCTTCTGCATCGTTGTCCTCAAGGGAAACCACGAAAGCAGTTCCAAACACAAAAACAAAGTGCCGTGCACACTGGATGCAGCTTCCTTAGTCTTTTTTTTAAGGATTTATTTATTTATTTTTGGCTGCGTTGGGTCTTCGTTGCTGCGCGCCGGCTTTCTCTAGTTGCGGCGAGCGGGGGCTACTCTTCATTGCAGTGCCCGTGGTTCTCATTGCGGTGGCTTCTCGTTGTGGAGCATGGGCTCTAGGTGCACAGACTTCAGTAGTTGTGGCATGAGGGCTCAGTAGTTGTGGCTTGCGGGCTTAGTTGCGCCGTGGCATGTGGGATCTTCCCAGACCAGGGCTCGAACCCCTGTCCCCTGCATTGGCAGGCGGATTCTTAACCACTGTGCCACCAGGGAAGTCCAGCTTCCTTATTCTTATTTCTTATGCTCAGCTGAGCCACTGGCTGGTATGGAACTGCTTTCCCCTTGGTGCCTCCCTGTCAAGCAGACCTGCGTCCCAGGGCCACTGTGTGAGCAGGGACTGTCGGGTGCACACGGCACTGGGACAGATGACTGTCTTCCACAGAACCTGGATTCCTAGATATTAATGGCAGTCTGTGAAAACAGGGTTCCCCGCCAAGTAAAATTGAAAGCAGAGTGAAGAGGTCTCTCTACCGCAGGACTCATATTTCGAATGTGCTAATCCACTTTTTAAAAAACTTACTATGGGACTTCCCTGGTGGCACAGTGGTTAAGAATCCGCCTGCCAATGCAGGGGACACAGGTTCGTGCCCTGGTCTGGGAAGATCCCACATGCCGTGGAGCAGTTAAGCTCGTGAGCCACAACTACTAAGCCTGCGCTCTAGAACCCGCGAGCCACAACTACTGAGCCCACGTGCCACAACTACTGAAGCCCGCGTGCCTAGAGCCCATGCTCCGCAACGAGAAAAGCCGCCACAGTGAGAAGCCTGTGCACCGTGACTAAGAGTAGCCCCCACTCGTCGCAACTAGAGAAAGCCCGCGTGCAGCAACGAGGACCCAATGCAGCCAAAAATAAATAAATAAATAAATAAATTTAAAAAAAAACTTATGGAGAAAGAACTTCGAGCATATACAAAGCCAGCAGAATAGCATGGTGGGCCCCACAGCTAAGGACACACCTGTTCCCTGCAGGCCCCACCCCATCCCTCCTCACCTGCCCCCTGGTGACCCCACTCTGCTCCCCATACTCAGGTACAATTACTTTTTAGGTTTTTCTTTTTCAGGTTAAATTTACGTACATTGAAATTTACACGCAGCTTAAAATACTGAAGGGAGGGGATCTTGCTTTTTGTGAGTTCCAGCGTCAAACTCTATCGAGGAAGCTGGTCTTTCGCTTCTGCTTTAAAATATGCTGTTACAGCAGATAAAGAGCTAATGTTTCGTTAGGTTGCCTCTCTGTCTTTTTAAACAAAGTCGTTGGGGTAAGCTTTACATTTGGTGAGTTCTGACCAACGTGTATACCATGGAAGCAACACTGTCCTCAAGAATACAGACCTTTTCCAACGTTCCTGTGCTGCTGCAACCTCCACCCCCCACGCCGGCTGGGAGCCGTGGGCCTGCCCTTGGGGACTGTAGATTCGATTTCTCTGGCTCAGAGCTCCGTGTATGCGGAGCCCAGCAGCCTGGAGTTCTGGCTCTGGGCTGTGCACGGGGGTCAGGGCTCCACACGGCTGCCTAGCTCACGACTAGCGTGGATACACGCTTTTCCTCTCTCTTGGTTCAATTCCCCAGAGAGGAGCTGCAGTCCCGTGGCAAAAGCGTGTTGGATTACAAGAACTTGCCACACAGTTTTCCACAGTGGCTGTGCTGCATGGGGAGCGCCCTGTTCCCCGTTTGGGTGACCCTGGGCGCATCCCCAGGGAGGACAGCTGCTGTTCCATTTCACCATTAGAAGCCGCGCGGTGGCGACCTTCTCCTGCGGCGGCTGGGACCCGGGCCCGCCGCCGGCCCCCTCCCGGCACCCCTCCAGTGCGTGTGTGCCCTCCCTGCCTGTTTGTGACCGCGGGCCCCTGTCCTGCAGGTGGTTCAGTCGCTGGGCTTTGCCATCTACCGCGCGCTGGACTGGGGGCTGGCGGAGCACGTGGAGCGCGAGCTCAGCCCGCAGCTGGAGCGGCTCATCGACCTCATGGCCAACAGCGACTGCGACGACGATGGCGGTGGCGGGGCAGCAGACGAGGGCTACGGGGCCCCCGAGGAGGAGGAGGAGGCCGAGGGCGGCCCCCGCGCCGTGCGCACCTTCACACAGGCCATGCGCCTGTGCGCCGCGCGCCTGACCGAGCCCCGGGGCGCTCAGACCCACTACCAGGCCGTGTGCCGCGCACTCTTCGTGGAGACGCTGGAGCTGCGCGCCTTCCTCGCTAGGGTCCGGGAGGCCAAGGAGGTGAGTGGAGACTGGGGGGCGCCCAGGCCGTAGGGACCAAGGACATGGGGGCGCCTGGGAGGGGCTGAGGGCGAGGCAGAGGGGGCACGTGGGGGCGGGTGGACCAAGGGGTGGGGCCGTGGAGGCGCCTCCACCCGCAGAGGCGGGGCCAGGAGGGCGGGGCCAGGCTGTCCCTCCCCGTCCCTGCCTCCTTCCCTGTGTCCCTCTGTCCGTCCACAGGGGGTGGAAATCCTGGGCTCGCAGCTCACTCTGTGTGGGAGTGCCCTGAACGCTTTGTAGGTTTTAGCTTAACCCGCACACCTCCTGCTTACCCGGTTTTGCACAGGAGGAAACTGAGGCTCAGAAACTTACATAAGTGGCACCTTTACCCCGTGACCTCACTCCTGTTGCCTCTAAGTTAGTTATTAACTTCCCTGATCCCCATGTTTACATCTGCAAAAGGGGCTGTGCCTCCTGCCTCCGGCTCACCTGCCCAGGTGATGGTTCCTTCTGAAAATAGGGTGCAGAGGGCGGCCCAGGACCCATGCAGAGGTGCCAGCGTGCTGGAGCTTTGGGGAGGTGGGCAGTTCAGTGAGAGGACACTCGCCCAGCTGTTTGCCTCGCTGGTGACAGTCTGCTGTTCCCCTCCACCTCCCTCCGCGGTTATCACCCTTTTTCCAGATGAGCAGTTGGAAAGCCTCCGAGAGGCTGTGTCCTTGCCCCACGGCACAGCTAGTACAGAGCAGAGGGGGCCTGACCTCGCTCCCAGCTGGCCTTCTCCCGGGGCTGCTCAGCTTCTTCGTGGTCTCACAGTCACAGGAGGTGACAGTCTCCGCCCCAGCTCTCCCAGCCTCTCCCTTGGCGGGAACTGAGGTGTTTCCTAGAAACGGGGGTCACAGCCCACAGGGACCCCTGCCTTCCACCAGCATTTCACAGATGACAAAAAACAGAGATTTTGGAGAGGTCGGGAGGTATTTTTGGAATTAACTGATGCTGGTCCCTGATTCCACCCTGGCCCTTTATGGGCCTGTGTCTCTCGTTCCCTCTGACCAGGAAGCGTTCCTGCACAGCTTCTCTGGCTCTGAGCTTGAGCAGGCTCTCAGGGTTGTTTTGATCGATGGGCCTGGGACCCAGCGCAGGACAATTCGGATGCTGCTTGAGCCACTTGGACCTCATCTGCAGCCCAATCCTAGCCCGAGGGGGGGTGGCCCCTCTGCACAGCCTGTGCCTCCGAAGCCCCATCCCCCTTCTTCCCTCCCCACGCTTCCCCGGCATCTCGGAGATGTCCTTCCAGTGCTCTCATTGTGGATGGTCCTAATGCTTTTCTGTCACCTGTTCTGTTGCTGAGGTCAGTTCCTTACCCAGGCAATAAAAGCTCTTTGTTTTAGGATCAAACAGCTCTAGACTTCAAGCAGTTGACCCAAGAGAAGTCTGGGAAATTGGAGGAGGTGGTGAGAGGGAGGCTGTTGGTGGAGCGCAGCTGGGCTGGCATTTGGGGCAGAAACAGCCTACTCAGGGGGCAGGTAGAGATACTCCAGGAATGATGGGAGACCCACCTTCCTGCCCTTTGCGGAGACCGCCAGGTCACACGCAGGTCTATTTTTAGAATCACACACCTTGTGCCTCTCAGAGACTTGGCAGAGTTTTCTAGAGCGTCCCAAATCGGTTTGGCGAGTGGCTTGGGGTGAAAGCCAGGGTAACCGGTTCTGTCTGATTTGGGGGATGGGGCGGGTGAGGCTGTGCGCCAAAGGCAGCTGCTTCTCTAGGGAGGAAGATCGGAGGCAGAAAGGCAGCTGCTGCCAAGATCCGGGGCCACGAACCTAGCAGCTTCGTCCCGAATTCTCAGCCTAGAACAGCCACCTCACAATCCCCAACATCCTTCTTGGGCCCGCACCGTGATGGCAGCATTTTTCCCAGCTCGTGAAATGCATCCCTGTGACTGTTTGCCTTGGCCTGCTGAGTAACCCACCCTCTCGGCTGTCCACCCACCCATCCAACTACCCATTTATTGATTCATTTATTCATTCAACCGATGTTTAAGATCTAGCACGTGTCTCACACAGTGCTAGGAGCCGGAAACACTAAGATAAAAAAATAAAAGCGAAAACAGAAAACGTGGTTCTGGCCTCATGGAGCCAACCATTCAGACAACAATCGAAGCAGCAAATAAACGTACAACTGCAGATGGGATCGTGTGCAGAGAAGCGGCCGAGGGTGTCCCATGAGGGTGGGTGTGCGTGGGGCCCGGGGGCCCTGTGAGCTGAGGTCTGAAGCCCTCAGTGCGGGGGATCCGTGAGGGAAGGGGGCGGATTCTGCTGCAGCCAGGAGGCACTGTGTGGGTGCTACGTGGAGGTTGTGCTTGCTCCCCTGCCCTTGCCTGGGAGATGCGGCCACAGGTAGCCAGTGGGACTCCAGTGTTCCCATGGGGCTCCAAGGCTGATGGCCTGGTTCCCCCAGATGTCTTTCTGAGCCCCAAAGCCTTGTCCAAAATGCCCACTTGTCCCGCTTTTAGCTGGTGGCTAGGAGCGCGCGTGGAGCGCGCGCGTCCGCAGGGAGGCCGGCCGGGCCCGTCCCCACAGCCGCTCTTCTTCCCTTTCTGCGGGACTTACAGATGCTGCAGAAGCTTCGGGAGGATGAGCCGCAGTCAGAAAAGCCCCTGATGGAGCTCGATAGCCTGGGGCGCACGGACTGGGTAAGACGTGGCCCCCGCTGGCCCGGGGCACAGCCCGGGAGCCCTGCCCGGGGCTAAGGGCCGTTTTCATCTTCTCGGGGGCCCAGGCCCGACTCTGGGTCCAGCTCATGCGGGAGCTGCGCCACGGAGTGAAGCTGAAGAAGGTGCAGGAGCAGGAGTTCAACTCCCTGCCCACAGAGTTCCAGCTCACCCCCTTCGAGATGCTGATGCAGGACATCCGCGCCAGGAACTACAAGCTGCGCAAGGTCATGGTGCGCCCCTCAAGGTCACGGTGGGCCCCTCAAGGTCATGGTGGGCCCCTCAAGGTCACGGTGGGCCTCTCTAGGTCACGGTGGGCCTCTCTAGGTCACGGTGGGCCCCTCAAGGTTATGGTGGGCCCCTCAAGGTCACGGTGGGCCCCTCAAGGTCACGGTGGGCCTCTCTAGGTCACGGTGGGCCCCTCAAGGTCATGGTGGGCCCCTCAAGGTTATGGTGGGCCTCTCTAGGTCACGGTGGGCCTCTCTAGGTCATGGTGGGCCCCTCAAGGTCATGGTGGGCCTCTCTAGGCCATGGTGGGACCCTCAAGGTCATGGTGGGCCCCTCAAGGTCATGGTGGGCCTCTCTAGGTCATGGTGGGCCCCTCAAGGTCATGGTGGGCCCCTCAAGGTCATGGTGGGCCTCTCAAGGTCACGGTGGGCCTCTCTAGGTCATGGTGGGCCTCTCTAGGTCATGGTGGGCCACTCAAGGTCATGGTGGGTCCCTCAGGTCATGGTGGGCCTCTCTAGGTCATGGTAGGCCGTGTTGAAGGGGGTCCACGTTCAGCCCCCTCTGCTTGCTGGAGCCCCTGCTTGGTGTGCTGGCCACTGAACTGGGGCAGACGTGGCCCAGAGTCACATGGTGCACGGTCCTTTCAGGGACACAGTGTGACAAGGGCAGGGAGAAGGGGACCAGGGGCAGGAGCTGAGGCTGCAGGATTTTTCCATTTAACGCTCACATAGCCCCTGCTGTGTGCCAGCATTGCTGAGAATCTTAAACGTGTGAGTTAACTTCATTGTTATGACAACGCTTTGAGGTGGTGCCGCTGACCCCCGTCTCCACATGAAGAATCTGAGATGCAGGGAAAGCCTGTGGTCAGGCCTTGGAGGCCACGGCCGCACAGCCACTGAGAGGGAGGCTGGAGTGAGGCCCAGGTGCTGCCCATGGCTGCATGAGCCCCTCTCAAGGCCACAGCCCTGGCAGGTGGGCCCTTAGCCTTGCTGCCCTCACCCCACACGCAGGTCAACGGGGACATCCCTCCCAGGGTGAAGAGGGGCGCCCACGAGCTTATCCTGGACTTCATCCGCTCCCGGCCTCCGCTGAAGCAGGTACCGGCTCCCTTGCGGCGTTTGGAAGGTTGGTTCTGGGGCGCTCACTGCCCCAGGAGCACCCAGGGCCTCCACGTCCGGCCTTGTGATGCCGTGGGCTCCGGATTCCTCATGCAGGGTTCCTCCCCAGCTTGGGAGTCGGCCCCCACCTGGCGCTGCCACACCCCCTGCAGGTCTCAGAGAGAAGGCTTCGCCCCTTACCCCAGAAGCAGAGAACGCTGCACGAGAAGATCCTGGAGGAGATCAAGCAGGAACGCAGGCTGCGCCCCGTGGGGGACAGGCACTGGGACGGGCGGGGTGAGCGGGGTGAGCACGGGACACCCCCTCCTCTGCCCCTTGCCTCCCCTCCACCCCCCAACCCGTCCTGTCCTGCCCTGCCTTACCTGCTGCCTGCCCCAGGGTTCGGCTCTCTGCCCTGCATCCTCAACGCCTGCTCTGGGGACGTCAAGTCCACTTCCTGCATCAACCTGTCCATCACGGATGCCGGGAGCAGTGCCCAGCGCCCGCGGCCCCGGGTCCTGCTCAAGGCACCCACGTTGGCTGAGATGGAGGAGATGAACATATCCGAGGTCAGAGCCCACGGGTTCCTGAAGAGAGACTGAGGAGGAGGGGCG
>NW_006796283.1:4248665-4260401 GCF_000442215.2 Lipotes vexillifer
GGGGAGGGGGGAGGGGGCAAGGACACAGCCAGCGTCCATCGGCGTCCAGCTCTGTGGGGCGCGCCCTGCTTTGAAGCTGGTGTCCTGCTGTGGGGCTGGGTCTGCCCGGGGGGCAAGCATGGCCGGGCTCAGGACCCTTTCCCATCTTGGTGGCTCAGAAGGGTCACTGGGACGGTGGCCTTGAACCACTGTGGCCTCTGCACAAAAAGGTCTAAAGCAGAGCGCTCCGTCCTACTGGGGCTGGGAAGCTGGGCAGACCCCTCAGAGGTGAAAAGCCAGCATGTCCCAGTGGGGGCTCTGCATCCTGGCTGCTGCCCTCTGAGCCCGGAGACCAGGGTGGTGGCCATGTCCACGGGCCCCACCTGCCCCAGACCTGCCCTCCCAGGACTTTGCAGGAGCCTCAGACCAGGGAGTGGTTTTCGAGGCACCCGCCTCCCCCTGACCTGGGCAGTGTGTAGCGGAGGCCCCTGTGCCCGACACCTTGGCCCAAGGACCGGCAGGAGGCGCTGGCGGGCAGAGAGGTCAGGGAGGTGCCGGCTGGCGTGTTCGCAGGAGGAAGAGTCGCCGTGTGGGGAGGTGACACTGAGGCGAGACCGCTCTTTCTCGGAGCATGACCTGGCCCAGCTCCGGAGCGAGGTGATCTCTGGCCTACAGCCCCCTGGAAGCCTGGAGTGGGCTCGGCCGCGTGCGGACAGCGTGCAGTCCTGGACGCCCAGCGCCCAGGAGCCGGGTGGGTGCTTCCCTCCCTTCCCTG
Source organism: Lipotes vexillifer (assembly GCF_000442215.2). Taxonomy (NCBI): domain Eukaryota; kingdom Metazoa; phylum Chordata; class Mammalia; order Artiodactyla; family Lipotidae; genus Lipotes; species Lipotes vexillifer. Next base: position 4,249,420 of record NW_006796283.1, read on the forward strand.
TGCACCCTCCTGCGGGCGCCCTTTGCCCCTGCCCAGTCCCAGCGGCTTCAGAGGGTACAGGGAGCTCGCACCTGCAGGAAGGGTATTTATCACCCCAGGCAGCCATCCGCCACCTTTTGAAACTTTATTAAATTAGTAATACATATTCATTGTAAAACTTTAAAAAAAAGTTCCCATGATTCTATTACCTAGGGATAATTGCCGTTGACATATTGGTGTATAGAAAGAAAGCTGGATGGATGGACGATTGACAGATCCTTCTAGTGTTTCTGTCAATGGAGACATGCCCACAGAGTAGCACACACCACTCTGGAGCCTGACCAGTTCCCTGGGTTTTATCACGAGCCCCGCCCTTTCCCCATCGGTCAGCACACAGGACGGTATGGTACGGTTCTGCTGGCCACGCAGGGACGCAGGGTTAGTTGGTCCCCTCCGTGGTGAAGGCTGGGCCCCACCAAGTGCCCCAGGCCACAGGGTTGCCTCCCCGCCCAGTCCCTCCCACCAGACATGGCCACGCCCCCTTCTCTCCCCTCAGGGTCACCTTGAGCCCCTGTGTTGCTTTCTGGCCCCTCTCGGGATGGTCTCATATGGTGGCTGTGACTCACTCCTGGTGTGAAGAGGTCCAGGCCAGGCATTCCGTACCTCACTGTCCCCCCATGGTGGAGGAGGACCCCCTCTTCCCCTTCCAACCCTCTCTGCCCTTCTGGGTCTCCAGGCAAAGGGTGGTGAGAGGCGCCGACCAAGGCTGCCACGGCCCCATCATGGTGCTCAGATACGGGACCCTCTGGCCTGCTGCACTGCACAGGCACTCGATGTGGGTGACGTGTCCTCTACTAGACCCCTCACCCACAGGAAACCACCACATCATCACCTCCTGCTGCCTGGAGGGTCATCTCCCCTTTCCCTGGGCACAGCTGTCCAGCGCCAGAACACCTGCAGGTTGTCCTGACAGCCCCCGGCTCTTTTACCAGGTTCTGTCAGCGTCCAGTCCCGGCATGACCCCAGCTGCCCGCCACGCAGTGACCTGGGCTTGGTCGAGGACAGGCCTGGGGCCTCCGAGGCCCCAGACACCAATCACCGGTGGCTGGTGAGTGACGGAGGCGTTGTGGTCCAGTGTGGCTGTGATGGGCTGGTGTGCCGGCTGGGCTCAGGAGGGGTGAGGGCTCCCCTCAGTGGTGTGCGGGGTCCTCGCTCCAGCCACCCCATCTGAGCAGGTTGGGCTTTGCTGCCGCCCCCTGGACCTTCTAGGCACTGCGGCCCCCCGGGCTGGAGAAGGGCCTTGCTAAGAGGACAGCCCAGTTCCTTCTCTGGGGGGTCAGGACAGGTGAGAAGCCCAGCGCCCTGTGCCTGGAAGGCATCCTGGTGACACTGGAGAGCACTTTATCCGGTGTTGACTCTGTGCCGCTTCCTCCCTGCACCTCCGTCTCATTGCTGTGAATTTTGTCTGACTTTTCATCGTGAAGAGCTACCAGTTGCCGATGTTTTGAGGCCCCCACTTGGACCTGAACTTTGGTGCATGATTTTATCAAATGCGATGAGAGCAGTGAAGTACCTGGGGGGCCACAGGGCACCTTGTTGCTGCTCTGAGAGACGAAGTTCTGTGCTAAGAACACAGGACTGTTCCCCTGGGGGCTAGGACAGGGTGTACTCGCCACGGCGGCCCAAAGGGCCGGGCGGTTATGACGAGGTGGACAGGTGCAACTACCTGACTGGCAGACCCGGAGTCGCAGTGGATGGTTGGCGCTGGGAGGGAGGTGGGAGCGGGGGAGGGTTCCAGGAGGAAGGGCAGTGAGCCTGGGGACTCTGGCTGGCTCTGACTGGCCTGGTGTTAGCAGGTGGGGAGCAAGGCTGGAGGCAGATGCTTCAGGTCTGGGAGCATTGCGGACGAAGGTGGGACGGGCTGAAGGGTTACATGTGCAACGAGGCCATCGACGGGCTGGGGGCTGGCCGGTGGCTGGCCGGTGGGGTGGGCGGGGCCAGGTCAGAGAAGCCTTGCCTGTAGCCATGCACTGAGAAGTCCCAGGGAGCGGTACGGCTCCCTGGCGTGGCCGAGCTGAGGAGCGGGGCGTCTTATGGAGCTGCTGGGCTTGGTGGACCGAGGCCAGGGAGGTGCCAGGGTCCTCCGGGAAGAGGGGAACTTATGGAGACGCCCTGAGAGCCTGAGACCGGCCCCTCGGGCCTCCTGTCACAGGAGTTCAGCCACCCCGTGGAGAGCCTGGCTCTGACAGTGGAGGAGGTGATGGACGTGCGCCGTGTGCTGGTGAAGGCCGAGATGGAGAAGTTCCTGCAGAATAAGGAGCTCTTCAGCAGCCTGAAGAAGGGGAAGGTGAGGGGCCCGGGGTTGGGGCAGGCGAGGGCAAGACCGGGTCTGGCGAGTTCTGGACAAAACTGGGCTCTAACCAGGCCTTTCCGTACAGATTTGCTGCTGCTGCCGGACCAAGTTCCCACTGTTCTCCTGGCCGTCCACCTGTCTCTTTTGCAAGAGGTGAGTGAGCCTTTTGAATGCACCTTGGCTGTGAATTAGCATGGGAAGGAGGGGTAAGAAGCCTCTAGGCTTCTGTCTAGTAGAGCTTCCTGCGATTCTGAGGATGATCTATCAGGCACTGTGAGTTGTGCAAGGAAGGGACAGAATTTTTTATTTAATCGTAACAGCTGAGCAGCCCCCACTTTCAGCCAAGGTGGGGTAACAGGAAGCAGGACAGGCATCTTCCTCATGAAACAACCAAAAAGAAAGAAAAAAAACCCCTCAAAGACATGAAACACTGGTTCTCAAGACATCAGGTATCAAGCAACCAACGGGAAGCAGACAGGGTGAGCTCTATCCTAGGACTGCCTCAACTCTGGACTCGGAGCCTGTTCAGCTCCTGGAGTGGAGGAGCTAAAGCTGAGAACCAGGGCACCCGGGCAGCTAGAGTTCTCCCCTCTGGAGAGAGTCCTCCAGGAAGCAGGTCTCAAGAGACCTGCAGAAGGTCCCCCTTGAGTGTTCAGAGTTCTGATCAGCACATACATGCAAGGAAATTACTGAGGGTTTGGAAGGAATCATCTTGAAATACAGATTGGCAAACTCCAGCCCATGGGCTAAATCTGGCCCACTGCCTATTTTATAAATAAAGTTTTATTGGAACACAGCCACACCCATCTGTTTATTATTCATTTAGTCACACCTAAAATGTTGACTATCTGAGCTTTTACAGGAAAAGTTGACTGACCCTGTCCTAAGGGTTTAAAGGAACAGTACCAGGAATAGTGTCTATTCCCACCAGCCATGGTGGAAAGTTGCGATTCATGGCCGCTGAGTGGAATACACAGGAAGGTCTTGCCTCACTAGCGGGAATAAGTGCCCCTAGACTGAGCACTGCTCCAGAACTAACAAATCACAAAAGCAAGACCAGAAAGGACCAAACTATTCCCAAGTATCTTGACTGCTTCCCAGAGCAAAGCTCAAGAATAGGAATAAAAAAATATCCAGCACCCAGCAAGATAAAATGCCTGGCATCCAATCAAATATTATCAGGCATGTCAAGGAGCAGGAAAACATGACCCATGATGAGAAAAATCTATCACATCACCCAGAACTGACACACATTTTAGGATTAGCAGATAAGGACATTAAAAGGTTTTTTGTTTTTTGTTTTTGTTTTTTTGGCCACACCACACAGCATGCGGGATCTGAGTTCCCCAACCAGAGATTGAACCCCGCGCCCCCTGCAGTGGAAGTGCGGAGTCTTAACCACTGGACCACCAAGGATGTCCCGTGGACATTAAAAGTTTTGAACTGCATTTCATATGCTGCCAAAGTTAAAGACATGGAAAAGGTAAAGAAGAGACAAATCGAACCTCTAGACCTGAAAACTGCAATGTTTGGGATGAAAATTACACTGGATGATTTATAGCAGATTAGGCATCCAGAGGAATGTGCAGAAGAAAAGATCAGTTAACTTGAAGACCTAGCAATAGAAACTATGCAAAACAAAATTATCCAAAACAAAAACACTGAGAGAAAAAATAATTTGAAAATGAAAAAGGTGTTGGCAAGCTGTGGGATAACATTAAGAAGGCTAATATAGGTGTAATTAAAGTTCCCAAAGATGTGGGGGCAGAAAAAGTATTTGAAGAAATAACAGCTAAAAACGTGTTCCAAATTTGATGAAAAATATAAACCTACAAGAAACTCAGTGAACCCCAAGCACAAGAAATATGAATAAAATCACACCAAGACACATAATAATTAAATTGATCAAAACCGGTGATAAAGAGAAATTCCTAAAGTCAGTCAGCAAATAAAGACATGTTATGAACAGAGAAAGAGAAAGATGACTGCAGATTTCTCATCAAAACATTGCAGGCAAGATGTCAGTGGAACAACATCTTTAAGGTACTGAAAGAAGAAGAAAAAAAAAACGGTCAATCTAGAATTCTGTACCCAGCAAGAGGCAAAAGTAAAGACATTTCCAGAAATACAGAAGCCAAAAAAATTTTTCACCAGCAGACCCACACTGGAACAAATGTTAAATGAGGTCTGCCACGTAGATGGAAAATGACACCAGATGGAGATCTGAAGGTACACAAAGGAATAAGAGCACTAGGAACAGCAACTCCTAACATATAATATTATCTTCTTATACCCCTTTAAAAGGTAAACCAATACCCAGCACCCAACAAGGTAAAATTCAGTGTCCATCATCCAATCAAAGATTACCAGGCATGCAAATAATTAATAAAAATGTATGTTGGGGGTTATCACATATCTGTAAGTAAAAAAATATAACAATAGCATTAAGACCAGAGGTGGAGGACTGTAAATATGCTGTTATAAGTTTTTATATGAGATGGTAAAATATTACTTGAAGGAAGACTATGATAAGTTAAAGACTATCCTATGAGCCCAAAAGCAACCACTGGAATAGCTTGTATGTCAACAAAGAAGATAAAATGGAATCATAAAAAATACTCAATACAGAAAGCATAAACAGGAAAAGGAAACAAAGAACAAATAGGACAAAAAGAAAACAAATCACAAGATGATAGACTTAAACCCAATTATATCAACAATTACATTAAACGTAAATGGTGTAAACAATCCAATTAAAAGGCAGAGTTTCTCGGATTGAATAAAGAAAGCGAGACAATCTGCTGTCTACAAGACATGTAATTTATTTTTAATTTAATTTTATTTTTTGGCTACGCTGCATGGCTTGCAGGATCTTAGTTCCCTGACCAGGGATCAAACCCAAGCATGGAGTCCTAACCCGTGGACCACCATGGAATTCCCAAGACATGTACATTAAATAAAAGACACAAACTGGTTGGAGGGAGGTGGGTGGAGAAAGATACACCACACCAACATTAGTCTAAAGAAAGCTTGAGTTGATACATTAATACGATACAAAGTAGACTATGGAGTAAAGAGTATTATCAGAGTTAAAGGGGTTCATTTCATAACAATAAAAGGAGGAAATAATCCTGAACATTTTCCACACCTAGCAAGAGATTCAATACACATGGAACAAAACATTGACGGACTGCAAGGAAAAATAGCTAAATCCATGCTTATAGTTAGAGATATGAAATCCTAAGGGTATAGGAGGTTTGAATGACACTATCACCAACTTGATCTAAGTGACATTTAGAGAAACTAGACCGAACAGTGGGATGTATGTTCTTATCAAGTGCACACGGAACATTCACCGAAATTGACTATTCTGGGTCAAAAAACAAGTCCCAAAAATGCGGAAGGATTCATATCATACAAAGTATGTTTCCTGACCACAGTAAAATAAAATCAAACTAATACAGAGGTTTGTTGACGGCGAATTAATTATGGGACATCCATGCAAGAGTGCATGGTCCCTTGTTTTAAAAAATGAATTTGGACAATTTGTACTGACGTGGAGAAGAGCCCTGGTGTATCTTTATACGATACTACACGTGATACCCCATTTCATTTACTGTATTTTTACTTTAAATGTATGTTTTTGTTAATTTATGCTTAGATATGGAGAATGGAAACTGCTGATAGGAGGGATCATCTCTAGGATGGGCTTTACAGGATAGGACTCGTGTCTAAATTAAAATTCTCTCTAGTGTTTGAATTTTTACAACAAGAAGGCATTTACTTTTGAAATCACGTATGGGAAATAAACACTGTTAATCAGTGCTTAAAGATGGGCATCTCACTTGAGGGCCCTCTGGCTCTGACAGTGCTTGTGGAGAGAGGGGTCAGGTACCCTCCACACCAGACCAGATGCTCCCCAGCAAGAGCGAGGAGGGGCAGAAGTATTTTGGGTGCAGAGCTGGGTAAAAAGAAAAGCAAGATTTGGGAGTAAAATGAAAGTAAAGCACTGACGTGGCCAGGGGTCAAGCGGGAGGCAGTGACAGCCTGGCCTCGCCTGTGTGCCGGGCGGGTGCTGGACCCCTCACAGCTGACACTGCTAACCCTCTTCTTTTCTCTCCAGAGCTGTCTGCAGTTCCTGCAGCATAAAGGTGAGGACCACCTGGGGTCAGAGTGAGGGCCCACATCTCAGGTGTCCTGCGGCCTGACCGGGCCTGTCCGGGGGTGGGCAGAGGCTCTGCTGTCTCCTGTCGGGTGATCCTTGCTCACTACCCACCTCTTCAGCTCCTTCCTCCAGAGCAATCCACTCCTACACTTCCCAAGACTGCAGTTTTTAAAGACCCTTGTAAACGGTCCCTTTTTTAAAAAAATTAAATATTCTCGGTTAGTAGGCCAGTGCCAGGAGACCCGTCTCTTTCTCTAAAAGTCCTCCTTCTGACACGCCAAATTCCTTGAGTGTTTTTGGAAAGCCTCATTTTATAGCAGCTTGGTGTGTCTGCATACACGCAGGTGTGCACAGAGGTAAAGGATAACATTTGGAAGGATGTCATCCCTTTACACCTCATCCCAGAAACAATCATCTGTTTGAGGGATTTTTACCACTACTATTTTCAAACCCTTACTTTTTATGCTGCCACTTGGCCATAGAGAGACCACCTCATCAATGTTAAGTACTGATTACATACAGGCCGCAATGCTCCGTCTTGTGTGTTGGCAGCTGTTCGGGGGGACCAGGGTGCCTGGAGTGTCTCTCTGTGTTGCAGATGAAGATGCCGTCTAAGAAGTTTGCACACATTCCCGTGTACACGCTGGGCTTCGAGAGTCCTCAGAGGGTGTCAACCGCCAAAGTCACGCTGGCACAGAGAAGAGACGCCTTCCAGTGCGTGCCTGCCCTTGGTGACGTCCCTGTGGTGGGCAGGCATCACAGTCACCTGGAAGCTGGGCGGGGGCCTGTGTGCTGGGGTGGGGTGGGGGCTGAGAGGTCAGAGCCCAGGACCCAAATTCCTCCCAAGGAAGAGCTGCTGGGGATGGACTTTGCTCTGCCTGATGTGGGCGCGGGGGGATGTGGAGACTCGGGAGGACCCCTGACGGCCCTGTCCTGCCCCAGACCCCTGCAGGGGCCCCACTGGCGGAGCGTGGAGGAGGAGTTCCCGCACATCTACACCCACGGCTGTGTCCTGAAGGACGTCTGCAGCGACTGCACCGGCTTTGTGGCGGATGTGGGGCGCTCCAGCCGCAGGAGTGTGGACGCCCTCAACACCACGCCCCGCCGCGCCCGCCAGACCCAGTCCCTCTACGTCCCGAACACCTGGACACTCGACCTCAAGTGATGGTCGTGGCCCCCTGGCCGCCCGGTCAGAGGCTTTTCGAGGTGCCCAGGTGGCCATGCTTCTGGGGAGGAGCCAGGCTAGTCCTGGACCAGGCGGAGAAGCCCCCGTCCTGGGGCACGGCGGCCCCCGGCCCTCGTGATGTGCATGTACATATATACATATACAGATACGTTTATATAATATATACACACAGCATATATATTTATATTCATGCTTCCTGGCCCCAGAGTTCATTTGGGGTCAGACTCACTCCAGGACCCTCCCTGGGGGAGGCTGTTTCCTCTCAGGATTCCTTGAGCAGAGCGGGGGGGCGGATGGGAACAGGTCTTCTCACTCAGATGCAGAGGGGGCGCGTGGGCATACAGCAGAGGGGCTCTGGGGAAGGTCCTGCCCGCACGTTTTCTTTTCCGGCAGCTTCCCCTCCCTGGGTGGACGTCCAGGCCGGGACACGGGTCCTTGGTCCCCAGGGGGCCTGGAGCACCCCCCTCATACCTGTGCTCTTCTAGCAGGGCCGTGGGCTGCGGAGGCACCTGGGAAACCTCTGAGTGGGCTAGGATTCCCCTGTTGGGCATCCCAGCCCTCCATGTGGAAGGTCTAAGGCCAAGCTCACTCCCGGCCCCCACCTGGCATCCGTACCCCGGCCATCTGCCACGCAGCCAGTATCGCTGGCCTCACACACTCAGAGGTGCGGGGATGGTGCTGGCCCGGGGGCCCTGGCGATGCTGGCAGTCCTGGTAGGGGAAGGAGCTCTGTAAATTGTACACAAGGCCACTCCTGGCCGAATAAATGTGGTCTCAGTCTCCTGGCCGGGGTGTGCACTGAGAGCTCTCCAGTTGCAGGGGTGGGCCTGTGCTCCAAGGGCGGACACTGGGCTCTGAGGGGCCACCTGCCCTCTGGTGCCGTCATGACACGAGCGTGCTCAGGCCCACTCCATGATCTGGCCATCTTGGTCCTACAGCCGACAAGGGCTGTGTGTGTGTGTGTGTGTGTGTGTGTGTGTGTGTGTGTGTGTGATAGCCGCATAGCCTGCTGCCTGTCACCTCCCAGCCTGGGGACCCTTTGGCCTCATCCGCCACATCGAGGAAACTGAGGCTCAAAGAGGTGAGGGAATTTGGCCACAGATGCACAGCTTGCCCAGGATCTTCAGCCAGGCCTATCGGATGCCAGGCTCTAAGGCCTGGCACACAGATATGGGCCCGGAGGAGACCCCAAGGGGCAGAACCTGTAACAGACGGGCCTACGGGTGAGATGCTTTCTTCAGCTAGGGTCCAGTACCCTCAATAACAATTAGAGCAGCCAGGAGAAACAGCCCGTTCCCAGCACTTGTTCTGAGCACTTCATGGGCAGGCAGTATTGTTATCCCCATTTTAAAATGAGAAAACGGGCACAGAGAGGGTAAAGAATTGCCCCCGGTCACACAACCAGCAAGGAGAAAGCACTTTCAAGGGCAGATAATCCTGCAGGTGCGGAAACAGGGCAGGTGACACGAGCAGGGCCACGCTCCCAATAGGGGGGAGACCCAGGTTCTAATCCTCACAGGAACACCTTGAAATGAAAGCCCATCGGAAAACAGAATAACCCCATCCTGGGACAGCTGGGCTAAGCCAGGAGGGCCCACACGGCTCCAGTGTGAGGTCAGGAGGGAGGGTCCTGCTGTCCTGGCTGCTGGGGCTCACCTCCCGCCAACCCCAGGCGCAGAAAGCTGTAGTGCTGGCCCAGGGAACCCAGCCCTGCCTCTGCTCACCTAATTTAGATCCTGACAGATGGAGGTCGCTCGCTCTAGAACTGTTTACAACCAAGCTTCTCGGTGAGGAACAGGCCTTCGGGAGCACAGGGAAAGGCTCATGTTCAGAGTTGCCTGTTCAAGGAAGGCAGCCCTCACAGCCCCCCCGGCTGCCAACTTAACAGACGGCAGGGCAGGAAGCAGCTCCCGGTGACACTCCCCTCGTTTCCATCCACAGGTGAGGCGATAAGCCTGCGTAAGCTGGTCACACCAGCAGTGACACAGAATCTATTTAACAGCTAGCCTGATCCCTGAACCATCAAGAGTTTTTAGGAGGGCGCTGCCCTGGAGATCCTGTATGTGCTGAGCGTGGCGCTTAGTGGCTGGATAGGGGGTGGGGCTGTGAGAGGCAGCGGCCACGCGCCAGCCAGCGGGGAGTAATTCAAGACCCCGGTCACCATTATGGCCGCCAGGCCAGCGGTGCGAGCAGCGGCACACACACCTGCTTCCTTTCTGGGGCTGTGCCAGCAGCCTTCCTCATCTCAGCTCTGGAACCACAGAGATGAAGGCAGACCCACGTCCTACCTGGGTCAGTTCCAGTATGGCCGCCAGGCCAGCGGTGCGAGCAGCGGCGCACACACCTGCTTCCTTTCTGGGGCTGTGCCAGCAGCCTTCCTCATCTCAGCTCTGGAACCACAGACACGAAGGGAGACCCACGTTCTACCTGGGCCAGTTCCTTACTCTCTGAGTCCCAGTTTCTTTACCTATAAAGGGGAGGACGTCTACCTTCCAGGGCCAGGTAAGAACTGAGGACAGGGCTTGGCGCCACAGTGAGGGTCGTCCGCGACCCTCCTCCGTCAGGGTGGGAGGGCTCCTTCCCCACACCAGACCATCCTGCCCTAGCAGGGGTTCTCAATCTGCCTGTACACTCTAATCCCCTGAAGACCTTTTTTAAAAAATGTCAATGCCAGACGCCACATTGGAATTTCTAGGGATGAGTCCTCGACCTTCACTGTAAAAATCCCCCCAGGAGATGAGGGTGGCGAGCCTCCACCTTAGACCACGGATTCCCACACCTAGATGTACAGGAAAATCATCAGGGACGCACTAATGACGACAAAAAGCAAACGCCCAGGGCGTACCCTAAGGGTCGGTTTCAGCCTGCCGTGGGAGGCGGGGGTCGAGATCCGCAGCTTTGGGAAGCTCCTCGGCTTGGACGCGCCTACTTTTAATGAGGACAGAACTGCCTCGCCGGCAGCCCCTGGAGGCGGCCTGCAGCGTCTGGGCGCACCCCCCCGCGCCCCGCCCCCAGCTGCCGCCCGGCCCCGCCCCCGCCCCGCCGGCCGGCACTCGCTACTGGAGACTCGGAGCCCCGCGCCGTCCAAACGTGTCTCGCGGGCGCGCCTCCAGAAAACCCGAAGACACCCGCCCGCGGAAGCGCCCAAATCGCGCGAGAACTCGCCCGGAAGTGCATGAGCCTTCTTTGATGCCACCGCAGACAGAGAGGAAGTTCCGGAAGGCCGCAGTGCGCAGACGCGATACGCCAGACTCGCGCCACCGCGCCTTAAGTGCGCAGGCGCGCCGTCAGCTCTCTTTT
>NW_006796283.1:4260411-4260667 GCF_000442215.2 Lipotes vexillifer
GTCAGCGACTGTTGGGTCCTATGTCGCGCCGGGCCCTCCGGAGGCTGAGGGGGGAACAGCGCGGCCAGGAGCCCCTCGGGCCCGGCGCCCTGCAGTTTGTCCTCCACGATGACGATGATGTGGAAGAAGAAGGCCCAAAGCGGGGGCCAGGTGGCCGGCGCCCCCGGGGCGCAGGGAAGGAGGGCGTCCGAGTCAACAACCGGTTCGAGTTGGTGAGGCGTGGGGCTGCCCGGGGTGGGGGCCCGGGGTGGGGGCC
>NW_006796283.1:4260702-4261714 GCF_000442215.2 Lipotes vexillifer
GGGCGAAAGGAGTGGGAGGTGGCCTGAGGCCGGGGGCGTGGCTACGTTGGCTTTGGGCTCCGGTGAGGGGCGGGGCCATGCGTCCGGGGGCGGGGTAAGTGGGGTCCTGGCTGCAGCTGGGTGGGCGGGGCCGCAGCTCAGTGAGCGAGGCTTCGCTCCCAGGGTCTGGGGTCGCCAACCCTGATTTCAGGGTTAAGTGTCTCCCTCGCGGTGCTGTCGCAGGGCCTTCGCAAATGATCTCGGTTGCTCCTCACAACCCAGGACTCGGTGCCTCGTTCTTGCCCATCGCTGCGTCCCCATAGCAGGTGTCTGGCACAGAGAAATAACGCCACCCCCACCCCCACCCCCCACTCCCCCGTCTACGTAGCGCTGGCCTCAGTCTGTAATTTTGCATGTGCTCGTTTTCGCTCCCTTGACCGCCCCGAGCGGCAGGTAGCGTGTCTGCTTTGCTCACCATGTGTCCCCAGCACCGTGCGCCCGGCGCACACTAGGGCGCGACCGCGGTTGCCAAGTGATTGGAGGAGTACCAGTAGGTGTGAAGATCGTGGAGAACACCAGCTGCCGTCTGTAAGGTCTGTTAGTCTGGCAACCGCTCCCAACTTCACAGGAAGGTGGCAGGTTAGGGGCCCATCCTAAGACTGGGGAGTGTGGGCTGCCAGTCTGGGATTTTGGTTTAGAGATTGTCCACGTTCCTCCAAGGTAAGAGGCAGCTTCACCCTGTAGTTTCTGCTGGAGGCGGGACCAAGTCCATCTTCAAATTCTCCAGACTCACCCGCCACCTCTTCTGAGCGTCCCCGCTCCCTTGTTTCTTGCCATTTCTTTGTTTTTAATTTTTTATTATGGAAAATTTCAAACACATGCAAAAATAGAGCAGTACAAGTAACCTTCATGGGCCCCCACCCAGCTTCCACGGTTCTCCACACATGGCCGGTTTTTCCCCAGTGCTCCCATCACATCATTTATCCCTAGGTTTTCCAATCTTTTTTTTTTTTTTTTTTTTTTTTTTTTTGTA
>NW_006796283.1:4261837-4262957 GCF_000442215.2 Lipotes vexillifer
CGTCCCCCGCATCGGCAGGCGGACTCTCAACCACTGCGCCACCAGGGAAGCCCTCCAGTCATGTTTTGACTTCTTTCAAAACCCTCAAGACTTCTTTCCATCCCACTTGTTAACAGGCTGAAATGGGTTTGTGCTGAAGTTGGCTATTTTCCCTGACCGTCTGTCAAGTGTACTTTCTCCTTATTCTGACATACTCTAGGTTTAGTCTTCTTTTTTTCTCAGTCTTAAACAACAGTAACTCATTTGGAAAACGTTCACACGTTCCAGGCTCTGCTGTGATGTCATGTGTCTTACGGTCTGGGAAGGTCACGTTGTCCCCATTGTACAAATGAGGTAGTAAGTGACACCCACAGTGAAATCCAGGCTCTGGGCTCTTTTTTTTTTTTTTTTAAATCAATTTATTTACGTATTTATTTTTGGCTGCGTTGGGTCTTTGTAGCTGTGCGTGGGCTTTCTCTAGTTGCAGCGAGCGGGGGCAACTCTTCATTGCAGTGCATGGGCTTCTCATAGTGGTGGCTTCTCTCATTGCAGAGCATGGGCTCTAGGCACGCGGGCTTCAGTATTTGTGGCACACAGGCTCAGTAGTTGTGGCGCACGGGTTTAGTTGCTCTGCGGCACGTGCGATCTTCCCAACCAGAGCTCAAACCCATGTCCCCTGCATTGGCAGGCGTGTTCTTAACCACTGCGCCACTGAGGAAGTCCCTAAAATTGTACTCTTAACCGTGCTCAGGTGTTTGTCTCTGAAGCAAAGTTAGCGTTCCTTCTGAAGAAGAAAGGAGGGTAGATGGACAGTGGGCCAGGGTGTGGGGATAGATGAAAAAAAAAAAAAAGCAGGTGCTTCTGTGTATGAATAGAGGGAAAAGGCCTCCCTGTGGTGTCGGTCAGGTCAGGGGGACCCAGCAGCCGCCCCTGCTGAGTGCTGTGCTGTGCGCATCCTCTTCTGCTCTCCGGAAGGATCCTGATGTTGCACAGACCTCCGTCGTAGTCTGTGGGCTCAGACGCCATGTTTACATCATCTCCTTTAGGTGTCTCGCAGACGTCTCAGGCTCAGTGTGTCCGGACTTGAACTGCCCTCTCTGCCTCCTCAGCCTCCCCTGTCTGTTGAGGGCAGCTCCGCTCT
>NW_006796283.1:4263141-4269819 GCF_000442215.2 Lipotes vexillifer
GCTCCCCTCTTCCTGTCGCCAAGGCCAGCAGCCTGGAATACACCCCTGACCTTTTTCGCTCACACACCACATACAAACCCTGGGGAAGTCCTGGGCGGCTGCAGGTGTAGCGCCTGCGGTGTGGCCGTCGCCTCTGCCTGGATCCTTCTGACCCGGTCCCGCTCGTCCTCTTGGCCTCTGCAGCCTGTCTGGGTGCGGCAGCCACAGGGATCCTGTTAGGCCCACATCTGCTCTTCAGCCTTCCTTTCTCACAGCCCCCCAGGGCCCGATCGCCCGCCTCCTCTCTCCCTGATCGCGTCCCCCTGCTCTCCCCGCTGTGCCCTCCACCCGGAACACCCCACATTCCTGCGTCGCTTCTCCTCTGCTCCAGCCACAGGCCTGGAGCGCAGGTCTCCCCGCTGTGCCCTCCACCCGGAACGCCCCACGTTCCTGCGTCGCTTCCCCCTCTCAGGCTTCGCTCAGATGGCAGCTTCTGAGTCTTGCTCACCCTTCCCACCGATTTACAGTTCCAGCCCCTACCCCCGTTCCTCTGATCTTTCTCCTTTGTCCCTGGAAGTTATCACAGAACAAACCCTACAAGTTACCCACGTGTTCCTTTTATCTCGTGCTGCTTGGCCCCCACTGCCGGAGAGTATCAGCCGTGTGAGAACAGAGACTTTGTTGTTCCCTCGCGTATCCCCACCCCCGGAACAGTGTCTGTTCTCATAGGTGTGCGGCATGAGTCAGTGTTTCCTCTGAGGACAGAGTGTGAGCGAGCTTCTGCACACGGGCTTTGCATCCCGGCTCCGCCTCTTCTTACCTGTGAGAACTTGGACAGGGTTCCTAACATACACGTCGGCTCCCCTGTTTCCTGGGGATGATGTTACTTACCTCATGGGGTTGTCATGAAGAGTCAGTGGACTAACGTGTACAGCCCTTAGCCCATGCCAGGCGCACAGTACTCAGCAAGTGTTGATATTAAATCATGTTGACAGCCAAGAACTTCAATATAAACGTGTGACCCTAAGTGGCTTAGAGACGTTTCTAGGGGCTGGTACCCCCCTCTCCCCCTGGGGAGTGGGAAGACATCCTTCTGTGACTTAATGGCTGGGACTGTCCTCTTTGCTGGCTCTTGGGTGAGTTTCCTTGGCCTTAGATTAGAAATCACTTTCCTACCTCATTCAGAGTGGTTTTTGAAAATCGGTTTTATTGAAATATAATTTATATGTAATAAATGCACCTGTTTTAAGGGTATAGTTTGAGTTTTGCAGCATAACGTACTGTGCAACTGTTAAAAATGGTGTTGAAAAATAGAATTTATTAGTGTTTGGGGGTCAGGGTCCACTTTGACAATCTGATAGAAAACCACATAAGCTTTTAAAATCTATCAGGATTTATTCTATATCATTGAAAAGTTTTAGCGAGGAAGATTATTCTTTTCTGAAGAATTACGTGTTTATGTCTCTCTGTTTTCATGTACAATATAGTGGCCAGTCTCTGAAATCAATCTAGGTTGGAAGAAATCTAAAATGTGTAATTAAATAAAAGCAAACTTGTTCCAAAGTAAAGCGTCATTGATGAGGTTGCTCTTCTTTGACTGGAACAAGAACTGGACGTTGTTTGGTGACCGTCGACTCGCGGACATGGGTCATCTTCGTTTCATGCCCAGTTCTGCTGGCAGCAGGAGCCAGACCCTGGATTCACATTAACAGACGCACTTGTTAACAGGCGGTATTGGAGCCGCTGTAGATGTTGTCACTGCTCAAGGGCGCAGCTGGTCTTGGGCTACAGTAATTTCCTAAGATTCTTCAGGTTAGCTTCATGTCACTTCACTTCTTTTGTCCTCAAGTCTGTGAGAAAACCTTTAGCAGAGGTGGCCTCATCCATGCCAGTTTCTACCTACTGAAAGATGGTAGAAAGATGAGGCTTTGTCATCCCCGACTGCATGCCAGAGAAGAACTTCCTCAGTAATGTAAAGTTTTAATGTTTTCCCTCTTTTAATAGGAAAAATAACTTTCTTTTTTCCAGTAGCACTCCTAGGACCCCTAAAACGAAAGACGTTTTATGTTTTGTTTTGTCTTTTTCGGCCGCACCGTGCGACTTGTGGGATCTTAGTTCCCCGACCAGGGATCAAACCCGGGCCCAGCAGTGAAAGTGCCACGTCCTAACCACTGGACCGCCAGGGAAGTCCCCGAAAGGCTTATTTTTACAGAGCCAGAAACAATCTCTCAGTAAACCAAGCAGTGGATGAATGGAAACAAAAGTAAGATTTCAGCTTCTAGCCGTGGCAGAATAACTGGTACTAGAGCCGCCTTCTTGCCCTGAATAACTATAAAACTAGCAAAATGCATGAGTGAACTGTTTTCAGACATTAGACCACAAGCATTGCAGGTCCGAGGTCCCCTAGCCCCCTGTGCCGGCTTTCTGACTGGAGACGTTCTCCAGAGACAAGCACAGGGAGGCTGGCCCAGCAGATCGTGGAGCTCATGCTGAGCCAGGGGGCAGGTCAGATGTGGGGTCTGTACAAGAGGCTGGAGTTAAGGGGGAGGGTGCTGGAGAGAAGGAGTTCCGGAAACCTGCTCGGAGTCTGGGCTCGATACTAAGGTGTACTGGGCCAAAATGATAAATAAATAGTTTTTTTTTTTATTTTTTGCGGTACGCGGGCCTCTCATGTTGTGGCCTCTCCCATTGAGGAGCACAGGCTCCGGACGCGCAGGCTCAGCGGCCACGGCTCACGGGCCCAGCCGCTCCGCGGCATGTGGGATCTTCCCAGACTGGGGCACGAACCCGTGTCCCCTGCATCGGCAGGCGGACTCTCAACCACTGCGCCACCAGGGAAGCCCCCTAAATAGATTTATTTTAAAAAATTGTAAAAAAATCGTAATGCAATACCCCTGTGCACCCACCAGTATGGCCAAAATGAGAGCAGCTCAAGGCTGCTGGGGCCAGCAGCCTTGGCGGGGGATGAAATTGTCCGACCGTTGGAAACAGGCCTGGCAATTCAGCATAAACCTGACGCCTCACACCCCAGCAACCACTTGTGAACACTTACCCAGAAGACTTCACAAATCTTCACAGCAGCTTAATCCACAGTAACCTCAAAACGGAAACAAAAGACTCCCAGTGGATAAACTAATGTGGTATAATCCATGCAAAGGAATACTAGTCACCGGGAACCAGGAGCTAACGACTAATACAAGAACGGGACAAACCTCAGAAGACACTGACCATGTGGGCATGGTGTCCTGGGACAGGCAAAGTCACAGTGGTGAAAACCCTAGGGTTCGCCAGCATCAGCAGGAGGCTTAGCTGGGGCTGGAATGAGGCCTGTATTTCTGGCATAACGGGAGAATTTTGTCTCTTGATAAGAGTATAGGTTACACAGCTCTGCCAAAACTTGCCCTGTACGTTCATTTCAAGAGATGTAAATTGTACCACGGTTTTGTTTTGCTTTTTAAAGAAAAAGCTTCCTACCCCGCAACGGAGATCCATCCCCTCCCCCGTCCTTACTGAAGTGTTCATGGTGCCTTGTCCTGGGGATTCCAGAGAGCACACAGGCAGCAGACAAGACCCTCTGGAAATAGGGACCCGTTTGGGACCTCGAAACTGATGACCATGGCAGCTCCTGGATTGCAAGTCAGATTGATGGCAGGACGCTGGGCAGCGTGGGTGGCAGCAAATCGTGCTCCTTCCCAGAGCTCCGCAGGGCCCTGCGTGCAGGAGTCAGAGTTCTGCTTCCGTTGACGCTGACCTTGGCGTGGAGCCTCTTATAAACGGGGATTTCTGGAAACACCTCAGGCTTCCACAGGGGGCTCAAAAATGAGAATTTTCTTTTTAAGGATGTGAGCATGACTTACTAAAAGTAAAGCAGTCCCGGGCTTCCCTGGGAGGCGTCACCAGTGCTGAATGCCGGACAAAGCTTGGGGCTGTTCCTCCGGGCCCCCTGC
Source organism: Lipotes vexillifer (assembly GCF_000442215.2). Taxonomy (NCBI): domain Eukaryota; kingdom Metazoa; phylum Chordata; class Mammalia; order Artiodactyla; family Lipotidae; genus Lipotes; species Lipotes vexillifer. The sequence goes on from NW_006796283.1 coordinate 4,267,068, forward strand.
TGTGGAGAAGAACCGCCCGTGGGGCCCTCACTGCAGCTCCTCCCTGCACACCAAGGTCCACGGCGGGGCCTGGCGTCCCGGTGCTGTCCCCACCGCGGTCTGCGTGGTGCTGTCGTTACAGAAAACGATCTGTGAATTTGCTAGACAGGCGGGCGCCACACAGCCCGGAGCTTCATCCTTGCCACGTGGGAACCTCCGCTGGTGAAGATGCGAAACCAGGGGGTACAGACGCGCGTGCGTCCCTTCCCCTGAGACTAACGTCGGAGCCCCGGGCCCCGCAGGGACAGGCAGTGACCAGTCGCTGAGGACTTCGGCCCACTTTTGTTTTTTTGTTTGTTTGGGTTTTTTTGCGGTACGCGGGCCTCTCACTGTTGTGGCCTCTCCCGTTGCCGAGCACAGGCTCCGGACGCGCAGGCTCAGCGGCCACGGCTCACGGGCCCAGCCGCTCCGCGGCACGTGGGATCCTCCCGGACCGGGGCACGAACCCGCGTCCCCTGCATCGGCAGGCGGACTCTCAACCAGTGCGCCACCAGGGAAGCCCCCCAGCTTTGTTTTGAAATCATCTCAGGGTTCTGGGGTTTAGAGTGGATTTTATTTTAATTTTTTTTAGTTTTATATTTTTTGGAAGTTCTGATTCTTTTATGTAGTTTTTAAAATTTATTTTTCGACCTCTGTGAACCAGGTTGCATCCCTCTGATCTGGCTCGTGAAGCGTGGTGTTGGTACTGCGTGTCGCCTCTTTTGTTTGCTGATTCATTTACTAGCAGAAGGGCCAGAACTTGTCCTGTGACTTGTCCCTGCCCCGTCTCCTCCAGAGCAAGGGTGTGAGTCTCCTGGGACCTTCCTTTCTGCATCATGTTCCTGAGGTCTGTGTGTGCACACGAGCGTGGTTTGTCCCTGTTCACCACTGTCTAAGGCTCCCCTGATGGATGCGTTACCATTGTTGTTACTGAGTATCTCCTGGGCCTTGTCTTCCCTCAGGCACTGGCCCTGTCTGCTGGTGTAGAACAGCTGGCCGGAGTCCAGGTGGGAGGAGGGAAGAGTGAGGCATTAGCTGAGCGTGTGTGTTTATTCTGGGGTGGTGCTCGGTAGGGGGAGAAGTTGTCCCGTGTGGGATTCCTCCTCATGCCACTCTGAGGACAGATCCCGTAGCCACACAGCGCCCCAGCGTTCTCTGGGACCATGACCAAAGTGGCCCTGGCCCCGCGCTGCTGAGAGGGGAGCGCCGTGGCCACTGGGCTACTGGACGTCTGTGGTCCTCCGTCTACAACCTCAGCGACCTGGAAGGTGCCTGCCCACCTTTCCCCACGACACGCACGCATCTGAGAGTCACCATTTCATTTGTGACTAGGACGCACCCATAACGCCCTTGCTCCCCCGTCTGTGTTTCCAGATAAACATCGAGGACCTCGAGGAGGCGCCCGGGGTGAACGGGGACAGGACCGACTGTCTGCTCATCGACGCCGCAGCATCGGGGAACAAAAGGAGGGCCCAGAGTGGACACTCAGAGTCCAAGAAGGATGGCGACGTGACGGACGCGGCGGTTCCCCCAGAGCAGGTGCAGCTCCCCCTACACACCCCGCTGGCATTCTCTGAGGGCCATTTTGTGAATTGCCCGGCTGCCCGCAGACTTCCTTGGGAGCCCTTATCAGATTGGCTTGGAGTCCTCAAGACTGGTGGCGGCTGGCGAGGGGCCATAGTCTGGGTCCCCTAGACATGTCTCCCTGGCACGAGGCCTGCCCCCTCTGTTTTGGGAGAGTGCCCTTCTGCCCAGGTGGGGTGTGTTCTTTGCAACTGTGTGTGTGCAGCTCGGGCCGGGTGGACCAGGGCCCTTGGTGGGTGCCCTTGAAAAGACACGTAGGCCAGGTCAGGGTTGGGTGTGGCACCTGAGCAGCACGGTGAGGAAGGGGGTCCCTGTAGGAGGCTCTTCGTCACTCACCCAGCCAGTGCTCACTGTGAGCCAGTCTGTGCCCTCCAGGGACCTCTGGTGCAGCTGGGCCCTCGACTGGTCTTGGGGTGCTGGGGGGCTTCCTCGAGGACCTTCACACTGATGGAAGGTGGTGGCTGGGGAAAGGAACGAGAGGTCTCGAGGTGGGGGGACTGCAGGTGTGGCGGCCTGCGGTGCGGAGCCCTGGGTTCCAGGCCGGCTGAGTGTGGCCGGGAGTGGTTGACACGGTGACGGGTGAGAGCGGAGGGCTGGTGGGCGGAGAGTCCAGACCCCGTGAGTGGGTCAGGGAGACCTCAGAAAGGTGGGGGCCAGCCAGAGTCAGGGAGACCAGTGGGAGGTGTCAGTTGCTGGAGAGAAGTGGGTGCATTCATAGGACATTCAGAAGGTGGACGGCCGGGCGGTGGGCCTGCTGCTCTGTCTTCCTGCAGCTGGCTGTCCCCCTGCAGCTGGCTGCTTTAGTTCTCTGATTTAAGATGTCATTGTGTCTTTCCATTGACCAAAATGAGCTTCTTTTGTCAGTCTAATACAAGTGGCAAACTCCGCAAGAAGAAAAGGAAACAGAAAAATAAGAAAAACGCTGCAGGAGAAAGCTTGGTATGTGTAGCTGGTGGATTTGCTCTCTGTGTTCTTTTCTGAATGTTTCTTGAGGTGGTGTTGAAAACATTTCATTTTTTTTCTTGATATTTTATTTGACCAATTCAGAGGTCAGGGGAAATTACCAAATTTGTTCCCTTCGATCCTTGAGGGTTAGAGCCCGTCTCCGTGCGTTCCGTTTTCTAGCAAACGTCCGAAATGATGCTCTTCC
>NW_006796283.1:4269914-4277980 GCF_000442215.2 Lipotes vexillifer
CAGAGTCCCTTCCTGGTCTGATTCTGACTGTTCCTCTTACGAAGCATCTCTCCTTTTTTCTAAATGTACGTGCAGTACAGGGTGTTCAGGTTGTCCTGTCTTTCAGGAAGGAAACACAATATAATACTTGTTCTTTGTAAGAGTAAATCTTGCTATTGATCGTTACTTATAAAGTCAGCAAGTCAATGTGGTAGTGAACTTGTCATTTGGGGACTTGCAGGAGAATGGGCTGGAGGACATTGACCGCATCCTGGAGAGGATTGAGGATGCCAGCGGCTCCAGCCGCCCAGGCCCGCCCCCACTGAGTGCCAAGAAGCATGTCCTGTACGTGGAGCACAGGTGTGGCTTCGCCGAGTGAGGAGAGCTCGTCTTTGGGGACAGAGGGGAGGGGATGGGGCAGCCCTGACCTTCCAGGACCTTTCTCTAGCTCTGCGTGTCTGGGAACGTTCTTTCTTGAGCTGCATTAAAGCTGCCATTCGGGGGTGAGTTCTCCATCCCCTGTTCCTGTAGGTGCTTAATGAAACCCTGTCCCTACCGCAGACTGTTGCCAGCATTAAAAATCAGCCACCTTCCTTCCTAAGGCAGTGAAGACCCCTCGATCTCTTGCCCGGGCTCACGCTGCTCTGACTTGGCCTGGCGAGTGGTGGCCTGTCTCGGCCACGGGCCGTGTGGTTGCAGAGAAATCAGCCCTGCTGGAGAGCCGTTCTCCATGCTGGGTCCTTATGTGACTTTCTGACATTCTCAGGATCGTTGTTAACCCACTCAATTTCATTTTTCTCTGTAAAATTTTCAATTCTCTAGACACTTGAATCCAGACACGGAACTGAAAAGGTATTTTGGTGCCCGAGCCGTCCTGGGGGAGCAGAGGTAAGACTAACACTGCTGTGTTCTCAGCTGAGGGAAGGGAAGGGAGGGTGTTTACAGCCGCAGTGAAAAAGGAAGCCCTTGGGACCCGAAGGGGAGTCGAGGAGAAGTCGCGTGGCCTCGTCTGTGGGTGTTGGGCTCCATCACTCACCGCCTGCTCTCCCCCGCGGGTCCTAGTTTTACAAAGATTCTGAAGTTTGAGCTTTTGGCCTTGAAATCTTAGCCAGATTCATTTTTGCTTTTCGGTCGAGAGCAATACCGATGTGGGGTTTGGATTTTGCGATAAGTTTGACCTTTGTGAACGTGAGTTCTGGTGGCTGGTGCCGTGTAGTCAGCGCCGCGGGAGCGCCCGGAGTGTGGGGATCCCAGACCTCCCGCGGGAAGGGGGCTCTTCTGCCTGGGCTGCTCCCTCGCAGGGTCCAGCCCCAACTGTGGGAGCTTTCCCTCGGCAGAGGCTTATAAATGCTGCTTATAAAAAAGAGCTGCTTATTCAAGCAGTTCCGAGCCGTCACCCTTGCTTCCCACAGATAACACTTCAAGGCTGTTTGCTGCGCGTCCTGGGCCCCGTGCACATGTCTTGTTTCCTGGGGCCGTAGGGTTCTTCTATCTCTCACATGCCTGGTTTGCAGGCTGGGTCCTGAGCACCATTTACCCTGTGTTACTGCGCCAGCGGCAGCAGCGCCAGCAGCATGGGGGGAGCAGGCGCCCAGGGCACAGGTGTTGGGGTGCATTTGGCTGCGGTGCCTGCCGGTACTTGGCGTGAGGGTGCCCGGGAGGGGTGTCACCCGCTGCCCCCCCGAGAGTTGAACCCCTGCGGCCCCCGTCTGCGTGCTGCTTCCTCCTCGGATCCACAGCAGGTGTAGGAGGCTTTAAAGTCTGTCATAACGTGAAGACGAAGGATAGTCTCCATATGTTTGTGTTTTGGCCTCTCCCGTTGTGGAGCACAGGCTCCGGACGCGCAGGCTCAGCGGCCATGGCTCACGGGCCCAGCCGCTCCGCAGCATGTGGGATCTTCCCAGACCGGGGCACGAACCCGCGTCCCCTGCATCGGCAGGCGGACTCTCAACCACTGCGCCACCAGGGAAGCCCATGTTTTTGGTCTTTTTTGAATTGAGGTGTAGTTGTTTTACACTGTTGTATAGTCTCCATGTTTTTGACTTCTGTTTTTTTTGTTTTGTTTTGGCCGTGCCTTGTGGCATGAGGGATCTTGGTTCCCCAGCCAGGGGTTGAACCTGTGCCCCCTGCAGTGGAAGTGCGGTGTCTTAACCACTGGACCGCCAGGGAGGTCCCTGACTTCTATTTGTTTGATTATGAGTGAGGTTGAGGATTTTTTTCATGTCCTTCGCTCACACTTTCCTTGTATTTCTCATTGCATTTGCTGTATAATTTGCTTTTATTTTTGGTGTAAAGTTATTCAGGACAGAGGGGCTCTGACTTCGTCTTCTTTTATGGAATATTAATGAAAAACATTTTAACTCAAAATGTTCCCCTTTTTTACCTGTATTGCCCTGGGCTGGACCTTCCACCCCAACCCGCCCTCACTTCCTTTGCGTCTGCCTGGTCTGTCTGTACACGTTCGCGTGCTCTTATTTCTGTGCACGTTACACTCATTACTAGTAGTTAGTTAATCGTAACTGCACTTACTTTTTTTCACAGTGTTACTATAGTCGTTATTTATCACGTTTCCTTCCTTAAACAATGAAGTCCTATGCATGGGCTCCCTTGAGAAGCCGTGGTCCCTCCTCGTCCCCTCGCCCCACTCGTGTCCGGTCCCCTCGGCATCTCCAGGTGCCGTGTGTGCTGCTCTCTGTCGGGTCCTCCCATCTGGACCTCCTCTGCCGCTGGTGTCTGCTCCCCCGTTGGCACCCCACCTCCCAGTGGCAGCCTCTTCTGCATGGACGGCTCACTGCAGGGCTGGACCATCCCTGGGATTCCATAGACAGGGCAGTTCTGAGCATCCAGTTAATTCTCCATTTTTTCACAATTACCAGTTACCCAGAATCATCCCACATTTTAGTTTCCTTCAGATTTTGACCATGGTTTTCTTGAGGAGTTGTTTTTTCTCCTGCAGTTTTTTACTTTTATTTCATCCCATTCCTAACACAATCCAGATTTTTACTCAATTTTTTTCTTAATGAGATAGTTCATAATATCAAAAAAGTATACAGAGTAATATACATGGGTCTACTTGGCCACAACTCAGCTCAAGAAATAAAGCATCAGTGATAGAACAGAAAGCCCTCGGTGTGACCATGGCTGTGGGGAGGGGCTCGCACCTGCAGCAGAGACCCCCGGATGAGAGAGCCGCAGCACTGGGCCTGGGGGAGGGAGCTGGGCCGGCCCCGCTGCCCGCTAGTGCTCCTGTGTCTGGCTGGCTTCCTTCCAGGAATGTGTGGGTGTTTGATGCCCCATCTCTGTTGCTTGTTGGGGTGGGGTCTCCCGAGAGGGCAGATGAGAAGGGCCCTCTGCCCCGCGCAGCCGCGTCGTCCATGGGAAGGCAGCTCATTTGTGTCCGCGGGTCGCTGCTGGCTCGCTCTCGCCTTGTCGTCTTCACGTTAGGTCCTCACCTTCTGTTTCTTTTCTACCTTTCCTAATGTTTTGCTGGACTACGGGTTTCCTGTTTTTCTTCCCTCTTCCATGGTGGTTTGGTTGCTCGGATCGCGGTCTGCCATCTCATCCGGCAGGGTGACGGCCGTTGTCAAGGCGGTTTGCGTTCTGTCCTTGTCCTGCCCTTACCAGCAAAGGTCCGGCAGCGTGGAGGTCAAGCCGTACCCTGTCTGTTTCTCCTCAGGCCGCGGCAGAGACAGCGCGTGTACCCCAAGTGTACGTGGCTGACCACCCCTAAGAGCGCCTGGCCCCGGTACACCAAACCAGGTGAGGGCGCGGGGCTGCAGGGCCACGCCTCTGCGTGTGCAGAGCCAGTGTGCGTGTGTGCGGCCAAGGGCCCTGCGTGGGGCTGGGGGGAGCCCCCTGTCTGGGCACAGACCCCCACCCGCCGTGTGTTTTCTTGACCATGAGCAGAGTCAGCGTTTCTCTACCACCTTCCTTTGTGCTGTGGATCCTACACCATAGGAAGCAATCAAGTTCATTTTTAAACGGTGATATTTTCTATTTTGTTGCAAACTGGAGAGTAATTTAATAATTAATAATTTAAAGAAAATTAACATTCGTTTAATAATTTAAATTAGTAATTTAAAGAAAAACAGCAGCAGTGCAGAAAGGTTTGGGTGCAGGGTCATGCCCTGCCAGGGGGGCTTGGCTGTGTAGCATCAAGGATCATGGGCCCCCGGGGCCTGGGATGCCCTGCGAGACCCCCTGTGCTCAGCGAGGACACGGGAAGCCATGGCCCTAGTGGGCATCTCACCCCCCTTTTCCTTCACTCCCATGTTCCCAGCAGCGGCCCCTGAGCACAGGCAGAGAGAGGGGCTCATTGCCACGGGGTCCTGTAGGGCTGCCCTCGATGGGGCCTTTAGGAGGGTGTCGCCAGGGGCGTCCCGGGACCCTGACGGATCTCCTGAAGGTGACGAAGGGAGATGAAGTTGTCAGGCTCCTGAGAAGACCCTGGACCCCATCCACCCAGAGTCAGCGCAAGGAGCAGAGAGAGGACGTCGTGGCTTAGCAGTCCCTGTCGCCTCGGAGGCCTGGCAGTGGCCCCTGCGCCCTGTCCTACGCCCGCCTGGATCATGGCTCTAAGCAGACAGTGTCTGGGGCTGACCAGATGGGGTAGGGGAGGCGGGCTGTGCGTGTCCCCTCCCTGTTGTCCTGGGATGTCGCTGCTCCTTCCACGCTCCTGGGGGGAGGCACATCTTCACAGGAAAGGTGTAGAGGCGCGTGTCGCTGGTGTGGCCCAAGCTGCAGGCAGTCCGCCCTGGGCATCCTGACGCAGGCACCCCCTACCACCCCAGGTCTGTCGATGCGGCTGCTAGAGTCTAGGAAAGGCCGCTCAGCCTTCGCTTTTGAGCACAGTGAGGAGTACCAGCAGACGCAACACAGGTTCCTGGCCGCTGTGGAGTCCATGGAGCCCAACAACATGGTGGTGCGCGGGCACCCTGTGGGGTCGTGGAGGCGCGGCGCGAGCCGAGCTGCTGGAGGTGGGCCCAGGGCCTTCCTGGGCCTCGTCCCATCAGCTTCCTCCTGCCTCGCAGGTCCTGCTGCAGACCAGCCCCTATCACGTGGACTCGCTCCTGCAGCTCAGCGACGCCTGCCGCTTCCAGGAGGACCAGGAGATGGCGCGGGACCTCGTAGGTAAGGCCTAGCGGGCGGCCCCACCTCAGCTGTTGGGGACGTGGTGGGTTTGCCAGGACGTTCTTTAAGTAACAGCTTTATTGAGATAAAATTTCATCTACCGTGAGATTCGCTCCTTTAAAGCACACAGTTCCTTGGTTTCTAGTATATGTAGACTTGTACAGCCGTATCCCTGTTGATTCTGGGTCACTTCCACCATGTGTGAAAGAAGCCCGCCTCCCCTAGCCCCTGGCAACCGCCAGTCCGCCCTCTGTCTCCGGACTTCCCTGTAAATGGAATCACAACACACGTCTCCATCTGGCTTCTGTCATTTACCGTGATGTCCTCAGTGTTCACCTGTGTGAGCCGTGTGTCAGGACGTCATTCCTTTTGTGATGATGGATGGTCCACGTTTCGTGGCCTGTTTCCACCCTCAGCTCCTGAGAATCAGCCCCTGGGGGTGCGTGGGCTTCAGGAGAGGCGTGTGGTTCCTCCGGCCAGAGCGGGCGTGGCCAGGTCACACCTCTGTGGTTGACGTGATCCCCGTGGGCAGGTCCTCGCCCGTCACTTTCCAACTCCTAGTCTCGTGGCCACCTCCCTTCTGGAGCTTTCCTCAGGAGCCACAGAGGATGGGTTTGCAGCCACCGTGCAGGGGCTGACAGCCGCCCCCTGTCTGTTGCCTGCAGAGCGCGCGCTGTACAGCATGGAGTGTGCCTTCCACCCCTTGTTCAGCCTCACCAGCGGGACCTGCCGGCTGGACTACCGCAGGCCCGAGAACAGGTGAGCCGGCCACCCAGGCGTTCATAGGCGCACACCATCTTCCCTCGCGAGTGTGTTGTAGGCGTCACAGGTGACGTGAGTGCTAGGGTGAGCGCAGGGGGGGCATGTGCCACGGGACTGTCGACGAGGGGTCCCGCTGGGGTCCCAGGGCTTTGCGCTGTGTTTAAAGCTTGAATGCAGGAGGGCTGGACCTGAGGGTGGACGGATCAGGCTGGCCTGGGGTTTAAACTTGTCCACGTTAGGAGGGAGCCTCGCCAGCCACCTCACCGCCATGGGACCTGTAGTCGCGTTTCCTTGCGTGTTTGGACTCAGTCCATAGCCCACGCGTTTGGGATCCTCGGGAACGCCTTGCGGGCAGCAGCGTGAACGCAGCCCCACCGTGTTCCTGTCACGCACGCCCGTGGGACCCTCTTCCTGCAGACTCTCTTCCCCCGAAGCCCCCGCTCTCAGCAGCGCAGGCCTGAGCGGATACCACGGCCTCCCTGCTGACCTCAGCCTCTAGCCTCTCACCCTCCGCCTGCTCTTCAGGGCCTTGCGGGTGTGGGCGCGCTCTCCGCTCCGGGCGCCCCACCCACCCCCCGTTGTCTCCGGCCGTCCTGGGTTGTGTCCCTTGTAGGATGTGTTCTCCGGCCTGGGGGCTGTCGTGGGTCCCAGGGCACAGTGACCCCCACTGCACAGATTGTCTGCAGGGTGTGTGGGGTCTGAATTTTCTCTCTTGCTTCTAGTTGTGTGAGCTTTGTCTCTCCAATGAAATTCTTAGTTCTTTGCGATGCTATAAAATACTAACGTTCCCAGGCATTAACAGGGCAGGGAGCTGTTGATCAAAACAGTAGTCCACCAGGATAAATCTAGATGGTAGTTACGGTAGCAGATTTTAACTCTCTTCCCTTAAAGGATAGTTTTTTTTAAAATGCCCAAGAAGATGCAGATCTTCACTAACAAATAGGCTTGGTTTTCTGTCCGTGCACACACACGTGACCGCAAACAACAAGCAGAGTCACCTTCTCTGCAGACAGGACCCTGGCGAACGTTCGCGCTGATTAGGCCACACGGGAAATGCCAGCGAAGCCCCGCGGGCAGAGGGTGGACGCAGTGCCGGACGAGGCGCCAGGCGACGTGCTCTGCTGCCTGCCGTGCTCTCATTCACGAGGAACTGTCTTGGGTCTAGGAGCTTCTACCTGGCCCTCTACAAGCAGATGAGCTTCCTGGAGAAGCGGGGCTGCCCACGCACGGCGCTGGAGTACTGCAAGCTCATCCTCAGGTAGGGCTGCCGCCCGCTCCCCTCCCCACCGGGGCCACGGCCCGTGGACGTCCGCGCCGGCCCACTGTGGGTTTTGTCTCCCTCTGCTTGCTGTGCTGCCTCCGGAAGCCTTGAGCCGGACGAGGACCCCCTGTGCATGCTGCTGCTGCTCGACCACCTGGCCTTAAGGGCACGGAGCTACGAGTACCTGATCCGCCTCTTCCAGGAGTGGGAGGTGGGTGTGAGCACACACCAGGCCAGGCAGGGACGCCAGGGGAGGGGCCGGGGCTCCAGGCGGGGCTGTGACGCCAGGGGAGGGTCCCCGGGCAGACCCCAGGGGGCCTGTCTTGCCGCCTGCTTACACATGAGCGCAAGCGTGCAGAGGGAGCCGTGAGGTGGGGAAGGCCACCGTGGCTCGACCCCTGGACGCGTTGGTGCACGTGAGGTCTGAGACGGGCAGGAGGCAGGCCATCAACTGTCTCGTTAATAACTTGCATTTTGTATCCTAGCGGTGCTGTTCTAGATACACTGGGTTGTAGGTAATGTAGTAACGTAAATTTCACCTGTTTTCCTTTTAATCTGGCTGCTGAAAGATGTAGGCTGGTGCTGTGCTCCTGTTGGGTGGCACCGTCTCGGGGACACCTCTAGATGGGAGCCGGGGGTGGGGCAAGGAGGTGACAGCCTTTTATTTATTCTGTGCTTGAATTTCTTCACAGCACGTGTTGGTGTATAGTTGAAAGACAGCTACGTAAATTATTTTGAATTCTGGATCATGTGGCCTGGTTGGGCGAGGATTCCCCAGTGTGGGGTCTAGTTCACACAGGTTCCTGGAGTTCACAGAAATGCAGCTGCTGGGTGCCGCCCATGGTGGGGCTGCAGCAGGACGTCTTGGGGGCAGGGGGTGGGGCGGAGGTTACAGAAGTCTCCAGAGACCGTGCTGTCACGTGACAGCGTCGTG
>NW_006796283.1:4277990-4278334 GCF_000442215.2 Lipotes vexillifer
TGCATCTGCGACGTAGGCGTGGGGAGGGAGGCGAGAGCAGACATGGAGGTGGACCGGCCCCACCCCCCAGAGGACCCCGGCCCCTGCCTGACGCTGAGCCGTGGGAAGGTGGGCATCCACTCTTCCCGCCCACCTGGCCTGGGTCTGGCCGCACACCCCCAGGCCCTTTTATTTGCCTTTTCTGCACGGAGAAGGGGGACAGCTCACCCAGGGACATCCAGGCGCCCTGAGCTCTGCCCCTTTCGTCTGCACCACCTTGAAACGCCCAAACCCCTTGTAGGCTCATCGGAACCTGTCCCAGCTCCCAAATTTTGCCTTCTCTGTGCCGCTGGCGTATTTCCTGC
>NW_006796283.1:4278547-4287785 GCF_000442215.2 Lipotes vexillifer
GCTGAGTCAGCAGGCAGACCTCCCCGACCAGGAGCTGAGCTCTGCGAGGGAGAAGGCCTCTCTCTTGATCCAGCGGGCGCTTATCATGTTCCCTGGAGGTGGGTGTGTCCCCGCAGCCCCCCCGTGGGCACGGATGGGTCCCAGCGCTTGCCCCAAGCTCTCGGGAAGATGCACTTTCCAGCGGGGCCTTCAGGCGCCGGGGCTGCAGTTTGAAAGCTAACTTTGCCGTTAGAGCACCTGGAGCCTTTAGGGTGTCCTTAGATATTAGCAGTTCAAGCAAAACTTACCACCTGAAGTAGACACATTTTCTCTGGCCGTGGGCTGGGTGGGGGAGAAAACGGGGCCAGGAGGGGCCGAGTCAGCAAACTGCGTGTCTCTCCTCGTCCTCAAGTCCCAGTTCTCACTGGGATGAGGAGCTCAGAGTTAGGTTTGCCCTGGGTCCTCTCGGGTGACCTGCTGGTTAACATGGGCCCCTAAAGTTGTGGGTGTGTGGACGGGAAGAGGGGTCACGGCCCCTCTGCTGGGCGACATTCTCAAAGGGTCTGTGACCTGAGAGAGGAACCCACTGCCCTCTCAGGCCCTGGTGGGGCTGGGGTCCAGGACCGCGTGTAGCTCCGCAGGGGCTGGGCCGTGCAGCTCGGGCCCTCGCGCTCCGTCCCTGGCGGTGAGCCTCCCTGTGGGCGGCCGGGGTGACACCCGGTCGCTCGGGGCTCCCGGTAGACAGCGTCCTCAGCCAGCCCCTCCCGCTCATCTCAGCTGGGCTCCATCCACACAGGCGCTGCCTGGCCGGCTCTGAGCCGTGCTGGCCCTTCCCGATGAGGCCCCTGACGGGGTGTTAAGGCCCTGTCAGGCACGTGGCTTTTAACGGAGCTCGCCCCTGGGAGAGCTTTGGGGCAGGGGTTCTCTATGATGAGAGCATCCAGCGCACGCGCTCAGGGCTCCTGCGTGAGTCCCCTCGGGTGCAGATGGGGCTGCAGGGCAGCGGGACGGACAGCCCTCCGTGGCGGCAGGGGCCCCTGGGCTGGTGTGGGAGAGCGGCCTCCCCTGCCCCTCAGCCCTGGCCTTGTGGGCGTGACGGCCCTGCTCCCCCCGCAGTGCTCATGCCTCTGCTCGAGTACTGCAGCGTGCGCCCCGACGCCGCCGTGGCCGCACACCACTTCTTCGGACCCGACGCCGAGATAAGGTACAGACGGGTGGGCGCCCTCGGGGTGGGGGTGGGCCTGGGTGGCGGGACTGTCCTCCCTGCAGGGGCTCTGGGGCCCTGGCCATGTGGGCATCAGCCTGGCCTGTTGGACACAGTGGGGGCACTGGGGCTGTAACGTCCTTGCAGCTGTGAGTGTGGTTCAGGTGCCTGTATTGGCACCTGCTGCCTTTTAAAGTTTCTTGTAAAACGTGAAGAAAAACGTGGGACTTTGGAGCCAGCCATCTCAAGCCCGGTCAGGAAACTGGGGCGGGCTCTCCAGTGTCTGTGCGCACGGGTGTTTGCGTTCTCCTTGTATTTAGATTTTGATCGAGGAATTTGTTCTTAGCAAGGACGCTGCGCAGAAGCACATGCCTGTGTGCCCTGCCCCGGGGTCCCTTTCCCTTGTCGGCAGCCCCCTCTGGGCAGCCTCTTTCCCCTCCAGGTCGCCAGCACGCCCTGGATGCCCACAGGCACTGGCGGGCGCGTGGAGCCTGGGCCCGTGGGGGTCTCACAGGCCCCACTGCCCACAGCCAGCCCCCCGCCCTGAGCCAGCTGGTAAGCCTGTACCTCGGGAGGTCCCACTTCCTCTGGAAGGAGCCGGCCACCATGAGCTGGCTGGAGGGGAACGTGCACGAGGTTCTGCACGCGGTGGACGCCGGGGACCCTGCCGTGGAGGCGTGTGAGAACAGGTGAGCCTGGGGCCGGGGTGCGGGCACTGCTCTCAGGACCAGGCCCGTCTCGCGGGCAGTGCAGGGCCGCGGCCGCCTCCACCACTGCCACTCATCTCCCTGTGCCCTAGGCGCAAGGTGCTGTACCAGCGCGCACCCAGAAACATCCACCGCCACGTGGTCCTGTCTGAGATCAAGGAAGCTGTTGCCGCCCTACCTCCGGTAAGGGAACGGGCTGGACTCGGGCTTCTTCCTGCCGGCAGCTCTGCCTCCGGGTCGGGGTCACGGGCAGAGGCCCCTCCCCTCACAGACACTTGCGTTCTGAGAGGCAGAGCTGAGCCTGCAGCTTTCCGTGACCTTATCGGGCTCAGAGCGGTGACCTGGTGGCTCGGAACCCCGAGGCGAGTAGCCGGCAGCCTGGGAGTGAGGCCCGGACATTTTGCAGGGCGGTCACAGCACGTGTGAGCGGAGGTCCTGTGGTTCCCACGCCCGCACCGGTCCCTGGGCTCATCCCAGTCCTCTGAGCGGGCCGGATGAGCGTCCTGCTGTAGGAAGGGCCCTTCTGCCCCCTTGCCCAGGCTTTCAGTATGGGGAACACAGCCTCGCAAACAAGGGCCGCTCCGTCAGCCCATTCCCACTCCCAGCGGAAAGGCCTGGTGCAGAGTGGAATCGGCTGAAAGTCGCCCCTCTGCTCTGTGCCTTTCTGAAGGATGTGAGCACGCAGTCTGTGCTGGGCTATGACCCTTTGCCTCCCTTGGACACCATCTACTCCTACGTCAGACCGGAGAGGTACTTGCTGCCCTGCTCCTTTGCCCACACGGCTCCGAGGTCAGTGCTGGGGCTCGGGGTGGGGGGGGGTGCCTTGCTGCCTCAGACTCAAGCCCTCAGAGAATATGGTGATCTGGGGTCACGGATCAGCTGTTGCAGGCCATGTGTTTTCACTTATTTGTCCATCGAAGGCCGTTTGTCTGTCAGGTCCTGGAGCAAGTGGTGGAGGTAGGGTAGGACGCAGTTGTAGAATCCGGGAATGAACGTAAACTCAGAGCCGCAGCTAAGAGCCTGCGAGGAGACAGCGGGTGAGCCTGACGTGTGAACGGCTGCTGGTTTCCACAGGAGCCTCAGCCTGTGCGGAGGCCCTGCCAGGGCCGAGTGTCTGGCGGTCAGGCCGGGACGCAGAAGGCCCCGAGGCCCATCCAGGAGGGCAGGGGCGGGCCCCGCGGTGCCGAGTCTGCAGGCGGCCTTCAGAATTGGCTCAGACAAATGCTTTCTTCCCCCTTCCCTTCCGGCCTTGAAAGCTTTACGTTAAGTAATTGCTTTACTTCACGTAGAGCCCGTGGTCACAGAGTCACCGACCTGGGAGAGTCACAGACAGACTTTCTCGTTTCCAGGCTTCAGGCGGATGTACTTTGTGGAATGAAGTCTTTTTTGTTCTCTGCTGAATTATAAAAGTTAAGAGTGCGCGTTCACAGGGAAATATAGTCCCCAGTTAAATTCTCAACAGGTTAAGATGAAAATTATTAATGATCAGTGTCTGTGGCTTCAACACCAAGCTGATGTGCTGGGCGTGGTCACACTGAGGATGGCTGGGTGCTGTGCTGGCCCCAGGCGCCCGGAAAGTCCAGGAGGGCCCCGCCCCCAACCCGACGCATGCCCTAGAATCTTCTCTCCACTCCTCAACTCTGAGCGAAGGACACTTTGAAACAGCTTTTCTCAAGAGCGAGTGAGGCTTGGCTGCAGCGGCCCCACTCTCCACTCAACTGGCCACGTTCCGAAGGCCAGCCCCACGCTGGACCCCCTGCACCTCGGGCCTGAGCCACCCCCTGCCGCCCCCGCCCCCTCTCTCCCCAGCCGCCGCGGAGGCTGCCCTCGTGGCCCCGCCAGGGCCTTGCTGACCGTCCTGACTCCCCTTCCAGGCTCAGCCCCGTCAGCCACGGAAACACCATCGCCCTCTTCTTCCGCTCCTTGTTGCCGAACTACGCCCTGGAGGTACGTGGAGCCCAGCACATGGGGGCTGCCAGCCTGAGACCAGGTGTCGGGTCCCGAGGCGGGGGGCTGGGCGGGGGCTCGTGCCGGCAGGCGCGGCTCAGACGAGTCTCATTGCTGCAGGGGGAGCGGCCGGAGGACGGAGGGGCCAGGGGTCCACACCTTGACCAGGGCTTGAACAGGCTGATGCTGGCCTTGCGGGACATGATGGCCAACTTCCAATTCCACGACCTGGAGGTGCCGCGCGAGGACCACCTCGAGGGCGATGAGTGGGACTGAGGCACGGGCAGGGCCCCAGCGCTGTGCAGTTATGTTCCCGATTGTGTGCTGGTCAGATCGGCCAGGTCCCTGACCTAGAAGTGCTGCTGTGTTGTCTGCCTGCCTCTGCTGTTCTATAAACGTGAACGGGTTGCGCTCTGCCCGGCGTGAGCTCTTCCTTTCCGGCGCTGCGGTCGGCGCCCCCAGATCCTCACACCCCCCAAGACTCCCCAGGAGCGGGCCCCGCGGCCACTCACGGCAGAGCCCCAACCCTGGGCAGGACCTCCCCGCCGCTGTGCTGCCGGCCCGGGGCATCGCAGAGCCAGAATCCGTGCTCGCTTCAGTGAGCACCGTCGGTGGGGAGGCCGAGAGGTGTGTTTTGGAAAGGACGCTCGTCTTGGCAGCTCTGGGGGTTGTACGTGGCAGAGACTGGGGGGCACTTGATCCAGGGGTGAATGGACCATAGGCTGGGGAGGGTGAAGGGGTGGGACCTGGTGCTCTTGAGTGACCGCTCAGAACCACACGGGCTGCCTGTGACTAAGGGTCCTGTTTGGTTCTGGAACAACCCAGGCCACCAAGATTGTGAGCCCCACGTGCTACCCTTTATGCTGGGCACCCTCCCAGCCCTGACCTCCACCCACAGAGGCTGCCCGTGTGCTCCAGTCTGCGGTTGGGGCTCCAGGCCAGTCAGTGTGGCAGGAAGTATGACCCAGCCATCTCCAGCATGCACCCAAGTCCTGGTCCGTTGGCCCATCTTCCAGGAAGTCTGTGGCATCCTGATCATGATGTGGGGTCACCTACTGCAGAGGCCTGTGAGGTCATCCTTCCAGCTGTTCCCGAGTCGGGGGCGCCTCTGTGCCTTGAGCACCTGTGGCAAGGACAGGGCCCTGCGGATGTGGTTACCCCTCCCACCATCCACAGCCAGCTCGGAGACCGAGCCTGCCCTAGAACCACATGGTCCCCACCAGGGTGGCCTGTGATGAACTTCAGCAAGTAAGACAGTCTGCTGGGGGTCTTCTGGGAAGGGGATTGATCTCTGAAAATGACAGGCAAGCAGCGAGAGCTTGGCACCCTACCTCTTCCAACCTTAAATACATTTAGGTGAGGATGTGATGTGCGGAGCTACAGCAGCCATCTTGCAACCAGGAATCAAACTTTAAAATGAAGAGCCGGTGTCCTGGGGATCGTGAAGCAGAGGCTGGGCCCGGGAGGTGATGAAACTGCTCACCCCCCCAGGCCCGGTGCCCACCCAGTGCTGCGTCGTGCTGCTCCGTCTAATGGGGGTGAGAAGACAGCCAAGGCCCTCACATCTAGACCCCTGCTGTAAAGGCTCAGCTGACCACTCAGGCCTTGCGCTGCTCATGGGTTGCTGATGGGTTGTGCTCTTTCCCAAGTCACACCCCACCTCAGGTCTTCAGCGTGGGCACCAAAGGGTGGGCACAAAAGCCCCTCCTTTCCCTGAGTTAAAGGAAACTAGACAACCCTGGAACCCAGATCCTGTGACCCAGCTCTGGGCCAGGTCTTCCTGAGATCTCTCCGTGGTGAGGGGAGGGGGCAGGGGCGCTGGCTGCACTCCCCGTGGCTGCTGTGGGGGGACCCCATCGGGGGTCCCCCATGAAGCCAGGCCTCCCCGGCGTGGCTGTGGCTAGACAAGGCCGCCCCTTGGCTCTGCAGGCAGAAGCTCCTCAGGCTCCAGCTCCCATGAGCTCCCTCACATGGTGAGCCTTCGTGTGCTGCGGGCCTGACCCTGTTCTGGTGCTGGGGACCCAGCACTGAGACAGTTCCTTCTCTCACAGCCTCATGAGTGGTCGGCACGTGGTCTCATGTGGTATTTTCTCTGAGGGGGTGGCCGTCCGCCCCCCCGACCTGTGTCTGGCCAGTCCTCACTTGCTTTCTTCCGGGGGCGCTGGAGGTCGAGCGGGTAGGACTGGCCGCAGGGTTAGCTGTGGTTTCACGTGGCTGTTTCCCAGGACTGTGACCAATTGCAGCTCAGCTGTACCTGCTGTCCCCCTCCTTCGGGGTGAGAACCAGACAGGGAGTCTCGAGGCCTCCCCAGGAAGAGGGCTGTGGTCTCATGGCAAAGGCCGCCCAGTTCTCCTGGCCTTTGAAGTCTCAGACTGGGGGCGCTGGGTCTGGGGAGGCACAGCAATCTCAAAGGCCTCATTTATGGAGCCGTAATGACACGTAAGCTAGAGGCAGGACACTGCTCGCCCGGCGGCCAGGGAGTCCTGGGACTCACGTGGCAGAGACACCAGGGTTCAGGGCAGCGATGCCAGCACTGCCCCCACCGTGGCTCTGCCTCGTGGTCCTGCCCTGGGACCCTTTGCTCCCTTTGGGGTTCTCCACCAGGAGGTGGGGCGCCCTGGTTCCTGCAGAGCCCAGGCGAGGCCCTTCCTTCCACCCTCCTCTACGTGGTGGGTGGGGGACCTGTGCACAGCCAGAGACAGGCAAACGGGTCCACCAGGGTGTAAAACAGTTTGGCGGAATCTACCAAAGCTGAAGGTGTGCCTCTGACCATGCGGTCCCACCCGTGTGTCACCCAGCAGCAGTGTCTGTGACAGACGGGGGCCACCCAAACGCCCACGCGACCTGCGCGTTAACGACCGCTGCGTGCGTCCGCGAGGGTGTCTCAGTGCTGAGTGAGGAAGGGTCCAGAGTCCACGCGTATCAGTTTCCAAAACAGGCAAAGTTAACCGATGGTCGGGGCCGGGAGGACGCCCCGGAGGGTCTGGTGCAGTCAGTGTTTGATTGATTGACTGGGTGCTGCATTCCCGGCTGTGTTTGGATGAGGTGTGCACCAACCTGCATGTTTATGATTCGTGTGCCCTCATGTACGACGCGCTGCAATAAATAGCACCAACAGAGGCAAAGGGGGAAGGGGCCGTGTGAATCGTCAAGGGTAGGGAAGGGAGCTGACGCTGGTGAGCAGGTGCGCCCTCCCCCGTCTGCTGAGGGGCACAGGACGGACCCAAACAGGAACATCGCAGCCCAGCGCCTTCAAAGCACCAGACCCTCGGCCGGCCTCTGACTTCCCGCACCCGTGAGGGGCCGGCCCTGCGGTCCATGCCCACCCCGCCCTCAGAGGAGACTTTGTCGTCAGCACCGGGCACTCTTTAGTGACAGAGTGATGATGGCTCGGCTGCCGTGACCTTTTGCAGAGGCAGTGGGGGCCGTCGGGGGAGGTCTGGCAGCTCTGTCCCCGCCCCTGCCTCGGGAGGAGCCGGAGCGCAGGAAGCGGCTGGGGGTCCTTGGGGCTGGGCCGCCTTCAGTCAGCGTTTAACGTGGGGCAGGCTGGTGTGTGTGCACGCGTGTGTGTTCCTGAGGCAGGATCCGACGGCTTCAGGGAGGAGGTGGTGGTCTACCATCGGGCCTGGACGAGGGCTGGAAGTCTCAGAGGCGGGTCCGGAGCGGGACCCCCGCGCCCGCGACACCTGGAGTGGAGGTGGGCTGAGCACGGCGCGGCTGGCCAGACTGCCGTGATCTAAGCGCCAAGCTGCCGGGACAGGCCCGGGTGCCAGCTGCGCCATCTAGCGGCAGCCCTCACGCTGCAGCCCGGGCACGCGCCCGTCACGGTGCCGCCCTCAGGGGGAGGGGCTCTGCGGATGACTTTAAAAGCCCTGAGGAAGGCAGGCGGTCTCGCAGGACCGGAGGTAGCCAGAGGCCTGGAAATGTCCGGATCTGGGCGACCGCGCCTCCAGGGAAGAGAGGAGGTGGACTGAGGACCAGGACAGAGACACTGAGCCCGCAGGGCTGGCAACTGGGAGCTTGGGATCCTGGCTGGGAAGTGACGACTGGTGGAGAGGCCGCCGTTTGTCCAGCCCCGGAGGGCGGAGTGTGAGGGGCCTCCCGGTGGAGCCATGAGCTGGGCGGGGCCCTGAGAGCAAGGACCCCTTCCTGCTCCCTGGCGGGACGATGCCTGTGCTCGGCCCCCAGAGGCAGCTGCCGAGTCCCCTCAACTCCACGTCCCCAGCCACCCCCCGCCTCGGGCTGGCCACCAACCAGACGGGGCTCCAGTGCCTGGAGGTGTCCGTTCCCGAAGGGCTGTTCCTCAGCTTGGGGCTGGTGAGTCTCGTGGAGAACGTGCTGGTGGTGGCCGCCATCGTCAAGAACCGCAACCTGCACTCGCCCATGTTCTGCTTCATCTGCTGCCTGGCCGTGTCCGACCTGCTTGTGAGCGTCAGCAACGTGCTGGAGACGGCCGTCATGCTGCTGCTGGAGGCCGGCGCGCTGGCCCCTCGGGCCGCCGTGGTGCAGCAGCTGGACGACGTCATTGATGTGCTCATCTGCAGCTCCATGGTGTCCAGCCTCTGCTTCCTGGGCGCCATCGCCGTGGACCGCTACATCTCCGTCTTCTCCGCCCTGCGCTACCACAGCCTCGTGACACTGCCCAGGGCGTGGCGGGCCATCGCGGCCATCTGGGTGGCCAGCGTCCTCGCCAGCACCCTCTTCATCGCCTGCTACAACCACACGGCCGTCCTGCTCTGCCTCGTAAGCTTCTTTGTGGCCATGCTGGCGCTCATGGCGGTGCTGTACGTCCACATGCTGGCCCGCGCGTGCCAGCACGCCCGGGGCATTGCCCGGCTCCACAAGAGGCAGCACTCCGCCCAGCAGGGCTTTGGCCTCAAGGGCGCGGCCACCCTCACCATCCTGCTGGGCACGTTCTTCCTGTGCTGGGGCCCCTTCTTCCTCCACCTCTCGCTCATCGTCCTCTGCCCTCAGCACCCCACCTGTGGCTGCGTCTTCAAGAACTTCAACCTCTTCCTCACCCTCATCATCTGCAACGCCATCGTGGACCCTCTCATCTATGCCTTCCGCAGCCAGGAGCTCCGGAAGGCGCTCCAAGAGGTGCTGCAGGGCTCCTGGTGAGCTGCTGGGCAGAGGGAGGAGGTGCTGTCGTGCGGCCCAAGCCCTGGGTGGCCGGAGTGGTCCCTTGGCAGAGAGGACGGGCTAGGCCATCTCTGAAGGTGTGGACGCACAGACCCTCTGGGGCCCGGGAGGGGAATGGCCCGAAGCTCCAGGAGGAGCTGTGGGGGATGGATGAGGCTGGGGAGACGGCGGGGCACGGCCCACGTCTCTCGAGTCCCCCCTCGTGCAGAGACCCGCCGCACCCACTCTGGGACAGCCCCCCCCCCCCCCCCCCCCCCGG
>NW_006796283.1:4287795-4300971 GCF_000442215.2 Lipotes vexillifer
TGTGGTCCACCCCCCCCCCCCCGCCCACTGGGATGTGCAGTGTGGTGAGAAAAGCTGTCGCCAGTGCTGCTCCATGGACTTTGTGACCAGCAAGGAGGAAGGCGTGGAGCCATAGTGGGAGGGTGGGGCTTCTCTCTTCTAAGTCTCAGTGGTGACCGAGAGCCAGGGCTCAGCCCATCTGTCGACACCGCACGCCCCCGGCAGACAGTGCCGGCCAACACCTGCTCTGGGTGAAGCAGGGGCCATCGGCCTGAATCGGGGACCAGTACCCAGGCTCGTGGGGCCAGGAAGCAGTCTCGTAATAAATTCTGTGCTTGGTACAGCCTCCTTGCCATCTGTCTTGCCTCCTTCCAGAAGCTGCTGGAAGCTTGAGGTGGAAGAGTGGGGGCGGGGCTGAGGGGGGAAGGAAGGAAGGAAGTCCCAGGAACCAGCCAGAAACCGTGGCTGGGCTGCCCAGGTGAGGAGACCACAGCCCCACCTGGGGGAGAGCGCAGGAACCTGACCACACCCACCCGATCCTGTGCCTTTGCTTTCTCTGGGGTGCAAACCCCCGCCCAGAGCAACTGGAGTAAGGGCAGCAGCTCCCCTGCCCCCAGCCACCACCATGGTGACAAGACCCCAGCACTGTCCAGGCGCCCTCAACTGCAGCAGAAGCAGGACCACCGTGACCCATGTGTGACCCTGGCCAGAACATGGCCCTCTCTCGGCCCAGTCCTGCAGCCCCTCGTCCGTATCCCTGCCTCGTCCAGCGGCAGGGTGGCCTGGAGGCTGGGGTCTGCTCTCTTCCAAGTGCTGCCCTTCTGGGAGGAGGGTCAGGGCTCCAACAGCCCTGGGTGGTGTGAGGCAAGGCCGCCCAGAAGGCGGTGAGGCTGTCCAGGGGCTACAGCGGTGTCCAAGCCCCAGGGGAGTGGGCCTCTGCAGCGGACCGTGCTGACTGATGCTGGCAGCCCTTGGGTCCTCCCTCTGCTGCAGCCCTGGGCTGAGTTCCCACCTGCTTCCTCCACAGACACAGCGTACATTCGACCCCCTTCCTGGTACAGGCTCAGTGGAGGAACAGTGATGGTACCAGCCAACTCCAAGGCAGGTCTAGTAATGCCTGCAGCCCCTGCCGCCCCCTGGCCAGCCACCTGAGCCCTGTCCCGGCCAGTTCCTGCCCGCCCACCGCTGGCAGCTCCAGCCCTGACTGCCGACCTCGGGGCTGGGAGCTGGTTCCCAGCAGGGCCGGCCTTTGCCGGGAGACGGGATGATGAGTCAGCCTCGAGCCGGGCACCGGAGCCCTCTGGGGATGGAGGGGGAGCTGGCCTGGCCCGGTGCCAGCCTGCAGGGCGGCCGGGCCGGTGAGGGCTTCTGGTCAACGGGATGCAAAGCCTCTTCCTTCGCCCTGCGGGGAGGCGCAGCCGGCTCCAGGGAGGAGCCAAACGCTCACCGGGACCCCCTGAACGGGGACAGGGAGGGGCCCCAGGTGGCTGGAGGCCAACCACAGAAAGCCGCATCACAGACGTGTTGTGAGGGAGGGCGTCTCTCGAGAACAAAAGGCCCATTTCTAGACTTGCCAAACTGGGGAAGCTGCAAGAGGAGAGAGGGGCGCGCACACGGCTACACCACACAAGCAGTGTGAGCGCACACACAGGATCAGGTCCGCACGCTGTGACTGAGACCCTTCCTGAGGATTTTGTCACTGAAATATCAGGAGGACTTGATGATAGGCGGTTTCACTCTAACGTCTGACCCCAGCAGACTGCTAGGCCAGTGGGTCGTCCAGCCTCTGAACTGCGTGTCCACTTCACCGCCTCCCTTCTCTCCCTTATGCGCACACCGTCTCCCTACATAAGCTCCCCCAGCCCACCGAATTTCCTTGGCCTCACTTGGACCAAAACTCCAGGGGTACCGGTGACATCAGGGAGAGTGAGTCAGACAGAAACCACTGCCTTCCGGCCCCCCCCCCCCCCCCCCCCCCATCCCCCCCCCCTAGGTGGTCACAACCCCCGCCCCAGTTAGTTCTATGCCTGGCTTGTTTGTGTCCTTATGACAATTCCTGACACCGTTGTTCACTGAGCAGCAGCTACATGCCAGGTGCTGTGCCTGGCAGGGGTACAGAGCAGCCCCACCTGCTAGGTCCGTTTGGAATCTCATGGCAGCCCCCTGGGGAAGAAGGGGCAGGTGGCATCCCCCAGCGCAGAGAAGAACAGTGAAACTCACAGCTGCCATAGCAACCCACCGCCCCCCTCCTGCACTCACAGCCCTTCTGACTCAGACGTTTGGGAGCCCTGCCCCATGATTTCTTTCTTCTGGAGAGAAGTCGGTGCCTGCTGCAGCCTTCTCCTGGCTACCCCACCATTAAGGGACCCAGCAAAGCTCAGAGTACCTGGTCCGCCCCTTCGCGACACAAGAGAGGGAGCTGGGAGGCGTCCATGCTGGCCTTTCAGGGTGGGAAATGGGGTTGGTCCCTACACAGGTGTGGACAAGAAAGACCCTCCTCGCAAAGCCGAGGGGGGAGGCTGCCGCTGGGGTGGGATAGAGGCGGCAGCCGGGGCGGGGGCCGAGGGCCAAGGGGGCTTCTATTGTCCTCCCTGGAGCTTGCCAGCCCCTCCTTTCGGATGCGCGGTCCCCAGACCCCTGGGCGGCGGGAGGAGGCGCAGCAGCGCGCGGTGGAGCGGGGATGCGCGGTGCTGATGCTGCAGCCCTGCCGCATTCTGCGGCGGCGTCCCCGGATTGGCCGCGCGCGATGACGCCAGGCCGGGCGCGGCGGGCGGGGGCCCGCCCAAGAGCGGGCGGCGGGGGCGGCAGATCCTCCGCAGACAGCCCCGGCCCCAGCGCGTCCGCCTGCGTCCCGCAGCCGCCCGCCACACGCACCGAGCATGAGGGAGATCGTGCACATCCAGGCCGGCCAGTGCGGCAACCAGATCGGGGCCAAGGTGAGGCCGCGCGCCGCCCCCCTGCGCCGCGCTCCGCACCCGGCGCACATCCCGCGTCCCCCGCCCCCTTCTCGAGCCGGTCCCCGGGGGGAAGGGAAGCAGGGAGGCGGTGCGCGCAGAGCCGCACCCCGAGCCTCACTCGCCACTGCGAAGCCTAGAAGAAAAGGATGGGCTTGCCCTCGCTGCGGGCTGCCGGGCTGTCCCCTCTGCCATTCCCACCCCCGCCTTTCCTATGCCCCTACCGGGCTTACCTCGGGCCTGCGGGACCACAGCGCAGGTCAGCCGCTAAACTCCATCCACCCGCCGCTGCAGGTGCGGGGAGGCGGGGGGCGATGGCTGGGCGTGGCCCTCTTCTCTGGGGTCACAGTGCAGCCTCAGGCGAGATGGGTGGGGTGGGCAGGTTTGGGTGGGGCTCGACCCAAAGCTATAATGATCCCCCCACCCCCGGCACGCCAGTAACTTGGTACCCTCCAAGAGTCCAGGGCCGCCCCATGCCCCCGCCTAGCTTTGACCACCCTCAGCTTCCTGGCCGCACCCTTTTCCTTTGTTGGGGGAGGAATTGGGCCTGGACTCGGGATGACCTTCGTTGAGGACTGGACTCTCCCTCAGCGTAGCCCTGCCTGGGCAACCCCTGGCCCCTCGCCACAGGGTTGGATCAAACCCACGTAGGGACCGCGAGTCTCGGGGCCGGACGTGGGAACAAAGCCGGGGTGGGCGGGTGGGGTCGAGTGCTAGTTCACCACGAGGCCCCTCCCCTCCATTGTTAGCCCACCTCACAGATGTTGGGACTGAGGCGGGAAGGGGATGGCGTCATCCCCAGCCGAACCCAGGAGGCAGGTGTCCCATCCCTAAGTCCAGCGAAGCTGTCCCTTGCCCAAGGTCACACAGCAAGTGGAGACAGAGCCTCTCCACCCTCCGGCTCTCAGTCTCTGCAGATGCCCAGCGCAGGGCTCAGGCTGGGTGGGTGCGGCCTGCTGCCCGCTGTGCTCTCCTCAGAACAATATTGGGGGGGGGGGGGGGGGGCTTTGTCAGCACCAAGGCCAGGGACCCAGCGAGGGCTGGTGTCGAGCTGGTTCCCCAAGGAGGCAGTGGGAGGAGACACGTCCTGGAGGGGAAGGGGCCAGGAAAGGCTTCCTCTGGAGGCTGTTGCCATGGAAACCGGGCAAGAACAAAAAGCTAATTACAACGGGGCTGGGGCAGCCACGTGGCTGACATGTAAATTGCAACTTGGGCTCTAGGGTGGAGGCGCCTCACGTCGGGGGGAGGGCGTAGTGGGGAGACACCCTAATCACCGAGGAGACAGCTGTGCCTGCCTGAGGAAGGGGCTGGGGGAGGGGAGGCCTGGGGGACCAAGGCCTCAAATTAAATCAGGGCTCTGGGGGCTGTCACTGACAGCTGCCCTGGACGGGCAGAAGGGGCCATGGGCTCATTAATGTGGTCACAGGGGCCAGGCCTGCCCTGAGCATCTGCTCCTCCGAGAGTCAGGGGTCACTGAAGGGAAGCAGGGCAGCCTGAGTCCCACCATGAGCCTGGGGGAGTGGTGATCCTGTCACGGGGCTTCCTTCTATGGCTGGACCGGCACTGATCAGGCAAACGCAGGTTCATGCCCAGCTGCAGCCCCCATGGGTGGGGGGCAGGGCAGAGGCAGTGGCCCGAGTGCTGGACAGTGGCCTCCGCAGAGATTTTTTTCCTGCTTCAAGTGCAGTGGCCCTTGGGTTTGCTCATTACTTTTTATTCATTTTGGCTTAATTTCCTCAACTCTTGTTTGTTTTTAAAACTAATATCTGATCCTTTTTAAAAATGCAAAAGAGAGAGTGGTGGATTGGGGGGGGAGGGGGTCGTTTCTTCCTTTTCAACCGCTGCCCTTTGCAGTGACCAATGGAAGCAGTCTAGTGGTTTCCTTCCGGCCTCCCTGCCCTGGAAAATCTCCAGAACCAAACTGGACGCGCTCCCAGCGTGTATGGGGATTTGCCTGCCCCGGCGCTCAGCACCTGCCCTGTGGACAGGCAGGCGTTCTTTGGCCATTTTTGTTTCCAGCTTCCGTACTGGTTGTGACCTCCTGGTGGAGGGAGAGCAAACTTTTCTCGCCCATCACCAGCAGTAGCTGACTGGGGTGGGCAAGAGGGGCTGCTTCCCCTGCTTGGGGGCGGGCCGCCCGCTCGGGGGAGGGCCTGGCTGCGGATGGGGATGGGAGTGGAAGTTATGGAGGGAGGTCACGCGATCGGGGCCAGGAGAGAGCACGGCTCTCCTGAGAGGTGACATGACAGCATTTATGACTCGTGACGATGACCACTACGTGTTGGGCGCTGCACCTCTCGAGGCTGCGGTGGAATTGGGTGTCGCCCTTCCCCAAGGATAAAAAAAACGCGTGGGAGGGACAGGGCAGCAGTTTGAATCTAGGCCTGTGTGGACACATCAGGATGGGCAGGAAGCCCCCAGCTCCCACAGTGGGGCGAAGAGTCTGGGGACCCCACCCTCCGCCCCTAGGGGGCAGGGCCGTCCCGGAGCCTTTGTCTGCACCCAGCCTCTCGGCCGCTGGGCGGGGCCTCGGAAGGGCGGGCCCTGGCCCTGGCAGCCAATGGGAAGAGGAATTTCCTGTTTTCCGCACCCCAACCCCACCCCCGCCCCTCCCAGTTGGGTCCAGCTTAACGTCCCCCCAGTCGGCCAGCCCTCCCTCCCGGGAGCCACTGCACCCCTCTTGCCTTGGGCTCCTGCGCGCGCCCCGCCACCTCCCGCCGCCCACAAGCGTAGGCGCCGCAAAGGTCAGCACCACGGACAGCGCCGCGGCGCACGCCCCCCAGCTCGAGACAAAACCGTGGGGTCTGAAATAGGAGCCCTGGCCTGGACCCTGGGGTCCACGCGCCACCTGGCAGTTTTCTCATCTGTAGTGATGATCATAATTATTCTTTAATTTATAAAATAGTATTTTGTTATTTATTAAATGTTATATGATCTGTATATATATAATATATTCTACTGAGTTTTATTATTTTAAAGCACAATTCGTATTTGTTTTAACTACAAAAGCTATTATTAACGTATTCTCCTTCCAAAAAGTTGAAACATTGCAGATAAGGCTAAAGTGCCCATGTAAGCACCTCGCCCCTCTCGGTCCCTCTCTTCAGGCAGGACAAGTTATTTTCCACTATTCTAGTCCATCTTCTGTGCATAAGCACCTATGTATAAAAAATATAGCATCTGCTGTGAGATTTTTGCTTTTACTCCGTATATCATTGCAATGTGCCTTTTCCCCTAAGGGTGTGCCTTGGAGATCTGCTCATACCAGTGGTGATCTCTTATTGCAACACAATATTCCAAAGTATATTGATTTCTTTTCAAGTATCTTTTATTTTATTTATCAGTGAATATGACTTTACAAATTTAAATAACATCTAAGGCCTTTTAATTTTGTGAGGCCAACATTTGCTGACTGCTTTTATGTGTCAGGCCTTGAGTTGACCACTTGAAGTGGGTATCATATTATGTCCACTTTACAGATGAGAAAACAGATGTCCTGAGAGGTGGAGTCACTTGCACACACTGGCCAGTGCTGGGGTCTGCACTCACTCTGGTCTGCTGCCTCCTGGAAGCCTATGCATGCCATAGATGGGTCCAGAGAACTTTCCATAGATGTGTTGGTGGCTCGGTGGCTGAGTCACTCTCTCCGCCTCCCACACTTGCCATCTCAAGCTCATCCCTTCTCTACAGGGGCTATGGGTGTCTCTGAAGCCAGAGGTCTAGGGTGTCCCAGGGCTGTGGGAACCAAGGCCCCCGGCTCACACTGTCCTGAGGAGGGCATGGGGAACCCAGCAGTGGGAGGAAGCTCTGATCAGGCCCTGAATGCCTCAGTGACACCTCTAATTCCAGCGTTAATGCACACTTAATGCAGAAAAAAACTTATCAGTGACAAAAACACACAAAGGAGGACGAAGTCCAGCGCCCACCCTTGCTGAGAGCTGACCTCTGATAACAGTCTCTCTGGGTAAAATGCCAAGATCCTTCTGTACATTTTATAATAATGACGGTTGATACATTTCAGGTTTTAAAATTTTTTTATTTTTAACTAATCTTTTTCTTTCTTTTTGAGAAGTTAACATGTGCACGTGACAAAAATTCCAAAAGAACCAAATGGTGTGCAGTGCAAAAGCCTCTCCCCCAACCCTGGACCACTCTCAGGCACGGATGCTGGGAGCAGATTTTTGAATGTCTGTCAGAGACATCTATATATAGATGCGCACGTGAAAACTGATTTTTAACTGCTTTTCTCACTGAGCAGTTTTTTCCCCAGCACATGACCCACATGTAGAGGCCCTTTGCTTCTTGGGGCCTTCACACCCGTTCTTCTGAGTCACCCCAACCCTGAGGGGCAAAGGGGAGGGGCACTGGTAAGTCACACGGTGTGTGACCACGATCTCCGGCCTGCATGGGCAGCTGTGCTCTGAGACAGCCTGGAAGTGCCCCTGGGGCGAGCACAGAGCACTGCGCAGCCTTCCCTTCACCCAGGGCGGGTGTCTTTGCGTGCTAATAATCCCACACGGCACTCACCATTCACAGGCTCTGTGCAGAGTAACTTGCTTTATTCTCACAACAAGCTGGCTTCATCATCAGGCCCACTGAACAGGTGAGGCCACTGAGGCACAGAGAACCTTCAGGACCTGCCCAAGGTCACGCAGCTGGGAAGGGGTGGTCCTGCCCTGCCCCAGTCCTGAGGGAAGCGCGGTAGGTTCCCGCCCAGGGCGAGCAGGGCAGGAGGCCGTGGGGAGAGTGAGCCCTTGAAGCTGGGGCTGTGCCATCTCAGCTTGGACAGGCTGGGTAACCCCAGGCAAGTGATTCCCCACTCAGGCCCCTGTGGTTCCTGTTGGCTGAGGTTGCTGACGTGCTGGACGCTGCCAGGCCCTGTCACTGGACATCTTTGCCTCGACACTGAGGGGCACGCATATCCTGGACCCTGTCTCCAGCACTTACCTTCTCTGTGCTTCAGCCTTCTCACCTGAAAGGAGGGAATTAAAAACGAAACACCCCAAGAGGGTGTTTATTACTCATGGAGAAATAGACTGTCCAAGGCCCCTGGTCACCAAGTGCAGAGCTGCGTCTGCAGACCCAGGTCTGTGTCAGCTGAGCCCTGAACCACACTGAGGGCTCTGGTCTCCATGGACATGCATATTTATTATGACAATTTTCTCACAGATGACACAGCTAGGGGCTCTTTTTCAAAGTCACTCAAAGGGACTAGTGCAGGCTTTGGGTCCAAGCCCCTAATTTTGTAACAGGGCTTCAAGGCTACGGGAGGGAAGGGGCCTGGTGGGGGTCACAACCACCTACTGACCCCTCCGTTTCCCCTGCAGTTCTGGGAGGTCATCAGCGACGAGCACGGGATAGACCCCAGTGGCAATTATGTAGGGGACTCGGACCTGCAGCTGGAGCGCATCAGCGTCTACTACAACGAGGCCTCTTGTGAGCCCCCATCCTGGACCGAGGGGTGGGGTGGGGGGACCTTGACTGCTGGGTCCCAGCATCTCTGCCTTCCTTTCGGTTGGCTGGCACGTGCAACCAGAGACTCACAGAATAAAGACAGGGGATCCTAATAACCCTAGCGAGATTCAAATGTGTTTAACGGCCATGAGACACACGCACAGTCCGGTGGAATGGCCAGGGCTGGGCAGGGTCCCAAAGGCCCCTTCAGGAGGCCCATGGGAGGGTCCAGAGCAGGGGTTACCTGGAGAGGTCGGGCAGGGGCTACTCAGCAACTGGTGAGAAATGGTGTCTTTAGTGAACTGGCAAAATATTAACCTGCCCACGTAGACATGGGATTTGGTCCTGGCTGTCCGGATGTCAACCATGACTCCCTTCTCACACATGGCTCCTGCCTCTCTGACCCCAGAGTCTGAGCTCTTAGGGTGAGAGCACGAGGCTGGCAGTCCGGGGCAGGACTTAGGGGGCAGGAAGGGCGCCTAGCTTCTGTGACCCACGTAACCCACCCCTCTGCCCTCAGCTCACAAGTATGTGCCTCGGGCCATCCTGGTGGACCTGGAGCCTGGAACCATGGACAGCGTCCGGTCTGGGGCCTTCGGGCACCTCTTCAGGCCTGACAACTTCATCTTCGGTAAGTTTCCCCTGCCCCAGCCTCTCCTGGTGGACCCCACTGCCGGCAAACCCAGATCAACAGAAACAAGGGCAGAGTCACCCCTGCCTGTGACCCTGCAGAGCAGACCTGATCTCCCCAATTTGCAGCTTGGGACAGAGTCCCAGAGAAAGGGTTCTGTGCAAGGAACAGAAACCACTTGTGATTTCAAGCAGAACGATGTGTGAAACAGAGGCTTGAGCTCACGGGATCCTTAGAGAGATGGGGGCCGGGGCGGGGGGCGGAGGCGGGGGCCAGAAGCAGTGCCTCCAGAGGATACCGGCTCACGAGCACGCAATGTTGCTGCGGTCAGGGCAGCTGTCCTCACGCCCTTGAGTCTGGTGGCAGGGCCCTGGGTGCTCACACAGTGACAGGAGGAAGGTCACACCCCACTTCCACCCCCCAGCGCTCAGCACCCCAACGATGGGCATGAGCCTCCTCCCGACCCCGGGCTGTGAGGGGTGCTGGGGGTTGCAGTTTACCCTTCCAGCACAGCCGGCCGGAGGGTGGGTGGACTGGAGGGGAGGGCTGATCGACTCCCCACACGGTGTGGCTGGTGCTAAGAGCCAGGGAGGGGTTGAGAAGGTGCGGGCAACCCCGCTTCATGGAGGGTAAACAGGCACAGGGCTGCGTCCGCGGTTGCCATCAGGCAGGTACTGGAGGTCTGACCCCGTCCGTGTCCCCCTGCCCCCGTCCCAGGTCAGAGTGGGGCCGGCAACAACTGGGCCAAGGGCCACTACACGGAGGGCGCCGAGCTGGTGGACTCGGTCCTGGACGTGGTGCGGAAGGAGTGTGAGAATTGCGACTGTCTGCAGGGCTTCCAGCTGACCCACTCGCTGGGGGGCGGCACCGGGTCCGGGATGGGCACCCTGCTCATCAGCAAGGTCCGCGAGGAGTACCCCGACCGCATCATGAACACCTTCAGCGTGGTGCCCTCGCCCAAGGTGTCGGACACGGTGGTGGAGCCCTACAACGCCACGCTGTCCATCCACCAGCTGGTGGAGAACACGGACGAGACCTAC
Organism: Lipotes vexillifer; assembly: GCF_000442215.2. Lineage (NCBI taxonomy): Eukaryota > Metazoa > Chordata > Mammalia > Artiodactyla > Lipotidae > Lipotes > Lipotes vexillifer. The sequence continues at coordinate 4,297,854 of NW_006796283.1, forward strand.
TGCATCGACAACGAGGCGCTGTACGACATCTGCTTCCGCACCCTCAAGCTGGCCACGCCCACCTACGGGGACCTCAACCACCTGGTGTCGGCCACCATGAGCGGGGTCACCACCTCCCTGCGCTTCCCAGGCCAGCTCAACGCCGACCTGCGCAAGCTGGCCGTGAACATGGTGCCCTTCCCGCGCCTGCATTTCTTCATGCCCGGCTTCGCGCCGCTCACCGCCCGCGGCAGCCAGCAGTACCGCGCGCTGACGGTGCCCGAGCTCACGCAGCAGATGTTTGACGCCAAGAACATGATGGCGGCCTGCGACCCCCGCCACGGGCGCTACCTGACCGTGGCCACCGTCTTCCGGGGCCGCATGTCCATGAAGGAGGTGGACGAGCAGATGCTGGCCATCCAGAGTAAGAACAGCAGCTACTTTGTCGAGTGGATCCCCAACAACGTGAAGGTGGCCGTGTGCGACATCCCGCCCCGCGGGCTCAAGATGTCCTCCACCTTCATCGGCAACAGCACGGCCATCCAGGAGCTGTTCAAGCGCATCTCGGAGCAGTTCACGGCCATGTTCCGCCGCAAGGCCTTCCTGCACTGGTACACGGGCGAGGGCATGGATGAGATGGAGTTCACCGAGGCCGAGAGCAACATGAACGACCTGGTGTCCGAGTACCAGCAGTACCAGGACGCCACGGCCGAGGAGGAGGGGGAGATGTATGAAGATGATGACGAGGAGTCCGAGGCTCAGGGCCCCAAGTGAAGAGGCTGAGGGGTGGGGCGCGGCTGCGGCCAGGACCGAGAGCTCTGTCCCCCGAGCCATGTAGCCACTGACACACCCCTGCCCTTTCCCCCACCAGGCCCGGTCATGTCACCCTAGGGCTCCCAAGTGTGTGTCCTTTAGTACTTACAGCATCCCTGCCCTGTGTCTTCTCAGCTGTGTTCCGCCATAGGTCAAATCCATTTTGCGTGGCCCGTTTGTCTCTCTGCTTTATTATCAGCTCCAGGCCTGATGTTTTATGGTTTGTTTTGTTTTTTTTACTGGTTTGTGTTTATATCTTGGGGGGGATACTTAATAAATTTATTGCTGTCAGATACCCGTGCCTGGTGCTGGCGATTTCTTCTTATTCTGGAAAGTTGGGGCCAGAGGGGTTAGGAGGGGCAGACAGGGAGGCCCGGTGGCGGGGGCAGGACAGAGCATCATCGTCTCCCAGTGGGGGCTGACATGGGCCTGTGCTTGGAACCTGCAGCTGTCCCAAGGTGCAGCCCCTGGCAGGGGAGCTCCTGGCGGTGGTGCTGGAGAAGGTGGCCATGGCTGCAGGAAGCCCAGGCGTGCTCTCAGTCGACCCGGGACAAGCCCCAGTCCCCTCCAGGGTGACTCGTGCCGCAGAGTTTTCCTCTGGCTTATCCGGGTGCTAGACGTTAGAGGCAGGCAGCCGAGACCCAAAGGGGAGTCAGGGAGGGGGGACCTTGAGGACTCCCCCGGAAAATGTGGTGTGCTGGAGGGCTGGGGCTTGAGCCCTGGGGAAGGGCGGGTCTGGTCAGCGAGTTGTGGGCACAGCAAGCACCCCGCGCAGCCGGGCCGGGAGTGAAGTTCTGGCCCACGCGCCCCCTGGCGGTTGTTTCCTGTGGCCGCAGGGCGCCCAGGGTCCCGCTGGAATGGGAAACCTGGCCGCCCCCTCCTCGTATAGGGAGAGAAGTGGAATCCCAGAGGCGCTGCCTGCCCGGGGCGCAGGTGAGCCCGTGCAGAGCTGGACGGGCCCAGACCCTCTGCCCTCGGCCTCCCCACACCCCACGCCTCGAAGCCAGGGTCTCATCAAGCCCAGCTCCCCCGGGACACCCCTGCACCCCACCCTTCTGTGTGGATACCCGGGCAGAGAGAGGCCGAAGGGGCTGATCTGGACCAGGGAATGGAAGCCCCGAGAGGGCCGGCATCCAGGGCCCTGGCAGGAGCGGATGCTTCCAGGCGCCTGCTCCGGGCCAGGCCAGCTCTAAGCCCGTCGCGCGGCTGACCCTGAAGAGCTGTGCTCGCCCACCTCACGTGCAAGGCGGCCAGGTTACAGTGAGTGTGACTGTGTGTGAGGGTCTGAGCCCTGCGCTGGGCCCTCCTCTCTGGGTGGTGAAGGCCCCAACTCCACGTCCACGGCAGCTTCACAGGGCTGCGGCCTCCATGCACTGTGGGGGAGGGGTGTCCACAGCTCAGGTTCTCAAGGGGCTCAGTGACCCCCCAAAGACCTGAGTCCCCCGCCAGGTGTTGACAAAGCTCCCGATAGCCAGGTGCTCGTGCTGGGTCCCCCGGTCCACGGTCTGCCCGGGCTCTCTCCTGAGGGGTGGGAAGCTGTGCCTTGTTTAACCTTTACAGTGAGGCCACCAGGTTTCCAGGCAAGAAACGAGGCTCAGAGACGTGAGTGTCTGCCCGCTGGCAGGTGGCACAGCCGGGGGTCCGGCCCAGGCTGTGTATCTCTCCACTTTGCTTCAAGTGGCCACAGATCCACTTCCCTCCTGAGCAGCTGCACCTGTGAGAACTTCGTCCTGGCTCGGGTCACTTAGACGAAGCTGGCCTCCTGGGGCCGCCCTGCCTTCTCCGCCTAGACCGCGGCCCCGCTCCAGCACTCACGATGGCCCAGGCGCCTCTGCTGCTGCCCGGGCTCCCCTCCCGCGGGAGGGGCTTTGGCGCCTCCTTCCTCCGGCCCTCCCTCCTCTCCTCCTGCTGGGTCCCTCGAGCCTCCGGCTCCCTTTTCCTTTTTTTTGTTTTTTTGCGGTCCGCGGGCCTCTCACAGCTGCGGCCCCTCCCGCTGCCGAGCACAGGCTCCGGACGCGCAGGCTCAGCGGCCACGGCTCACGGGCGCAGCCGCTCCGCGGCACGTGGGATCCTCCCGGGCCGGGGCGCGAGCCCGCGCCCCCTGCATCGGCAGGCGGGCTCTCAGCCGCTGCGCCACCAGGGAAGCCCCGGCTCCCTTTCTTATGAGAGGCCATTTAGTTCTCTCCTGTTTTCCTCAGTCCTAGCCTCACTCCTCGCAGACATTGTGGAGCAGAGACAAGCCAGCCCTGGGCTCTACGTGAAGTCCTGACCCATGGCGTCCGTGAGCGAGGTGAATGGCTGTGCTTTATGTCAGCGCATTTCAGAG
>NW_006796283.1:4300981-4318319 GCF_000442215.2 Lipotes vexillifer
ACACACATGGAAAGTGGCTGGAACAGCATGTGGCCCATAACAAAAGTCCTAAGTGTTAGCTCTTACATGCCTGTTATTATTGGTGAGGCGAGATTATTTGCAGGGATGCCTGGACAGGAGGGGGCAGGAGAAGCCAGCTCAGGGGTTACTCAGTCTCACCTGAACCCCCCAGGAGGGCTCTGATGGGCCCAGTGCCATCCAGTATTGACGCCACTATTGGACGGCCTTTGGGGCCACCTACCTCATTGGTTGTTTTGCCTTCAGGTCCGCCTGTCCCTTTCAGCCTGGGTGAAGGGCCAGGGGCATCCAGACCTGGGCACACTCCCGGCCCTGGCCCTGCGCCCTCAGCCTGGCATGCAGGGCTGCTCAGGGGCCAGGAGATGGCCTCACCCCCAGGGACAGGGCTGCCAGAGCAAATACAGGATGCCCAGTTACATTGGAATTTCAGATGAAGAACAAAGAACATTCCACTTGGGGACATGTTTATACTAAGCAATTATTCCTCAGTTACAAAATCTGGAAATCTGAGGCTGGGGTCCCCGGCAGCCCCACAGCTGGGCCTGTTCTGGGGGCCAGGCAGCCCTGAGCTCTTCATCCACTAGGTCACACGTCCCGGCACACTTGTGAGGCAGATGCTTCAGGGGAAGAGGCCGAGGACTGGAGACAAGCAAAGCAGCCCAAGACCCCAGCCTCCGGGGCAGGGACACAATTTGCACGGAGGATGCCGGAGCCGAGTCATCATAGATCCCACCACCACTGGGGGAAAACGACAGCTTGAGAAGGGGGGCAGTGAGTGTGGAATGGAGATGACCGTCAACTCTGCCCCTCTCCATGTGGCAGGACACTTCCCCTCTCTAGGGCACCTTCCCAGCTGCAAAGAACACGTCCGCTCATATCTTAGGAGTCGGAACTCCATATAGATTCAATTGAAAGAAACGATTAGGCTCTTAAAATTCTTTGAAAACGACTTGCTTAGATAATAGTAAATGAGTGGGTACCCATACGACTGCAATAAAGCTCCGCATGTCGAGGCCACCACATGCAGGGGCTGCTGCCAGCAAAGGTGTGGGGTGTGGGGTCCTCCCCGGGAGAGGATGGGCCAGGGCACCAGGGGTGTGGAGGAAGGATGGAGCGAAGAAAACTGGAGGGAATGAAGTCACCATGGGCTGGTGTGACGACATCCACCGCAGACCAGGACTGCGAAGCTGAACAGGATCCCGTTTCCTGAGGAACAGCAGAGTTCAAGGATTAATATACGTGGGACATTGGTGTGGATGCTTCCGTATGTTTTTCTGTCTTCTCCGAGGGTTTATAGAGGAGGACTGTATTCCCATCCAGCAGGAACCATTTATAAGGTCAGCTGAGAGTCTCCCCGGGATTCCTCCACTTTCCAGCACCTGTCATACACCTAACGTTCCTTGCAGCAGCCCTGGGGAATACAACGGCATGATTGTCAGAGGAAAACTAGAGAACAACGATGAACATGGTGGCGCTAACGCTAGAATCGAGCCAGCACGTCCCAGATCAGTGGCTGCCTGGGGACAGAGGTGGGGACAGCGTGGGGGGATGGCAAGGGGGCAGGAGGAAGCCTTTCAGGAAGAGGATGGATAGGGTTACCATCTTAGTCAGCGTCATAGTTTCTCAGGTGTAGGCAATTGTCAGAACTGATCAGATGGTGCACTGGAACATGAAGCTTGCTGTATGTCAATCACACCTGCATAAAGCTGTTAAGAAAAAAGAAACTTCCAACAGCTGTCATCTCACCGCAAATCAAAGGCAGCGTGTTTACAAGGACCCGCAGCCCCTCGCCTCTCCCGTTCCCCTCCTTGCCCTTCGCCAGTTCACCAGACTCTGGCCAGCAGGAGCCTGCTCTCTGTTGCGCTGGCACACAGCCTCTTGTGGCGCCTGGGGGCCTTCGCAGGTGCAGCTCCTGAGCGCTGTTTCCCAGCTGTCCTGCGGTTCTCTCCTTCTTGCCCTGTGGGTCTGGAGCACGGCGTCCTCCTCCCGGACCTTGTTTGCCACCTTGTCATCCTGTTTATTTTCTTACTGTGCTTCACATCTCTTACTGGTTTGCATCTTTGCTTATTGTCTGTCTGGCTCCTTGAGTTCTGGGGCCGTGTCTGTCTTCTCGCCGCTCTGTCCCAGGGGGAGCGGGCCCCTTGCCAGGTGGAACATTCTTCCTCTCAGGGCCAGTCTCACTCAGGACTGGCCCTTCCTCAGTCCCTGTAAGTAAGTACCTACATGTCTAGGTACTGTTCTAGGCCCCAAAGAGTGAAGAAAGCAAAAAAAAACACCCTTGCCTACAGCCTTTATTTAGTGTCTGGTGTGGGGCAGGGGGTGGAGGTGGGGTGGAGACAAAAATCAAGTGAAACTGTACAAGACAGAGGACATCAGACAGTGACACGAGTCATGGAGAGAAACCCAGCAGGCGCTCCTAGAGAGCAGCAATTATACTGGTTCCCACAGAGAGACTTCTCCAGCTCCCGCCCCCATCTCCACTGAGCAGCCCCTAGTCTCACCGTGCCTCAGTTTCATCCTCTGTGAAGTGGGGTAGAATTGCAGTGCTTTCCTCCCTCGCCAGTTGTGAACATGGGTGGAAGGAAGTACAACCATCTGCTGCTTGCAGTGATTCCCTCTTCCTTTTTTCCCCCTCAACCACTGGGCTTTCAAAGAAAATTAGGGGACTTCCCTGGTGGCGCAGTGGTTAAGAATCCACCTGCCAATGCAGGGGACACGGGATCGAGCCCTGGTCCGGGAAGACCCCACATGCCATGGAGCAACTAAGCCCGTGCGCCACAACTACTGAGCCTGCGCTCTAGAGCCCGCGAGCCACAACTACTGAGCCCACGTGCCACAACTACTGAAGCCCGCACGCCTAGAGCCCGTGCTCCACAGCAAGAGAAGCCACTGCAATGAGAAGCCCGTGCGCTGCAACGAAGAGTAGCCCCCGCTCGCTGCAACTAGAGAAAAGACCACGTGCAGCAATGAAGACCCAACACAGCCAAAAATAAATAAATTACAAAAAAAAAAAGAGAAAATTAAATACCAACGTTTAAAAGAGCGTTTGGTTTCGACTTAAACCAGGACTTTTGTGATTACGGAAAATCTAGGCAATGCCGTCCCCTGCCTATACCATTGTCGACGAAAAATCAATCAGTTGATCTAAGGAAGAAATGGGAAATTTTATTCGAGTCAAATTTGAGGATTATAACCCAGGAACACCATCTCAGAAAGCTCCAAGGACTGTTCTGCCATTAGAAGTCAAGTCACAGTTATACAGATTTTTTGAGACAGAGGGCTGGACATCAAATGACATATTATTGACAGTTTAAACAATCTAGATCTAAGCTCATCCTGGCCCCTTACAAGATCAGGAAGGAACCTTATCTTTTTTTAAAAATAGATTTTAGGGCTTCCCTGGTGGCGCAGCAGTTGAGAATCTGCCTGCCAATGCAGGGCACACGGGTTTGATCCCTGGTTTGGGAGGATCCCACATGCTGCGGAGCAACTAGGCCAGTGAGCCACAACTACTGAGCCCGCGCGTCTGGAGCCTGTGCTCCGCCACAAGAGAGGCCGCGATAGTGAGAGGCTCGTGCACTGCGATGAAGAGTGGTCCCCGCTTGCCACAACTAGAGATAAGCCCTTGCACAGAAACGAAGACCCAACACAGCAAAAATAAATTAATTAATTAATAAACTCCTACCCCCAACAACTTCTTTTAAAAAAAAAAGATTTTAAAATATTTATTTATTTATTTAGGCTGTGCCAGGTCTTTGTTGTGGCATGCGGACTCTTAGTTGAGGCATGTGGGATCTAGTTCCCCGACCACGGATGGAACGGGAGCCCCCTGCACTGGGAGCGCAGAGTTTTGCCCACTGGACCACCACGGAAATCCCGGAACCCTATCTTTTAAGCAGCTGTCGTGGATGCCAGGAGAATGCTGCTCTTTGTGGATGAGCAGGCATTTCTGCCGATGGGGAGGTTTGATCGATGCATAAATGCAGATGCTGATGCACAGCGGGGCGAGAGGAGGCCAAAGGGCAGAGAAAATTTTTATGTTTAAAATTTTCTTGTCTTGCCATAAAACATGAATTTTATTTCACACCACCTTGAAGAGCTGGGATGAAGTGTCACCCATTTCCTGGAGCGGGAGGTGGAGGCCTCCAGGCCGGGGGCGGGACGCGCAGACTCCGCCTGTGCTGTGAGCCTCCGGGCCGCAGGAGGCAGCAGCGGGCGGGGCGGATACAGTGTATCGAGGGCGGCTGTGGATACGATGTAACGAGGCCGGCCGGCCGCACACAATGTAGCGAGAGCTGCGGCGGTCAGGTGAGCGGCGGAGCGGGCGCGGGCGGGGGTCTGGGTGGAGGAGGCGGGGACGCTCGGGCCGCCGCGCCCCGGAGCTCGGAGAGCCCCCTCTCCCGACGCGGACCCCGCGGCGCAGGGGGCGAGGGACCCGCCCGAGGCCCCGGCCCGGGCGCAGAGCAGGATTCAGACCCGCGGGTCCTCACCTGGGGTAAGAGGGGTTTGGAGACCTCAGCCGCGCCACCCACTCGATCAGGGTTCAGCGGGGAAGGCGCCCCCCGGCAGATGACACTGTCACTGCTTCCGGCTGTCGCCACTCGCTGTCTGTAGGATCCGTGAGGCCCGCGGTGTCGCCGTGGCTGTGCCGCCCTGCGCTGGGGCTGGACCACTCTGAGCCTCAGTTTCCTCATCTGTGAAACGGGCGGGCGTGGTGGAAGAGACCCGCCCCTGTGCGGAGCCAGTTAGCGAGGGTCCCCAGAGTGTATGTTGTTGTTGTTGTGGGTGAAGGTGGGTGAGGCCCGTTTGGGGGCGGCGTCTCCCAGACGCCGGGGTGGCTGCCGCTAAGCTTCAGCCGCAGACAGCCCTTCAAGGGACAGTAACTGTGCCCCTGCGGGGTCCTGGCAGGCCTTCTTCCAGGTGTGAGCAGTTAGGATGTACCTTCGGCCCTGCCCCCTCCGGGGAGAAGTCCAGGGGCCTCTGGTGGCAGCCGGGGTGATAACAGGTCCTCTTGGTGGCCGTGCCTCCCCGAGAACAGGAGAGGCTGTTTTGGGCACATCTGAGCTTAAGCCCCATGTTGCTCGGGGCCCTGAGAGGTCTTGGGCTTCGTTCTGAGCTTTCCTTTCATTGCAAAGCCGTGGAGTCCGCAGCCCCCTTGAGAGGAGGTCTCTGGAGGAGGGTAGACAGTGCAGCAGCGGCTTTCCTGCATGCCTCTCAGTGCCCACCTTCCTGCGTGCTCCTCTCTGAGGCTAAGCCTGAATTCCGGGTGCAGAGCTCTCTGGGGGGTGAACCTGGTGGGGTGGTGAGGGTTGCTGTCACTTTCCTCAAAGTGCTGCCGCGCACTACACCTGCCAGGCCCCTGTGTCGGGACATCATCTGTCTGCCCTCGGCAGCTCCCCTCCCACACCCCCAAATACGATTCTCCAACTTGGCCGGAGAGAAACTGGGGCTGAGAGAAGTCAGGCGACCCCACTCATTCACTCAGCTGCAGGCTCTCTGCCGGGCCTGAGACTGGCACTGCCCGTAAGGGGGTTAATGAGAGACGCTTTTTCCAGGAGAGGCTGTAGCCCAAGGAGGGCTGCTGGGAAGAGTGGAGGTGTTCCTGCCTTCGAGCTCCTCCGGCCATATTTTATTTTATTTATTTATTTTCCTAGGTAGGGCCTGAGAACCTGTGCTTTTTATTTATTTCTTTTTTAAGGGGAAGTAGGGTTGATTTGCTGCGTCCTGTTAGTCGCTGGTGCACAACAAAGTGACCCAGTTAAACATGTAGAGAGAGATGGATCGATTCTTCGCATACTTTTCCATTACGGCTTATTACAAGATGTGGAATCCAGTTCCCTGTGCTGTACAGTAGGACCTCGTTGTTTATCCCTTCTATATATAATAGTTTGCATCTGCCCGATCCAACCCCCCACTCCTTCCCCCTTGGCAACCACAAGTCTGTTCTCTATGTGAGTCTGTTTCTGTTTCATAGATAAGTTCATTTGTGTCATATTTTAGATTCCACATAGAATTGATATCATATGGTATTTGTCTTTCTCTTTCTGACTTATTTCACTTAGTATGATAATCTCTAGGTCCATCCATGTTGCTACAAATAGCATTATTTCATTCTTTTTTTTTTTTGAGATTTAAAAGTGATTTCTTTATTTCCAGTTCTTACTGATTTCATTTCTCACATACACTTTTTAAGAAATAAAGGACGAAGTAGGAAATTAAAGTACATTAATAAAGACACAGCGGTGTTTACAACAACACACCCATGTCATCACAGCCTCTTGTTTAAGTGCTGTATGTTTCCCATGCTCAGCCCTCACCGGACAAATTCCGTTTGAGTCTAAAAAAGTAAAATATCACCCTGTGGTCCAATAGATGGGTGAAAAAAAAAAACTTTTGCAATTCCCTGGGGACAGGACAGGGTTATATACTGGTTGAGCCACAGCATCCAGGCTGCACAGGTAAAGAGAGAAAGAGTGGGGTTGGGTGGGATGCCCAAAACCAGAGAGGTGAGGTGAAGGGATTACAGGAAATACCTCCTGAGGGAGGGAGTCTCCAACTTTCAGACTTTTTTTTTTAATTGGAGTAAAATTGTTTTACAATGTTGTGCTAGTTTCTGCTGTACAGTGATGTGAATCAGCTATATGTATACCTATATCCCCTCCCTCTCGGACCTCCCTTCCACATCCCGCCGCATCTCACCCAGATATCTAGGTCATCACAGAGCACCGAACTGAGCTCCCTGTGCTATACTGCAGGTTCCCACTAAGCTATCTGTTTTACGCACGGTAGTGTGTTTATGTCAAACCTAATCTCCCAATTCATCCTACCATTCCCTTCCCCTCCCCGTGTCCACACATCCATTCTGTATGTCTGCATCTCTATTCCTGCCCTACAAATAGGTTCATCTGTACCAGTTTTCTAGATTCCACATATATGCGTTAATATACGATATTTGTTTTTCTCTTTCTGGCTTACTTCGCTCTGTATGACAGACTCTAGGTCCATCCACATCTCTACAAATGACTCAATTTCGTTCCTTTTTATGGCTGAGTAATATTCCATTGTATATATGGACCACATCTTCTTTATCCATTAACTGTTGTTTCCGTGTGTTGGCTACTGTGCATAGTGCCGCTGTGAACATAGGGATGCATGTATCTTTTTGAATTATGGTTTCCTCCAGATATATGCCCAGGAGTGGGATTGCAGGATCATATGGCAACTCTATTTCTAGTTTTTTTTTTTTTTTTTTTTTTTAGAATAATTTTTATTTTTTTAAGACAGTGTTTTAGTGCACTTGGTGGTTTACAACAAAACTGAGAGGAAGGTAGAGATTTTCCATATACCACTGTACCCATATAGGGATAGCCTCCCCCATTGTCAACATCATTCACCAGGATGGTACTTTATTTTTTTTAACCAAGGATGAACCTATATTGACACATCATAATAACCCACAGTCCATAGTTTACCTTACAGTTCACTTTTGGTTTAGTACATTCTGTGGGTCTGGACAGCTGTATAATAACATATATCCATCATACAGAGTATTTTCACTGACCTAAAGATCCTCTGTACCATGCCTATTCACTCCACCCCAACCTGGCAACTGCTTATCTTTTTTAAAAAATTAATTAATTAATTTATTTTTGGCTGTGTTGGGTCTTAGTTGCGGCATGCGGGATCTTCCGTTGTGGTGCCTGGGCTTCTCGCTGCACCAGGCGGTCTTCTCTCTCTAGTTGTTGTGTGCAGGCTCCGGAGTGCATGGGCTCTGTAGTCACAGCACGTGGGCTCTCTAGTTGTGGCCCACGTTCTCAGTAGTTACAGCACACGGGCTTAGTTGCCCTGCGGCATGTGGGATCTTAGTTCCCCACCCAGGGATCGAACCCGTGTCCCCTGCATTGGAAGGTGGATTCTTTCCCACTGGACCACCAGGGAAGTCCCTAAACTGTGTACTCTAAAAGGGTGAATTTTATGATATGTGAAATGTATCTCAATTTTAAAGAACATCAAGTTAAGAGCCAGGGCACTGAAACCAGACATGGATTTGACTCCAGTCTGCTGCATGCATGATTCTGTGGGCAAACCATCTAAGCCTTCTAAGCCTCAGTCTCCTCCTCTGTAAAATGGAGATAATAAAAGAATGATCTCAGATGGTTCTTGTGAGACTCAAACTTACAGGTGGAATCTAAAAAATACAACAAAATCGTGAATATAACAAGAAAAGATGCAGACTCACAGATATAGAGAACAAACTAGTGATTACCAGTGGGGAGGGGCAATACAGGGGTAGGGGATTAAGAGGTACAAACTACTGTGTATAAAATAGATAAGCAAAAAGGATATATTGTATAGCACAGGGAACAGAGCCAATATTTTATAATAACTATAAACAGAGTACAACCTTTAAGAATGGTCAATCACTATACTGTACACCTATAACATATAATATTGTACATCAACTATACTTCAATTAAAAAAATAGCATAACCTGGGCTTCCCTGGTGGAGCAGTGGTTGAGAGTCTGCCTGCTGATGCAGGGGACGTGGGTTTGTGTCCCAGTCCGGGAAGATGCCACGTGCCGCGGAGCGGCTGGGCCCGTGAGCCATGGCCGCTGAGCCTGCGCGTCCGGAGCCTGTGCTCCGTAATGGGAGAGGCCACGGCAGTGAGAGGCCCGCGTGCCGCAAAAAAAAAAAAAAAAAAAAAAAGGGGAAGGGGGCCCCACCGCGGACCCGTTCTTCTAATTAATTCATGCTTTTTATTTTAAATGAAAAATCTTAAGGATATTTTTCATCTGAGAACAACTTTGGTCACATCTGAGTTTTTGTTTGTTTGATTGTTTGTTTGCGGTACACGGGCCTCTCACCGCCGTGGCCTCTCCCGCCGCAGAGCACAGGCTCCGGACGTTCAGGCCCAGTGGCCACGGCCCACGGGCCCAGTCGCTCTGCGGCACGTGGGATCCCCCCGGACCGGGGCGCGAACCCACGCCCCCCGCATTGGCAGGTGGACCCCCAACCACTGCACCACCAGGGAAGCCTGCCTCTGGCTATCTTTTAAAACGCTGGGAGGTTTCTGGGGCGAGACCCCTGGGGTGGCTCCTGATCCCCCAGTCTCTTGGGGGTGGGCTGATCATCAAGTGATGTCAGAGACAGTTTGCTCTGCAGCGACTGTGGGTTTCAGGCTTTACTGTCACGCACAAGTGCTTAATCCTCACCCCCCTCCCACCCCGCCCCAGGGGGCAGGCATGCTCCCTTATTTATGGGGAAGAAGATGCTCTTCCCTGGGAGAGGCAGCCTGTCTGATTCTTAACAGTAACAGTGATAACGATAAGTTGCAGCTGGTGTTTATTTCTGGCCAAGGTAGTCAGAACTTTGTATTGATTAATTTAATCTTTAACTCTACACAGTGGGCACTGTTATTATCCCCGGTTGAAACATGAGAACTTAAAAGCACAGAAAGCTTTAGGCATTTGCCCAAGGTCACACAGCTGGAGCTGACAGCTGGGATATGAATAGGGCCAATTTGTCTGCTGACCACAAGGCTGTTAGGGTGATCAGTCAGGATCTGTGTTGGCTGCAAGAGACAGAACTCCTCCCAGTAACAGTAGTTTAAACAGAAGTTTCTTTCTGTCTCACCTGAGTGAAGCCTGGCGGTGAGCAGCTCAGGGCTTCCTCACCACTCCGGAAGAAGGGGTTAGTGAATATGGGTCTCACTTGTTAGTGACAACTGGATCTCCCCTGCGCTCTGGGGGCTTCCTAGGGCACTGTGGCCCTTGCCATCTGGGGTGGTGCTGGGCATCAGGGCCTGACCACCCTGTGTGAGCTGCCCAGAGACATCAGGTCATAAGGGAGACTGTGACTTGGGCCCATGGCATCTGTGTCCTGCCCTGTTTTGACCTAGGGGCAGCTAGTCAATGGGTGCCAGGTTCTACCAGGCTGGAACTTGCAGCCCACATCCCACCACAGAGACCAGAGAGGCAGGCGAGGTCCCGGGGGTGTGTGAGAGTCCCTGCCCAGGTGCAGGGCAGCAGTGGGCGGGGTGGGGTGGCCCTGGGCCATGCACTCTGGCTCAGTTCTCCTTTTATGGGGTGGAGGGCAGATAGGAGTCAGAGGATTGCCTTGTATAATAACAAATTATTTCAGACTGTAACCAGGTATAAGGAAAGCATAACCAACATCCATGCCCTTACTACAAAGTTTTAACAAACATCTGTCCAACCTTCTGTGAACTCATTTGGCCCTGAAGCAGAGAGAGGCTAAGGGATGTGGACCCGCTAGTTAAGTGGGGGAGACCTGGGAGGCAAACCCCACCAAAGTCCCTTCCTCTGTCTCAGGAGCATCAGCCCCGTGTGTTCACGGTTTGCTGAGCTCTGCGCAGGGGAAAGCAGTGCCGGGCTGTGAACCAGGCACTTTCTGCCTGTTTCCTTGGGTCCCGAGGTGTGGGGCTGGGCATGGGCTCTGGCCACATGGGGCATCGGTGCAGCGCCAGGCTGGCCCACACGGTGACTACACAGCGTTCGTGGGCCCTCCCCATGGGGCACTGGGAGGTGGGCACTGCCCAAGGCCACACTGCAGGTGGCAGAGCAGGCCTGAGCCCTGGCATCAGCACTGACCCTTCTGCTGGGTGGGTCGGGGGGCGGGGAGGGCGGGTTCTGCATGCTCTGACTGGAAAGGAGCACCTTGCGTCCAGGGCCAGAAGGGAGGAACTGAGTCCCGGCAGGTGTGATCCTTGGGTCCAGGGCCAGAAGGGAGGAACTGAGTCCCGGCAGGTGTGATCCTGGGAGCCGCACAGCTTTAGCGCCTTGGTGGACAGGGAGGGCATGGCTCTACCAGGGCAAGTGAGGCAGGCGGGATCAAAGGGGCCCGTGCTGGAGGTCTGACTGGGCACGCCCTCCTGGCCCTGCCTGCCCCATCAGCGGCTTGGACATCACTGCTCTTTGTGAGGGGGCTCCAGCAGTGGGCGCCGGGGTGAGGGGGCTCGGCTTGGGGTTTGGGGAGGGTCTGAAAGGGGAGGCCGTGGTGTGGGGATGTTTGGCCCGGACCCTCCTGGGGAAGGGAGTGGGGCCAGGCCTCCCCTCCAAAGCCCCAGGCACTCAGAAAGGGGAGGGGACCGCAGCGAGCCCGGGAGCCGGATGCCCACCTCTGCCCCGCCCGGCCCGCCCGCCCACAGGTGGGGTGCTATGGAATATGACGAGAAGCTCGCCCGGTTCCGGCAGGTCCACCTCAATCCTTTCAACAAGCAGCTCGGGCCCTGGCAGCATGAGCAGGGGCCTGGCAAGGAGGCCCTGCAGGTCGCTTCTGAAGGTGGGTGCTGGGGGCTGCTGTGCGGGTGGCCTGACCCCGTCACACCGGCCCCCCCCTACAGGGTTCCTCCCGTGGACACGTGGGGTCCCCCCTCTTCTCTGCAGCACAACCCGCTTTCCCCCTGTTGCATCCCCTGGGGGATGAACACTCCCCAGGGCAGGGATGTGTGCCGGTCTTGTCACTGCTCTGTCCCAGGGCCCAGCGCACAGCGGGTGCTCACTTGGAGAACGCTTGGGGCGTGAACTCAGCGCCAAGATCTGGAGGGTGCGAGGTCAGCAGGATGTGAGCCCCGAGACTGCGGACGGAGGCAACGGGGTGCTGGGGGCCCCGGGGGTGTGTGTGCACAGGTGGCCGGTGTCCACACGGGGTTTCACGTGTTCTGGTGTGTAGCGCTCCGGCGGCCCTTCTCGAGCCCGCAGATGTACACACGAGGCGTGGGCCTTAGAAATCGGCATGTTTCTGTAGTATTTACTGTTTTTGCACTGCACTCTCCTGTCTGCACAAGGATTCGGGTTCCTTTGCAAATGCACACAGGGCCGATGCCAGGGCAGGGCCCTGCTTCCCTCGCCTCCCGTGGGCTCCACGGCTCCCTCCTGGGCGTGGCAGGCTGACTTGTCTCTCTGCCGCCCTCCCCAGAGGCCCTGCCCGAGCTGCCCCCGGGAGAGCCAGAGTTCCGCTGTCCTGAGCGCACGATGGATCTAGGCCTGTCCGAGGACCACTTTGCCCGCCCTGTGGTAAGGTTCAGGCTCTGCGGGCGGGGAGGGGGCAGGGTGAGCCCCTGGAGCACGAGGGGCCGGCCACGTCCACCTCAGCAGGGGCTCCTGGGCCTGGAATCTGAGGCCCATGTGACACCTGGCTCCCACCCCTAAAACGTGTTTGTGGACCTGTGGGGACGGGCTGGACCTGGGGGTGGGAGCCTGGGCTGCTGTTATGAGCGCCGTTCCCTCCCCTCCGCACCCGGGTCCTGTGAAGCAAATGTGAGAGTTAATTCCAACTGGGGTCCCAGGGAGTCCTATAGTCATGCTGTAGGGTGAGGGAGAGGGCGGGGGAGGGGAAGCCCCCCGCCCACGCCTACGGCCCCCTCGCTAGGCAGGGCCACCCTCGGCTGCGCTATATTTTGTTCCATGGAAACCTTGCTTTTTCTTTTTTTGTTTGTTTGTTTTTTAATAAAAGGGCTCTAATAATTTTTTTTTAAAGTTTGAAAATCTTCCCGTTTTATGCAGACTACCTCCAACTTTTGAGAGAAACGTTATAGTAACATTCAAATGTGATTTTTAAAAAATTCAGCTGGAGACCCCAGTTCACCTGGAGACCCCAGTTCTCGTTTGCTGTTCATCTTTGTTGTTCGTGTGGCCTTTAAGTTTTGCGCTTTGTTGCTGCAGATGCCTATTTCATTTATGTGCTTTGCATCTTTATTATAACATTTCTGAGCCCCTCCTATGGGCCACACGCTGGTTTCCAAAGAGGTGTCACCTCCTCTTTGCCTGGAGGCTCAGTGTACTGGGGGGAGGAGTGTGGCTCCTGAGGGCAGTGACACTGCTTTCCTGGGGCAGGATCAGCCCCGGCTCTGAGCCCCCGCCTGTCTCCCTGCCCCTGAGTCTAGGGCCTTTGTTGGGCCCCGACCCCGGTCCACCTGTGAGGCGCTGGAGCCAGGGGCGGGTGGGTGCCCGGGGTGTCTCTGAGCTTGGTGACCGAACCAGAGGCCACTGCCTCTCCTTGTCGGCAGACGAGTGTCATTTCCCTGCTTTCATCCAAGAGGAAGTTCTGGAGAAGTAAGCGAAATAGCGTAGCCAGAAAAACAACTGGGTTTCTAAAAGAGGGAAGTCGTGTTTCGAAAAACATCCTGAATTAGGTCTCCAGAGGCCCGTGGGTGGACAGGTCCAGAGAGGGGCAGGTGGTTTGGTGTGGCTCCTGCCTCTGCTGCCCGGGTCCCCGGGCCTTGAGCAGGTCCTCGGCCACCTGGGCGAGCAGGGCCAGGGAGGTCTTGTCTGGGCCCCACTGCCTATGAGGCTGGGCATGGCCCAAAAGGAGAGCACGCAGGGGGCATCTGACCGTCACTGTCCCCAAACCGCCACCTCCCGCCTCCACCCGAGCAGGGCCTGTTCCTGGCCTCTGACATCCAGCAGCTGCGGCAGGCCATCCAGGAGTGCAAGCAGGTGATCCTGGAGCTGCCGGAGCACTCGGAGAAGCAGAAGGACGCCGTGGTGAGGCTCATCCACCTCCGGCTGAAGCTCCAGGAGCTGAAGGTAGGTGCCGGCCGCCCCCCGCCAGGCAGCTGGAGCTGGGCTGGGGCACACAGGTCCGGAGGCTGGGCCACCTCTGGGGCAGCGGGTCTGAGGTTCCACCCTCCTCACCTGACTGGCTGAAGCTACCCAGGCAGGCGGGAGAGAGATGGGCCCTCACCCCAGGTGCAGCCTGTGTCTCTACTAGTCTGATGGTAATCACAGTCCTGGGTCATGTGTCCACCCACTGGAGTAAGTGGGTGAGTTAATCCCACCTTGAACCACGGGGTGGTTTGCCGAAGGTGACAACAGAAGGACTTGTGGATCCTGGAAGCCAAACACCGCAGGGGTCCGTCATGTAGTCCTTGAGTCTGTGCCCTGTTTGGCTGGGGCCCCACCACATCCCTGCACTGGTTCCTGAGTCCCTGGGAATATAGAAAGTGGAATGTTCATTAGAATATAGGTAAGGCTATGGCACGAGCTAAGACACCCCAAAATACAGTGGCTTAAAGGAATTGGTTGTGTAGTTTTACTCATGTGGAAATGTTGTAGGGGGCCCAGGGCCCATCTGGCAGCTATCGGTATCGGAGACCCCAGGTCCTCCTTTTTCGGTGCTCTGCCAGTCCCTGGCAAGTCCACGACAGCCCCCCACTGCCTCTGGGTCTGCACCCAGCCAGCAAACACAATGTGGAAAGGGCAGCGAAGGCCCTCTCACCCCTGCTCACGTGCCGCCGGGCGGCACCTAGGTGCGCAAAGATAGTCTGTAATCCGGGTGGTCCCGGCCTGACCAATCACTGTGTCCTACTGTAAGGGAAGGGCTGTGGCACGGGTAAATTTCACAACCTCTGCTACACGTGGTTTCCTGGGAGACGCAGTCAAGGGGCTCGTGTGGCGGGAAAAGTGCTGCCGCCTGGCTCACCTGCGACCCCTCCCCGGCTCCCTCGCCAGGACCCCAGTGAGGACGAGCCCAACATCCGAGTCCTTCTCGAGCACCGGTTCTGCAAGGAGAAGAGCAAGAGTGTGAAGCGGACCTGTGACAAGTGTCACGCCGTCATCTGGGGGCTCATTCAGACCTGGTACACCTGCACAGGTGGGCCGAGCAGACTGCTCCTGGCCTGGCACTCCAGGCCCCGGAGGAGGGGGAATTCTCTGCTGTGTTTTCGGTATTTACTGAGCCCTGCGGCGCCGGGGGGATGGGAGGTAGAGCAAGGGATGAAAGACCCAGATACCTGCCTTCACCAGGCTCACATCCACTAGCCATGCGTGGCTATTCGAATTTCAGTTAATTAAAGTAAATAACTAGTTGCTCAGTGGTACCATGCACATTCCAAGTACACAATAGCCACGTGAGGCTGGTGGCCACCCATTGGACAGTGCAGACAGGACGTTTCCATCATTGCAGAAAATTCCATTGGAGGTGCTGTTCTGGATGAAAAATCAAATAAATAAATGAAATGGTATGTTAGACATGTAGTGAAAAAGAATAAGGAAAGGGACTAGTATGTGTTGGGGAGGGGGATGGGTGCTACGTTAGGGTGAAATGAAAAGGCATCATGTGACATTTAATAAAAAACTTGGAGGTTGGGGGCAAACCAGGAGTATATCTAGGAAGGAACATTTCTTCACGGGAGCTGTCTGTGCAAAGGCCCTGTGGTCAGTGTGTGTCCAGTGTCTTCGAGGAGGAGCTGAGAGCAGTGTGGCTGGAGCACAGCAGTGTGGCTGGAGGGGGCACGGTAGAGGTGGGCTCATAGGTGGCTAGAGCCTTTCGTGTAAGTGCACTGGGGCCACGGGTGAGTGCAGGACATACTTAGGTTTTAACTCCGGCTGCTGAGCTGAGCGTGGCCTGAAGGAGGGAAAGTGATGGACTGTGACCAGGGTGGGGCATTCGGATGAGAAGGGGCCAAGTGCAGCCCTAGCTGAAGGACTGGGATGATGTCTCAGTAGGTGGAAAGATGGAGGCACTGAAACCTGAGCTGGGAAGACTGGGGTGGGATTGGTAAGGAAGAGCTGGATTCCACTCAGACAGCTTGGGTTTGAGCCCTTTAGGCACCCAGATGGGAATGGCAGGTAGGCCCCTGGCCCTTTGAATATGGAGTTGGGGGGAAAGGTCTGCACGTACCTTCAGGGCAAGACTTGGGCGGGAACTGAAGGGACCTTTGACATTGGGAACCTGCAGTGGTGCCTGGAGAGGCTCTTGCGTTGGTCTGAGAATCGGAGTATAGGCCCCTGGGGGTCCCGGCAGCTGAAGGTCAGCCTGGGCCGCAGGGTGACCACCCTTCTAAGAGGCACGTTGTCGCGCCCCCAACCAGGGTGTTATTACCGCTGTCACAGCAAGTGTTTGAACCTCATCTCCAAGCCCTGCGTGCGGTCCAAAGTCAGCCACCAGGCTGAGTATGAGCTGAACATCTGCCCCGAGGCAGGTCTGGACAGCCAGGATTACCGCTGTGCTGAGTGCCGGGCACCCATCTCTCTGCGTGAGTGCCCCGGGGAGAGCAGGGCACAGGGCGGAGGGGAGCTGCCTGGGCCAGGAGCCCTGCCGACAGCTGTATGAGAAACGGGCGCGTGCGATGGCTCAGGGTAGCGTGACTCCGGGGCACGAGTCCTGCTCCTTTCCTGGGGGAGCGACAAGGGGCTGCTCTGGGTGCCTTTTCACTTCCCACCCGGGCAGAGTGAGGTTGCCACGTGTGTCCCCTAGGAGTCCCTGCAGGGCTGGGCTGCACTCAGCCTCCCATGTGTGGCCCCGTCGTCACAGAAAACCCACGTCGATGGGGAAATCCCGCAGCAGCCACTCACAGGCTGTGCATCCTAGAAACGCTCTGCCTCTGGCAGCCGCCTGGCGGGAGTCCTACTGTCCCATTTTACTGGTGGGAAGCAGGGTGGCCCAGAAGACGATGAGTCGGGTGTGGAAGGTGGAACCCTTGGCCCCTCTGGTTCTCGTCCTGTGTGCCGTGGGCGCAGCTGGGGGAGGGACCTCGCAGGTCTCCCAGACTTTGTAACACTTTCCCTCTGCACAGGGGGTGTGCCCAGCGAGGCCCGGCAGTGCGACTACACCGGCCAGTACTACTGCAGCCACTGCCACTGGAACGACCTGGCCGTCATCCCAGCGCGTGTGGTGCACAACTGGGACTTCGAGCCGCGCAAGGTGGGCGGGGAGCGCAGCGAGGTGAAGCGAGGGGCACGGCCCTGGGGTACAGCCCCCGCTGGCTGGGGATTGGGTGGGGGAGGGGCGTGGCCTGGGGGCGTGGCGCCGGAAGTGTCGCCTTCCCGCCCCCGGCAGGTGTCCCGTGGCAGCATGCGCTACCTGGCGCTGATGGTGTCGAGGCCCGTGCTCCGGCTCCGGGAGATAAACCCTCTGCTGTTCAACTATGTGGAGGAGCTGGTGGAGATCCGGGTGAGGCTGGGGAGGGGGCGGGCGTGGGGCGACCCTGCTCCCCCTGGGGTGTGGTGGATTGGAGAGATGCCGCCTGCTTAGCTGGGCCCCGCCCCTGTCCTTTAAGTTAAAGTCACTAAAGCAACTGTCCAGCCACAATCTGAGATACAACACAAGGATCAGAGGCAATTTGAATTTTCCTAGTAGCCACATTAGAAAACTGAGAAGCAGGTGAAGCTCATTTCAGTGGTGTAGTTTATCTAACCCAACCTATCGTGTACATTATGGAGATACACTACACTGCTTCTCTTTCTTGCACTAGTCTTTGCGTCCCAGTGTGTATTCTCCACTTAGCCACGTCTGTGTGCTCAGGTGCTGGACGCACCTGAGAGTGGTGGGGGCCACTCTCTTTTCCATTCAGCAGG
>NW_006796283.1:4318594-4352744 GCF_000442215.2 Lipotes vexillifer
AGGAAGCCGGGGTGGGGCAGGGGCAGGTGAGGGTGCCTCAGGCTGGTGCTGAGAGGGGTGGGGCTTGAAGGGGAGCGGGCTGAGGCACGGCAGGGTGAGCTGCCGAGATCCCGGGCTGAGGAGGGGTTTGACTGGTCAGTCTCCATCGATGGAGGCAAGCTCAGATGCGCCCGAGGTGTGTGTGCACGTGTGGAGCTGGGCTCGGGGGAGAGACTGCGGACAAAGGAACCTCAGGGTCCTGCCTGGCCGGGAAGCTGTGGCTTGAACTTGAGCTTGGCTGGAGCGCTCAGATCCGGGGCCGTGCTGGGGGACGGGAAGGTACCTCCTGTCCCCTACTGACCTACAGAGCGTAAGGTGACATGACTTCCTACAGAGCCAGAGCAGGGCCAGCCCCGCCCCCACAGACACACCAGGCACAGCCCCTGCCCCCACCAGGGATGCCCACCGGCCCCTCTCGTCCACAGAAGCTGCGCCAGGATATCTTGCTCATGAAGCCGTATTTCATCACCTGCAGGGAGGCCATGGCGGCACGCCTGCTCCTGCAGGTCAGCCCGCCTGCCCCGGGGGTGGGGGGAGGGGATCTGTCGGGGAGGGTGGCGGGGGAACAGACCAGGGCCGTGGGGGGATGGCTTGATGCCTTGCATATGTTGTGCTGTTAGCAGAAGGTCTCCACACTGTCCCCGGGAACACTAGGTCTGCCGTAAGCAAACAGGCATTGTACCCACAAAAACCTGCTCTCATTCCATCCACGTGAGGAGCGCTGAGAGGAGTGGGTCTCATCCTGCAGCCTTCAAGGGAGTCTCCATGGAGTGGACCAGGCACGGGCCAGCCCAGGAAGGGCTGTGACCACAAAACACTTTTCAAGGCTCACCTGTTTATTTGTTCTGCAAATACTCACTGGGGGCCTGCTGCAGGCAGGCAGTGTCTGGGTCCCGGGGGGCAGGGAGCAGAGCAGTGCCCTTCGGGTTGGGCAGAAAAGAAAAGTAGGAAGCAGCGTGGCGGGGGGTGGCGAGGTGTGTGGATGAGATACAGTGGGGAAGGGGGCCCAGCTGCTGGCGAGCCGGGGGTTGGGCAGCGCGAGGGCGCTGGCCCGCCACCAGGGTCACGCTGTCCGGGCCCACAGCTCCAGCATCGGCAGCACTTCGTGGAGAGCGACGAGATGTACTCCGTGCAGGACCTGCTGGACGCACGCACAGGCCGCCTGGGCTGCTCGCTGGCGGACACCCACACGCTGTTCGCCAAGCACATCAAGCTGGACTGCGAGGTGGGCCCCCCCGCGGGCCAGGTGGGGAGGGCGGGAGGGGGGCTCTGGCGGACGTGCCCCCCACCCTGGGAGCGGGTACTGACCATCCCGCCTCGCCGCCAGCGGTGCCAGGCCAAGGGCTTTGTGTGTGAGCTCTGCAGAGAGGGTGACGTGCTCTTCCCCTTCGACAGCCACACGTCTGTGTGCACCGACTGCTCCGCCGTCTTCCACAGGTCGGTGCTCGAGACCCTGACCCCCGGCCCCCTCCGACAGACGCGGGGAGAGGGAGGGAGGGAGGGAGACACTGGGGCTTGATCTTCGCCGCCTGGTTTCAGGTCTCTTTGCCTTGATCCTGAGACGTGGACTTAGACCCTGATGGTGAGATTCAGCTGAAGTTCCGCTGGGAAGAAGCCCCCGTGGGCTGGGGGAGGGGCGCGGCCCAGACCGCGCGGGCCGGGCGCCTCCGGCTGGCTTCCCTCCCCCGCCGGGACTGAGGTGTAGCTGAGGCCAGGGCTTCCTAAACTTCTTAGCTCCCGTGATTCTTTTTCAAACATTCCCTAGGCCACAAGGAATACCTGACATTTTTGTTTATTAAGTACTTAGGTTCAAACAACTTAAGCATTTATGTCCTAAAGGCTTGTGGATGTTTGGAAGAATGATACACGTAAATCAGAAGAAAGATTTGAATTCGTTAAGCATAGTTACCAATAGGCGTGCGCCTGCTGGGCCCACACAGCTTCTCACACTGGGCTCAGATGGGACCCCGCCACCCCTGTTTCAGTCCACACTGGTTTTTCCTGGCACTTGGTGTTCCTCAGAGCCACCGTCGACCTCATAGGTCTGCAGAGTTGGGATTGCGGTTGCAGTGACTATAGCAGGAGCTGTTGTTAAAACCGTGAGCTCCCTTGAGCTAGCAGCTTGCATGGTGTCTGTCCTGTCAAATACTGCTACGCCCCCTTCAAACATTTAAACTGCCGTGGGGACCGTGTGCACCTCCACAGAGCCCTGAGTGGAGGCTCTGCATGGCAGTGGGGACAGGTCGGGGGTCACTGAGCTCTGAGCAGAACCCTCCCTGTCACAGGGCCACAGGCAATAGGTGTGGAGCCGTTAGGAAGGGCCCGCACACAGGGACAGGACAGCAGGCCTGGCAGGCACGCCTGGGTGCAGCCCTCTGCACTGACCCTTTGGGAGAAACTCTGCTTCAGTTTCCCCGTCCGTCCGGGGGGATACTGGGACCTGACTTAAGCAGCTTGTGAAGACTCGGTGGTAGAAGTCTACGTGCAGGGAGCCGTGTCCCTTCCCGGACTGACCCTGTCTCCCTGCCCCCAGGGACTGCTACTACGACAATTCCACCACGTGCCCTAGGTGTGCCCGCCTTACCTTGCGGAAGCAGTCACTCTTCCAGGAGCCTGGTCCAGACGTGGACGCCTAGAGCAACGGAACCCCTCGTGGGCCTGTCTGGGGCCCGCCCTGCCGGTCGTTGCCAAAGTCAAGGTGTTTCTTGTGCTCTGGAGACCCTAGGCTACAGCCCCTGGACCTCTCCCCAGCACCTGGGGGACGATGGTAAGCTCTGGGGGATGACTGGCCTCGTGGGGCATCACAAGGACCATCATCCCCTGGCGCTTACCGGGACTTGGGGCAGCCATGCCTGGCTGTTTTCCGGCTGCTGTGTGGGCCAGGATGTGCAACCCCTCCCCGAACTGCAGAGCTTTAAGGGGAGGGGAGTGGGGGAGGCAATCTTCTCATCTCCCCTTGGCCAAGAGCCCCCCCACACCCTCGGGACCAAGGCTGCTGGGCCTGGGCCACCCTGGAAATCCTGGAGGGCTTCCGGGGAGCGGCCGACAAGACTGAGGATGCCAGCTGCACACACTCAGCCTTGGCCTGAGTTTTATCTGCGGTGGATGGTTTGGGTTCTATGTGGAGGCTCCCTCCCCCAGCCCCTTGTCTCTCTGGGGACCTCTGGTTGTCCCTGGCTGGGGCTGTTCATAACTTTTTCCCAAGGGCCCTGCCCCTGCCTCCCACCAGGGTTCTCTCTCTGGGTCCTCCTCTGGCGGGCCAGTCCAAGGGTTACTGGCTTTTTCTACACAACGTGGAAGGAAGGGGCCATCTAGCTGTCACCGCTGGGTGGACTGGCCGCCGCTCCTGCCTTGGCCCAGCCCAGCTTACCCTGGTGTTCCAAGCTGGGGGGCTGGGGGTCCCACCTAGAGAGGCTGCCCTGCTTCCAGGTGCGGAGCAGGGACTGTGCCCCCAGGGGAGGTCAGGGTTAGGTGAGAGGACTGGTGACAGTAGGCCCGGGACCCAGTGTGCCGAGGAGCTGCGTCCTGCCACCACGGTGCCTGCCTGCAGCGGCCTCGGAGACCCCGACCGGGGGCCTTCTGTTTGGGAGCCTGAGGTCAGGCGCCGGAAGTCTTTGCTCCAGCAGAGGGAGCCCGGGATGCAGGACTGACCCCCAGCTATCCAGTGGGAGAGCTGCGTTTGCGGGGACCCTTGGGAGACCCTGCCGTCCAGGGGAAGGCCCGTGGGAGGAGGACGTCTCAGGACATGGCTGCGCAGGTCTTCCTGCCCTCCTCCCCGCCCTGGAGTGTGCTATTGACGCACAGGTGGTGGGCGGTGGGCAGGGGGTACAGCCACCGGGGCGTCCATCACCTTTGACTGGGAAGCCCGAGCAGAGGCTCGGCCAGCAGAAAGGAAAGGCCAGCCTAGCTAGCTGGTGGGCCGACGCGGGTGGTGGGTAAAGACAGCGCCACCCCGTCCTCACCCCTCTGCACCCCAGGGAAGCCCTGTCCGGTGGCTTTAGGCAATCCCCTCCATCTGTGCTGAGCACAGTGGGAGGCTGGCCCCCATCGGGACCCCTTTCTTCTCGGGGTTGAGCGGGGGTTAAAGGCTAAATGCCCTCTTCCTACAACCCAGATCTGCACACGTCTCACCGCAGCGTCGCATTTCTGTCATAAGGATATTGGCTATCCCCGAATTTACCGTGTAACCAGCACATTATTCCAGTTACTATCACTGTGTCCACAAGAAACATTAGTAGACTGCCATTTGTTGGGCAAAGTTGGCTCTTTTTTTTTTTTTTTAAACTACCCCCATTACCTCTGCCCCATCTCCCCCTTCTGGATGACAAATTCTTTAAACAGAATCATGTGTGGGTCTTTCTGAGTCCAGCTCATGGTAGCAAGAACCCACCAAGGAACCAGTTAGCATGGGCAGGCCCTCCCAGGAGAGCTGTGTAATGGGCTGCAGCCCCTGTCTCACTAAATCTGTGTTCTCCAGACCGTGGTGTGTGTGCTGAACTGGGGACAGGGCAGGGTTTGCTTGACATACGAATCAAACACAGGTTTAGTCAGCCCACAGCCCTCCCCATCCAACGGGGTCGACTGTAATCTGGGCATTGTGCCTAGGCCTCAGTGTGCTGACCCCTCTAAGAGGCACTAAAACACATCCCTGGTGGGGCTGTTTGGGTGCCAGGAAGCGCCGGGCACAGCCTGGCACACGGAGAATGCTCAGTGAGTAGAAGCTACGTCTTGTCTGCATAACCCTCCCGGTGGAAAGACTGTCTCGTTAACGCACCGTAAGCAGTACAGGTCCCAGGTCTAGCTCCTGGGAGCCTCTCGCGTCTTCACAAGCTGGACCCACTGACAGGGCCCTTGGACTTCAGGAGAACCCTACACCCCCTCCCAAATTACATTCAAACCTCTGTGTATGTACATTTCTCTAGAGATATGAGCCCTGGTTTTGACCAGGATCTCAAAGAAAACATCAGGAATGTGCTTGAGAAGGTGGCTTTATCCAGCTGCATCCAGACAGGCTGGTAGACAGCAGCCCTATGGCCGAGGAGACCTGAGAGCTCGATGGGGGCACAGGCAGAGGGTGGGGGAAAGGCGTGTGAGGGGGTCCGTGGGCCTGGTGCTGGCACCCCCAGCTTCAAACGGGTAAGGCTGCACGTGGGCATCACAGGACACGGCCTCCACCCACCCCCTTCAGGTATGAAAGAGTACTTCCTTTTAATTTTGACAAATTTAGGTTTATAGAAGTGTTGCAAAAACACTTCGAGGTACCCATCTCCTGGATTTCATAAATGTTAACATCTTGCCCTATTTGCTTCATCCTTTCTCCACACTCTTGTGAACCATCTGGCAGTTAAGTTGCCCCTTTGCCTCTAAGTAACTCGTGTGTTACTCCCAAACAAGGATGTTGCCTTACACGGCTGCAGTGCGGTTATAACATCAGGAAGTTGACATTGATCTGGGACCATAAAACCTACAACAAACCGTATTCAGATTTTGCCATTCAGTTGCCATGTCGTTTTAGCTTTTAATCTGGAAGGGTTCATGACACTGACATTGAAAAGCACAGGCTGGGGACGTCCCTGGTGGCGCAGTGGTTAAGAATCTGCCTGCCAATGCAGAGGACATGGGTTTGTGCCCTGGTCCGGGAAGCTCCCACATGCCACAGAGCAACGAAGCCTGTGCGCCACAACTACTGAGCCTGTGCTCTAGAGCCCGTGAGCCACAAGTACTGAGCCTGCGAGCCACAACTGCTGCTACTGTGGCAGCACAACAACTGAAGCCTGTGTGCCTAGAGCCCCTGCTCTGCAAAAAGAGAAGCCACCGCAGCGAGAAGCCCGCACACCGCAAGGAAGAGGAGCCCCCGCTCGCCACATCTAGAGAAGGCCCACGTGCAGCGACGAAGACCCAACGCAGCCAAATAAATTAATTAAAAAAAAAAAAAAGAAAAAGAAAAGCACAGGCTAATTATTCTGGAGACTTTCCTTCAGTGTGGGTTTTTCTGATTGGATTTGGGCTTTGCACTTTTGGTGGGATTTTCACGGAAGTGATGCTGTGTCTGTAGTGTGTCATCTGTCCTACTCCTGGAGATGCTTTGGTCCCCCTGTCTCCTGTGTCCTTTTGACATGTTCCTGGCATTCTTTAGGCATTTGCTTCCTTTCCAGCATAGCAAGGTACTCCAGGCTTATTCTGTAATTTCCCCAGTCCCAGCCCTGGAACCAGTCATGTTTCTGAGGAGCCCCAGAACCTTCTGGTGGAGCATGGCACTCAGGAAACAAGATGTGGTTGTTGGTTACCCTCATGGCTGGGGTAGGAAATAGTACCCCATGTCCATTTCCTTATTGGTCTATAAACATATTAAAAACCATGAGTTTACACTGATACTTCCAATTTCAAAACAACACAAGAGTCATTCTTTCCCTTTTTCATATTTGCAATTCCCTTGCTTGACAGTGAGACACCCAGCTCCATTATTCATAATATACTTATTTGCTCAATCCTAGAGTACACACAAAGCACCTTTGGCATTGCTCACCTATGCTGGTGAAAAACAAGGTTACTAACAAGCGTTTAATATTTGTTTAGATTCTTTTTTGTCTCTAGTCTGAGGGCATATAGTCAAAATAAGGTGTTTAAAATTTACTTGGGTGTTTCTCCCCCTTCGTTGTGGATATGCAATTCATGCGCAACACAGTTCCGTTCACATACTCCACTGTTTTATTTCCCTACCCTTGTTTACTTTTGTTTGTGCGATATGTTAACGTGGTTCCCCAATCAGAACTTCCCAAAAGGTACAAAAGTTACATCCCCCCCACCCCCATTACCAATCTCTTTAGTCTCCAGTTTCTCCTTCCTGTGTTTCTTTTCGTACAAGAGTAAGAGACGTGTGTATTTTAGTTTCCCTTCTTTCTTCCACAAAAGGTAGCACACTCTACTCTTGCATGTTGCTTTTTTTTCAATTAATAATGTATCCTGGAAACCACTCCACATCAGCTGAGTTCTTCCTTATTCTACGATTATGGTAGCTATCATCATTTACAACTGTCTTACATTCCACCGTGCGGAAGTGCCATTTTATATTTGACTATTTCACTTGAGACTTCAGGCTGTTCCGTAGCTCTTGCAGTTACAAACAAGGCTGCAACAAATAATCTGTGCACATATATTTTCTTTTGTTGTCAGTGTATCTTTAGGGTATAATCCTAAAAGTGGGTTGCTAAATCAAAAGAAACATATTTTTCACTAGTGTTCAATGCCCCTCGGTAAGGGACGTGCAAACCTGCACTCTCACCAGCAATGAATGACGGTGCCAGTAACGCCACAGCCACACCAAGAGAATGTGCAGTCATACTTTTTGATCATTGCCGATCTGAATGATGAGAAATGGTATCTGTGTAGCTTTCATTTGCATTTCTCTTGAGGTCAAGCTTATGTTTCAGGATCTAGTTTACTTATTTATGAATTCTATGCTTTGCCCACTTTTCTATTGGATTTTTGGTATTCTCAATCTTTAACAGTCCTTCACTTATCAGGGATATTAGCCCATTATCTGTGAGAAATTTTCTTCCAGCGTGTCATTTACCTTTGACCTTGTTTGTATTTTAGCCTCATAGAAAAGTTTTGTTACCTTTTCATATGGTTAAACTGATTAATCTTAAACCTCCTCTGGATTCTGAGTCCTAGAAAATCTTCCCAACACCCATGTCAAAGACATTCATCCATGTGTTTTGTAGTACTTGTATGGTTTCAATTTTTCCATTTAGATCCCTCATCTGTTTGTTTATTCTTGTGCATGCTGTGAGTTATGAATTAACTATCTTTTGCCAAATTTTAACCAGCTGTCCTGCACTATTAAAAAAAAAAAAGCCTATCTGTATCTATTTCTGGACTTTCTATTGTATTCAACAGGTCTGAATACCTCCCTGATTCAATCAGAGAGGTTTTACAGTGTGCTTTAATGTCTACCAGGGATAGTCTCCTTGTAGTTTGTTTTAAATAACTTTCCCTGGATTTTCTTTCATTCAATCTTCTTAAAGCACGTATTTAGGTAAAATTTTAATGCCAAAATTGATGCTCTTAAGTGTCAAAATGAAAATACCAGAAGCAGGGTTTCCAGGGATGTTAAACACCTGAAAGCAGAGGCGTGGTTGTGCCTCACCCAGGAGGTCACCCTGTTGTGTCTGGTCACGCACCGAGTCGCCTAGGAGAGCTGCTTTGAGCACCACTCCTTCTCACTGTACAGGTCCCTGTAGCAGCTTATTGCATCGTTGATTGCTCTCGAAACCTTCAGGTTCCACGCATCATCAGGGCTGTTGCTGGTAAGGACCTGCAAGCCGGCCTCGAAATGTGAGAAGGCTGCTGACAGCTCCCGTGTGGTTAGTTGGCGCAGGGCAGGTGCAGCCTCTTCACCATCCTCCTCCTCTCCTGCCGGTTCCTGCTCCAGCTGCACCAGCTCCTCATTTGAGAGACCCTCCTCGTGGGACTGCAGCAGCTGGTCCACGTCAGCTTCTCCCACCTCTCCGAGGGCCACACTCTTGGCGAGGGTCACAATGTTTTGCTGAAGCTGGGCAATGCTGTCTGTTTGGGAAACACTCTGGGAGTGAACACACTCGGGCCAAATGTTCTTCCACGCACTGTTCACTGCTGCTGGCCTGAGCTCCTCCCAAGCTATTGCAATGTTGTCCACAGCGTCCATGATGCTGTACTTTCTCCAAAACTCCCTGATCTCAGCTGTATCGTCCCCATCTGTTGCTTCTAGGATGTGCTCAAAAGTTCTTCTCAGGTAATGAGCTTTGAAGGTAGAGGCCACACCCTGACCCATGGGCTGGATCGAGTCAGCTGTACTGTCATGAAGATATTCCACTCTTACATTATCAGACAGATCGCTCAAATTTACTGGGTGGCATGGTGCATTGTCTAAGATGAGCAGTGCTTTGTTGGTGAGATTATTTTGGGCACAGTATTTTTCAATGGCAGGGCAAAAAAAGTATGTGAACCACTCATGAAAGATGCTCCTGGTTGCCCAGGCCTTTTTATTGGAGCGCCAAATCACAGGCAAATTGGGCTTGGAGTACCCTTCCAGAGCCTTGGGGTTTTCTGAGTGGTACACCAATAAGGGCTTCAGCTTAAAGTCCCCAGCTGCATTGCCGCCAAGCAGCAGCATCAAGCGATCTTTGGATGATTTAAACCCGGGCTCAGCTTTCTCTTCTACTGAAATAAACGTTCTTTCAGGCATTCTTTTCCAATAAAGCCCTGTCTCATCTACATTAAACACTTGCTGGGGGGTGTACTCACCTTCTTGGATGATGCTTTTCAGGATTTCTGGATATACATCCTCCTTACCAGGAGCCGTGCTGCTCATCTTGAAGTGCGGCAAACAGTGGCGTTCCTTGAATCTCACAAACCACCCTTTACTTGCACTGAATTTTGCTGTTTGAGAGCTTTCCCCTTGTTCACGCTGTAAGTCATCAAACAAACTCTTAGCCTTCTCCTGAATAACGGTGACGCTCAGGGGCACGTTTCGCTGGCTCTGGTCTTCAAGCCACACACGCAACAACCGCTCCATGGTCTCCATGACTGCACTTCGGTGGCGAGTCAAACGGGAGGCTCTCAACGGAGTAGCTATTTGCGAACTCGCTTTGATTTTTTCTTTGTTATCTCGGATTGTCGCCACTGTAGAGACAGCAAGGCCTAAGGCCTTTGCGACCTGGCTGAGCTTTTCACCCACTTCAAAGCGTCTTAACACTTCTAATTTCACGTCGAGGGTAATTGCTTTCCGTTCCCTTTTGGCACTCGGGATGTCCGTCACATTTCGGGGCCTTTTCCCAGGCATCTTTGCCTCCGGAATGTACTAAAAGAACAGCAGTCCCAGGTGCGAGAAAGCCTGTGGTTATTCTATGCCCCCCTGCAGAACTTGGGGAAGCGAAAGTGGGGCTTCGAGGAGGCGCAGGCTGCCGTCCTTGGGGACGTGGAAGGGTCAGCACAGGCCGGCCCACGACACTGCCCAGGACCAGGTCGGTTCATTCTGGGCTCCAGGGCGGCCAGCGTGGCCCTCCGGCGTCGATCAGAGCGTCCACATCCCTGGACAGCACGCGTGGGTTTCCGTGACGCAGCAACAACTCCGTGAGCGGCAGTAGGCTGCACAGCACACGCAGCCCCAGTGCTGTGCTTCCTCCCAGAACCGGTTCCCAGCGCGGCGCCGGGACCACCAGGAGCCCGCGGGCTGCGCCTGGCGAGCCGGCGTTCGCTCTTGTGAGCCGCTTCCCATGGAGGACCCCGAAAATACCTGTCCTTGGAGACGCCGGATTTAAAATAAATCTAAAGGCTCTGGATGTCCCCTCAGCACCTCGCCCGCGTCGGTCACCGCGGGCCAGGGCGGCGCGCAGGTTGAGATCCGAGTCAGGCCGTAGAGTAGACACCTAAGGAGAGGTCCCCGCGTCGTCGCCTTGGCCTCACCGCGCATGCGTCAGGCACCCGGCGGTCGGCTGGGGGTGTGGCACCGTGTGACCTATTCGCCGCTGCACTGGATGTTGCAGTGGCTGGTGGTGGCGGCGGCCGGCAGCAGGGCGGTGGCCGTGCCGCTCGCCGTGCTGTGGCGATGCGGCGGTGGCCCACGAAGCGGCAGGACGGCTGGGGCAGGCGTGAGGGCCCTCGGAACCGCCCAGCAGGTGGGCGGGGAGGCGTTGCCCTCCGGTTCCGGGCGGCAGGGGCGGTGGCTGCCCTCGACGCCGCGGTGACGCCATCCAGCTGCGCCGGCCGGCGCGGGGACCGGGTGTGGGAACCGGGACACCGAGTAGCGGGGGTGCGGCGGCGGCTGCCACATCCCCCGGCCAGCGCGGGGGAGCGGGGCGCGGGAACCGGGTGCGGGAACCCGGGCACCGAGAGGCGGAGGCGCGGCGGCGGCGACCACACCCCCGGCCGGGGGGACCGGGTGTGGGAACCGGGACACCGAGTAGCGGGGGTGCGGCGGCGGCTGCCACATCCCCCGGCCAGCGCGGGGGAGCGGGGCGCGGGAACCGGGTGCGGGAACCCGGGCACCGAGAGGCGGAGGCGCGGCGGCGGCGACCACACCCCCGGCCGGCCGGCCCCGGGGCTCCAGCCCATCCCCGCGGCTGAGCAGGCTGACGCTCGCCCGAACACCGGTCTCCGTCTGTCCTCCGAGCCCCCGCCCTTTTCTTCGAAAGTTCCCGCTGACTCTCAGCGCCCTGCCCACTGCCCGCGCGTCCTCATTCCGCTCTCCCAAGAGCCGCGTGCAGCGAATTGCGTTCAGGCCTCGCTCCGCTGCGAACCTACCGTGTCTCCTCGAGCGCTCGCTCCGGCCGCGAGGTGGTTTCCTCCTGGGCTCAGCGGTGATATGACTTCTGCACTATCTCGCAGGGTTGCTCTCCGTTATGATGACGGACGTGAAAGAGTTTTGTCAAGTGTTATGTGGTTTTTATTCGAACAGCATTCGTCGAGTCCAGTTCTGCCACTCTAATCATAACTAACATTTTTTGAGGGCTTCCGTGCTAAGGGCTTTACGGGGACTGTCTCCTTTAAGTCTTATACGCTTCCTTTAGGCAGGAGCTGCTCTAATTCTGTTTTATAGGCGAGGAAACGTAAGGCCACAACTGGTCAGCATCTTCGCTTTTAGATACTCCTGTATTGTACGCCTTCCCGTGGGTTAGATACTCTGAGATACACCGTATTTTAAGGTTTGTTTTTGTACATCCCAGGGAGCAGTGATCACATTGAATTCTTTTCTGAGAGACTAATGTGGAGCCTCCAGATTTTGATCGGAGAAAGTTATCTTGGTTTTCAGACAGTATTGAAAGACAGAGAAGGGTTCCATGGGTTCATTTTCTGTTCTGTCTTCAGGAGTGAACTTTTCCCTCTCATCTCTGTTCGTTTTGGAGCTGGTGCACGTCAGTTTCAGGTTGTTTCCGGCAACATCAGTGAAAGAAGAGCCTTTCACCTGTGGCCACGTGGCACTCAGCACTGCAGGGGGCTGTTCTAGTTGTTAACCGGGTGGAAGGCAGTAATTGACGGGGTGCAGCACAGTTGTGTCATGAATTCCAGGGACCTCAGTGGCTTTAGTTATGAAGGGAGGAAGTTGCATGATCTTTGGGTTCCTTCCCAGCCTGAGCTGTTCTGTTCATCTGTGCAGTCTGCTAGCCAGGGCATGTCACAGGGAACAGGACAGGCAACGGCCTTGCCCCATGAGCTGCTCTCCTTTGAGGGCTTGGTGCCTTGTAGGCTGAGGGGGGCGTGTGAAGGCTGGAGGAGAAGTAGCAGGCTGCTTTATAGTGAAAAGATGCGCCCTTTGAACTATAGTCAGCACCCCTCAAGGGGGAGCTTATGTTCTGGAAGTTTCTCTGAGCTATTTTGTCCTTCAGTGAGCTTCCTACATTGTTCCTGCCACACAAGACAACAAATGTGTCGGTAGCATGTTAGGCGGTTATATGAGGTATGAAGAAAGAGGAAGCAGAACAAAGGAAGTAGGAAACGAAGAGAGGGGGTGGAGGAGGGTAAAGGTTACGTTATCTTAGGCGGGGTAATCGAGTTCTGAAGGAAGTGAGGATTGAGCTGCGGGCAGATTCACAGGCACCTGGTGGGGCTGCACCTGTGCCTGGGTTACCTGATTTGTGATCTTACAAAGAAAGGACCGTGGTACTTTGCTTGTTAAAGGGAGACTGTGGTATGCACAGCTTCACGTGTTGGCTTTGCATATCCAAACACCAAGAATGGATGGTAGACCCCTGTCTTTGAAAGCTGCGTCTGACCTAATGTGGTCCCCTAACCAAATCAGAAAAAGACTAAATTATAAATTAAAGGAATTGGATATTTTCTCAAGTTTTGGAGGCCTGAAGATCATACTTTGTCCGTCTAGGGCTGGAGGCCGCCTGACAGCGAGACTGGGCGCCAGAATCCTCGTCACACACCTCCAGCTCCCACTGACCTTACCTCAGGCGCTCACCAGCCTCTCTGAACTTCTGCGTTCCCACCCCGCAGGGGGATGGCAGCACCTGCTTCCTCAGGGTGGGCACTGAAGAGCGGAGGAGGTGACTGAAGTGCCTGGCACCCAACCGGGGCCCAGGACCACCACCTTCTCTGCACCTTTGCCTAGACTTCCCCTCACAGTGACAGCCTTTGTGACATCAGGTTCTGGTCCCCTTGTGCGCGGTGACTTGCGACGGTGGGGAGGTGGCATTCATGGCACAGAGGCTCCAGGAGCCTCATCACTGTTAACCGCCATGTCTCCTTCCTGAGCCTCCCTGTTTGGAGTTTTCCCTGGTTTTAGTATCTTTCTCAGCTTACCTTACTTTTTAGTGCTCTGTGGCCTTTGATAGGGATGTGTGAATAATTTGGCTTATGAGCAAATTAATAATCACTAGGGAATGAGTTTGCTTTGGGGAATAGCCTGCCTCACCATGAAAGATGGCACGACTGAAATAACGCAAGTGTCGTCACCTGTGGATCCAGTTTCATTGTAACAAAATATTGGGAACAATCCAAATCTTTGGTTAGGTTGGGGTTTTTTTTTTTAATACAGTTAGTAGTAGGTTAGTGAGTGTGCTTAGAGCTTTTTTTTTAGTATGGTGGCTTTTATTTTGCTTGTTTTTGCTGTAATGGCTTTTGACCTGTGGTAGTGAAAAACTGAAATTGTCTCTAGTTCTGTCCTTAATTGATGTTAGCAGCTTATGGTAAAAACTGTTGTTTTCCTCTTTGAGAACTATAGAAAATACAACGTCTAGGAAAAACATTTGCTTTCCTGACAAAAATACTAACCCGTGGCTGATCAAAGATAAATCATAATCCTCTTTGGTTTTTAAATTTCATATGATTTTAATGTTAGAATAATGTTTGTTTTTGAGGCTGTAAAAATTTCAGTGACTAAAATTGCCTCAGGCAGGACGCGATTTGTTTTGTTTTGTTTTTTGACAGCTGTAGCTATAAAAACTCTTCATGGGGCTTCTCCGGTGGTGCAGTGGTTAAGAATCCGCCTGCCAATGCAGGGGACACGGGTTTGAGCCCTGGTCCGGGAAGATCCCACATGCCACGGAGGAAGTAACTCCGTGCGCCACGACTACTGAGCCTGCGCTCTGGATCCCACGAGCCACAACTACTGAGCCCGCATGCCACAACTACTGAGCCTGCGCTCTAGAGCCCGTGCTCCACAACAAGAGAAGCCACCGCAATGAGAAGCCTGCGCACTGCAACGGAGTAGCCCCACTCGCTGCAACTAGAGAAAGCCCGAGTGCAGCAACGAAGACCCAATGCAGCCAAAAATAAGAAATAAATTAAAAAAAAATTCTTCATGTACCTCTGCATTGCATTTAGTTTCTTCTTCTCCTGTTTGAATCATATTTTTAATGAGATAAAGCAGATAAAGGCCTTAGGTTTACACCCCAGCCCAAATCCTGGTCCCTTTGAGCCTGTAACCGCCACTGTGAGAAGATGCCCCATCGGATTGCAGGGGAAGCTAATTCTCTTTCCCATTTCAGTGTCTCCTGGGAATCCGCTTTCGGCTCTTGCCTCTGTGGAAGAGGCAGATGTCAGTTTCCCAGTGGCTGTGTTCAAAACCACCCAAAGGTACCTGTCTTTCTCCTACCATCGTTGGCAGCATAAGGTCACGGGAACCGAGGCGAGTGTGGCTTCCTTGGTGTCCTGCATCATGGGGAGTGGTGACAGGGTGCATGATGGCTCAGGAGGCCCGGACCTCTCGTTTTCTGGCTTCCATATTCAGTCACACGTAGCTCTCCCCATTTCTGGGTTACCTGCCCCACATCTTTACAGTTTTGATATATCAGTGTAGGTGGTGAAAGAGAAACTCTTCCAGAAGGAAGTTGCTGCTGGGTGAATCTTTGGGGATGCATGGGAACAAACCTTTGTTTCTGCACATCTGAGGGCCAAGCTGAGTCTCACGTTTGGAAAGCAGAACAGAGATCTCGTGTAGACTGCAGTTAGTTTGGGGCACGTGTGCCCCCGAGGGCGGGCTGTGGGCTGTGCTCAATGCTTCTTGGGAGACCCTGTGTGCAGTGCAGAGCAGAAGGCCGTTAGGACGTGGCAGCGCATGCTGGTCTCACCAAGCTCATGGCTGCTTTTGTGAGTGTGGTGTGTGCTCTTCAAGTACCAGAACCTCATCATTTTGTCCCAGTGGGTTTGAGAAGTTCTTTAAGAGGAGTAGAAGAAACACAGACTTAGAAAACCAACAGCTCCAAAACAAAGACAAAAACAAAATGGTAAAAGGGACATTTGACAAATCAGATTGTCAGAATTTTACACTTGAGAATTTTTTAATTCTTTAATTAAGTTAACTAATTAATTTATTTTTGGACACACGTGCAGCATGTGGGATCCTAGTTCCACGACCATGGATTGAACCCTTGCCCCCTGCAGTGGAAGCACAGCGTCCTAACCACTGGACCGCCATGGAAGTCCCCACTGGAGGAATTTTAAAGCGTTCATTGATTTTGAGTTAGTCTGGGGAGGTGAGCGGCCGGTGGCCCGTGCGTGGGTGGGCCTGGTATTTCCTTCCCTTCACTCGTTCGTGGACGTGGCCTCACTCCCTCCCTTTGTCTTCGGGGCTCAGCACCTCCATAGCTTGTGTGGATCTGAAGCCTCGACAGATCTGTTTGTGAAGTTACAGCGCAGTTTGGTGATGTGGGTGGGTGAAGTGAATATTCAGCGGGTGTCTTTCTCCTGGGAAATGTCTCCTGCTCGGGTAGCCAGGAGCAAGAAGTAGAGCGAGGCCCATGAAAGCTCGTTGGGAGGAGTGCTTACATGATTCGCTACAAATGTAAGACTTCTTTGAAGGCTCGTGTTTTGTCCTTAACGTTTATGCAAATCTTTCCTCTCTCCTGTAATATGTCTGGCTGTTCCTGGGATCATTCTGGCCTTCGGGCTTCCATGGCTTTGAGTTGGGGTTGCTGCAGTGGTGCCTTGTACGTCATGGGGCAGCTCGGGCTTTTATCCTGGAACTTGTATGAATGTTGTGCTCAGGCCCTGCGTCTGCTGTTGTTGACTGGCTGTGGATGGATTGCCTAGTGGAGAAAGTGATTTTTGTCTCAAGCCTCTGTGTGCCCACCTTTTCTTTACTCAGGGGAATGATTTTTTTTTTTTTTTTAATATTTATTTGGCTCTGCTGGATCTTAGTTGCGGCACGCGGGATCTTCATCGCGGTGTGCTGGATCTTTCTTAGTTATGGCACTCGGGCTCCTTAGTTGCGGCACGCGAGCTCTTAGTTTTGGCATGTGGGATCTAGTTCCACGATGAGGGATTGAACCCGGGACCCCTGTATTGGGAGCGTGGAGTCTTAGCCACTGGACCACCAGGGAAGTCCCAGCAATCTTCATTTTAAAACAGCATTGTTTTTTTTCCTGGTTACAAATGTAATACATGCCTGCTGCAAAAAAATTTGGGGAAATAAATAAAAGTATAAAGAAAGAAGTCACCATCTGCTAAGTCAGGCTGGCCTTTTTTTTGATCCTCCTGGCCGGTCTGAAAGCGGAGCTGCTCACTCTTTTACACCCTCTGTCTGACTGTCCCGTTGCACACTCCGGCATTGGTGCACCGCGCTGGGGGAAGTGTGAGGGGTCAGCTGGGCAGGGGTCCCGCGGGGCAGGGAGGATGCGCCATGCCTTCGCCTCCATGAACGTGAGAGCTGGCGGGGCCTGGCTGGCTGGGGCTCCGCGTGTTGGCGGAGAAGCCAGGGCGGGCAGTCACCTGCAGTCCTGTCTGCCGTGGTTTCAGCTGTGTTACAGGCGTGTGCAGGAGTCGGGTGGTGGTGAGGTTCCACACTCAGGGTCGTGTCCTCGCCGTGCAATCCTCAGTCTTCCCGTTGTTTCCAGGAGGAGCTGTGGTGTTTCAGTGGTTATGGTGGTGTTGACAGCAGGCCATGTCTGAAGCTCCCCAGAGGGTTTGTGCCTTCTGGGCAGCGGGCTGTTTAGGCGACAGCAACTAGCAGGCCTTGGTGCTGCACTTTCATTCTCGTCGGCACTGTTTTCTTGTGGTGCCTGTTGTCCGACCAGGGATTGAACCTGGAAAGCCCAGAATCCTAACCATTAGGCCACCAGGGAACTTCCCTCCTTTGGGATTTTTTTTTTTTTTTTTTGCGGTACGCGGGCCTCTCACTGTTGTGGCCTCTCCCGCTGCGGAGCACAGGCTCTGGACGCGCAGGCTCAGCGGCCATGGCTCACGGGCCCAGCCGCTCCGCGGCATGTGGGATCTTCCCAGATCGGGGCACAAACCCATGTCCACTGCGTTGGCCGGTGGACTCTCAACCACTGTGCCACCAGGGAAGCCCTCCTTTGGGATTTTTAAAGCCAGTTTGGAGGCTTAGTGCTCAGATGTGCCACATTTTAATCCCTCTTCTTGCATTGGTTCCTGTTTATTAAAATAATGCCAGGCTAAAATTGTCCATGAGTAGGAAACAAAACCAAGACCTGTCCTGCGGAGTGTGAGCTGCCCTCGGAGAGAGGCGCAGGCCGTGTGTGTGAGGCTCGTCTGAGGAAGAGGCCCAGGGTTGCTATGCCGTGTCCTGCCTGGGACCTCAGCTCTTCTGACTGGTCGTCTCTTTTCTAGGTGGACCGGCTGGAAGTTGTGAACAAACAGTTTGTGCGTGTTATTACTGCCCCTGGGACATCGTCTGAGGTGAGGGCTGGGTTCAAGGCCGGTGTCCTAGACGTAGGTTTTGGTTTTAGCGTAAGGTGTAGTTTTCTCGGAATTCCCTTGTGGTCCAGTGCTTAGGACTCTGAGCTCTCACTGCCAAGGGTACAGGTTCAATCCCTGGTCGGGGAACTAAGATCCTGCAAGCCTCGTGGCCAAAAAAAAGGTTTAGTTTTCTGTTTTTTTTAGAGAAATGCCTTCCCTGGTTTCACTTTCCAGCACCCACTTGTGCTCATTTGTTTTGGTGACACGACAGGAACAGGCTTCCAAGTAGTGCAGGGCCCTCATAAAGCTAGAACGGTGCTTCAGTTTTGCCAAGTAACACGTGACAGCTGCCAGCTGAGATCTGGAAGGGGGAAGAATAAAATGACAGAGGAAGACGATGGCAGCTGTCGATGGGCATTTATACTTCGACCTCAGACCTAAGCCTGTGGTTTGGGGCCAGGACAGGTGGCCTGTCAGAGCTGCTCCGGGCTTTGCTGGGAGAGGCGCTGGGGAGGGGCGGCGGCTGTGGGGGGCACCCCCTACAGCGCCTGGCGCCTTGGTGTCTGCAGAAGTTTGTGTGGTTCAACATCGGCAGCGTGCACACCTTCGAGTGCAACCTGGAGACCGCCCACTGGGAGCTGGGCATCGAGCTCCCGGAGCAGACGGCCGTGGTCTACACCACCGAGAGCGATGGGTGAGTGGGCGCAGCTGGGCCTGGTACTGGCCACGCAGCACTTCCTGCTGTACCCGCTCAGGCGTGTTACAGGCGTTCTCCGATAGTCACGGTGTCTGTGGTGGAAGATAAATTTGTTGGCTCTGTTTTCATTGAGGAAAGAATTGATCGGGGAAATGTTTAGCTAGGCAGCCTGAGGGCTGTGTGCAGTGGGCCGGGAAGGGCTCAGCTGCGGGGATGCTGTGCTGGGTCTGGAGGGGTTCTGAGGGAGGGGCCGCAGCTGCCCTGCCCGCCCCACAGGTGAAATCGAGCAGGTAGGTGTGCGTGGATGGGGGAAGCTGCATATACAGATTGGCACATTAAAAAACAAACTGTTGGGGCTTCCCTGGTGGCGCAGTGGTTGAGAGTCCGCCTGCCGATGCAGGGGACACGGGTTCGCGCCCCGGTCCGGGAAGATCCCACATGCCGCAGAGCCGCTGGGCCTGTGAGCCATGGCCGCTGAGCCTGCGCGTCCGGAGCCTGTGCTCGCAACAGGAGAGGCCACAACAGTGAGGGGCCCGCGTACCACAAAAAACAAACAAACAAAACAACAACAAAAGAAAAACTGTTCCCTTTTGTGTAGCAAAACCAAGTTCTGGGGCCGTCCACTGTTCACGGCCTGAAGGCAGTGTTTCTGGCTTGTCTCTCCAGGGAATGTGACAGATGGTTTTCTTGGACTTTCTAGGTCTTTCTTGCGAAGCCTGGTGCCCACCTTTCTCCTGATCGGAATCCTCCTCTATGTCGCGAGGAGGGGCCCGATGGGGGCTGGGCGTGGCAGGAGAGGAGGGGGCCTCTTTACCGTCGGCGAGACCACAGCCAAGATCATGAAGAACAACGTCGGCGTGCGCTTTGCATACGTGGCTGGTTGCGAAGAAGCCAAGTTGGAGATCGTGGGGTTTGTGAATTTCCTGACGAATCCCAAGCAGTTTCAGGACCTCGGGGCCAAAATTCCAGAGGTACTGATTTGAGAAAACATGGTGATGCTCTGAGCTTTGCCCTGGTTCATTGTGGACAGAGCTGGGACAGTGTAGCTTTTGGTAATGATACTGTGTCTTATTAATCACAGTGGGGAGTGGAAATCGCATTTGCAGAGTGGAAAAGTGAAGATCCTCTTATCTGATCAGCTATTTTAAACCATAAAACTGGAATCATAGGGACAGCACACACCCACCTGGAGTGTGTTTATTTCACCTTCAAGCGCAAACATACGTCTTTGTTGGTGTGGTGTCTCGTTTAGAGCCC
This sequence comes from Lipotes vexillifer, assembly GCF_000442215.2. Taxonomy (NCBI): domain Eukaryota; kingdom Metazoa; phylum Chordata; class Mammalia; order Artiodactyla; family Lipotidae; genus Lipotes; species Lipotes vexillifer. Next base: position 4,338,210 of record NW_006796283.1, read on the forward strand.
AGGCCTTCCTTTGAGTTTGGCTCCAGTGATCAAATTCTCTGTTAAATATCCTGCATGAAGCACTTAACGTCTAGAGTTTTGTTTCTTTAAAATGAACTGAGAACGTAGAAGCAATCTGAGTGCAGGATCCTATGTTTTTATGACTTTTTCTTACTCTTTCAGTTTTCTATCCATTCAATTTGACAGCATTTTTCTTTAACAGTTTGCCTTTATTACTTTATTATCTAAAGCCTTCAACTTTGTTTTTGAAGAAACAACTTTCTTTACCATTATTTATTATCAAAGTATATAATTAAAATAAGTACATGGAATTCCCTGGAGGTCTAGTGGTTAGGACTTGGGGCTTACCTTGCCGTGGCCCGGGTTCAATCCCTGGTTGGGAAACTAAGATTCTGCAAGCTGTGTAGCGTGGCCAAAAAAAAGAAAAAAGAAAAAACCATCAAGTACAACCCTCGTAAATGGGTCTGGGATCAGATGCAGCTGCCTCTCGGGAAGCCCATGACCCAGTAGTGGGACAGGTGTGCGGTGTGGATGCAGGTTGGGGTGCTGTGCAGAGGAAGTGGAGCTACGGTGATTCTGGCCACTCTGTCTACCTGCAGGTGCCTCTGGGTGTCAACCTTTTGAGGGCCCGGCTGAAGCTGTGAGTCCTTTTCCCAGAAAGGTTTGCGTCTCACTTAGAATAGATTCACAGATCCCTCGAGGCGTCCCTGGGCCCTGGACCAGGCTCCGAGCTCTCGGGTGGGTGGTGCTCACCGCACTGACCTTCCTGGTGGCCCCGTGCTTCCCCCAGCGTGCCCTGAACAACAGGAGAGCATGACTGACCGCTGGGGCTTTGTGGGCAGGAGGTTTGTGCTTCTGTTTGACCACCTGGTGAGAGCTGGCTGGAAAACCGGGTGTGGGGGGCACAGAAGGCGCCCTGGGTCCCATGGCCCCTGCCTTGAGGAAACCCTCTGTGAATCCGCATCCACATTCATGGAGACGTGGGGCCCTGACGCCTTGTGGTTTTGAGTTTTGTGGCTCCCTCCTCCCTCCCTTTATGCATTTTAGTTTTGTCCTTAAAGACTTAGAAAAACCACCTTAGAGTCTCCTTTGAAATAAGTAGATATTAACCCACACCCTCGACTAGAAATGGAGCAATAGGAGCCCCGTTTAAATCTCTCCTCGTTTTTCATGCGTAATGGTAACCCCGAAAGGAGCACTGAGGTGTGTTTCTGGGGCGTGAATTGTGAATTTCAACCTTAAGTAAGCATAGAAAAAGGCAGGTTGTCGATCAGGAAGCACAGGTGTCAGTGGCCACACACAGGCGCCACCTTCACAGCTGCCGGTGGACGAGCTGGACAGAATCACGTGACCAGGTCTGGGGCGTGGGCTCTTGTTCCTCCTGGTGTGAGTTGGTGTGTTTCGTAGGGCAGTTTGGCAAAGACCGTTAAACATCAGACTGCGAGATCCAGCGAGCCCTGCCCTGGGAGGGTTGCCTGAAGAAATAACCTGCCCGGCGGGACTGGGGGTGTGGGGGGCTTTCCCACGTCTGCAGCCTTTGAACGTTTCATGGTGAGCGTGCGTTCATTTTACAAGCAGGAAGTGTCACACCGAAAGCAAACCTCAGCCGACCCGCGTGGAGCAGGCCTAGCAAACGCCTGTTCAGTAGAGCGTGGCTGTCTCCTCGGCTCCACCTGTGCCCTTTCAGAACCAGGCATTGCCTTTCTGTTTCAGGGAGCCATGCTCGCTGGTCCTCCTGGTCCCGGCAAAACGCTTCTCGCCAAGGCGACTGCAGGGGAGGCCAGCGTGCCCTTCATCACCGTGAACGGGTCCAAGTTCCTGGAAATGTTTGTCGGCGTCGGTCCAGCTCGGGTAGGTGGGTGCGCCCTTGTCCTTGCCCTGGGCTTCGTGTGGGACCCTGGCAACAGGCGCAGAGCACAGATGTGCAGGGGGACCCGGGCGGGCAGGCAGAGCAGCTGAGATGAGAGTTGAGTTCCAGAGGCGAGGGCTCAGCTTGGTGAGCTCTTTAGTCCTGTGTTGGTGCCAGTGGCAAAGCAGGCCCTGCGTGGACTCCTGTTTCAGGTCCGTGACGTGTATGCAAAGGCCCGAAAAAATGCTCCCCGTGTCTTGTTCATTGAGGAGATTGACGCGATGGGCAGGAATCGCGGCCGTGGGCACTTTGGGGGCCAGAGCGAGCAGGAGAACCCCTGAACCAGCTGCTCGTGGAGCTAGACGGTGAGCGGCTGCACGACCGTCCCCCAGGCCTTCCTCTGTGCGGGACCTCCCTGGGCGAGAACCCCTGCTTGCTCTGTTTTGAGGAAGGCTGTTCTCGGCACACACGGTGGAGGGAGCTGCCCTCAGAGCTCAGCGCAGGACGGGGCCGACACACAGGCTCCTTCCACATTGGCCTCTGACCTGGGCCGCCTCCTGCCCAGAACCCCTCTCCGCTCTCCCCGCTGGGGAGCACTGCTCGGGGAGGTCCCAGCTCCGCGTGATAGCCCAGCAGCCCTGCCGAAGCTTTGCGGGAAGCGTCTAGGCGTTCTTACTAGTTTCCAAATTTGGAGAAGCTTTTGTTGGACCTTTGGCAGGTCTTGTCCTCGCTTTGGCTTTGGAGCTGTGTTGGGGTCCCCGACATGATCCAGGGTTTGGTGATTCACCGGGAGGACTCCGTGTGTAGTTGGATTCAGGACCACGGTTGAGTGCAGTGGCAGGACACAGCAGAATCACAGGGAGCAGGTGCCTGGTGGCCAGGGAAGCCGGCCACAGCCTCCGGGGCCCTGGAGTCGCAGGATGCAGCTACTTCCCTGGCAGCGGGCTGGGTGACACTCAGGAGTGGGCTTTCCCCTGGGGGCTGGTCACGTGGCAGCCTCTGCCCAGCACGTGCCACGATCCTGGCCTCCCAGGAGGAAAGCAGGTGCTTCGCAGAAACCACACATCTGCACGCACAGTTGAGGTGCAGGGAGCCCCTCTTATCAGGGAGCAGTCCTGAATCCCAGGTACCAGAGGTGGCCGAGGGCCCCCGTGAGCAGGCGTTTCTGCAGATGAGTGCTGGGTGAGCTCAGGCCCTCACCGCCCCGCCTGCCTTCCAGTCAGGCCCCCTGAGCCCAGCAAGCCGTCCAGGGCCTGGGTGGAGGGAAGTCTCCGCAGCGGCCCAGGGCCCCGACGGTGGAGGCTCTGCCCGGCCCCTGCAGCTCGCCGCGTGGTGTCAAGAGGCTGGCTGTAATAGACCAGTAATGAATTAGGCTGGGCATCCGTGGCCTGAGGAACGTCTGGTTACCCACCAGTGCACGTGTGCCTCAGTCAGCATTGGGGGCCGCGGGGACCAGAGCCACTGGTTGCTTCCTGAGACGGGTCAGAGCTAGCCCTGGGCGTGAGTGTCTGCCCCACACTGAGTGGCCTGTGCAGTGGGCTGCGGGCCTGTAGGAGAAGCAGGCCCAGCGTGGGGCTTCTGGGGTGGGCGGCAGGGGTCCTGGGAAGACGGGGCCAGCTGTGCAGGGGAGGAGCCCTGGGAAGAGGAGAGACTCCTGCTGCCTGGGCCCCCTCCTTGGGCTCACCTGCTTCTCTCATGTCCAGGGTTCAGCTCTACCACGAGCGTCATGGTGCTGGCGAGCACCAACCGCCCCGACATCCTTGACCTGGCCCTGACGCGGCCCGGCCGGTTTGACCGTCAGATTTACATTGGTGAGTGTGCTGGCTGCCTGGGTGCTGAGGCTTGGCTTTTCCTTCCTTTGGGTTAAAAGCTGGGTTAGATCTTTAGCTGTGTATTTGGTGGAGATTTTGATCGGGGTCCTAAAGCCGTTAATACAGTGTTGTGAAAACGGTGGAGGTGCGTGGGTGCCCCCCACTTTGGGAAGAACAGGTGTACTTGGGGCTGGGGGAAGGCCACTGCAGTCCATGCAGGTGGGAGCGAGGTGACAGACTTGGATCCTTCAGCTTTTACTTTTTGTGCACCATTAGCGAGAGAAGCATTCACCCTGGCCCTTTCCACTGGTGAGGAGATCCTGGGAATTTAGGACTTGCGTCCTGCACGGACCCCCTGCTGCCAGGGCAGCCAGAGTTTTGCTTGTGGTTGGGTCCCTGTCCTGGGATGGATTTGCGTGGACCAGAGGCTCCACGGTCAGGAAGTTCTTTGATGTGTTGAAGAGCTGAACGTATGTGATCTGTGGGTTGTTTCTGCCGCAGGGAGCTCCCTGGCCCGGGTCGGACAGCCGAGTGTGCAGCACAGACATACAGGGGAGGGCCCTTGCAGTGAAGTGGCTGCAGGTGGCCCTGCCCTGGCCCTCAGTGCCTCTCTTTCTGTTAGGCCCCCCTGACATCAAAGGCAGGGCGTCCATCTTCAGGGTCCACCTGCGTCCACTCAAGTTGGACGGGAGCCTCAGCGAGGACGCCCTGGCGAGGAAGCTTGCGGCCCTCACTCCAGGCTTCACAGGTGAGTGTGGCCAGGTGGGCCGTGCGGGTCTGGACGTGTTGTCGGTGGGTGGTGTCTGGTTGTGCCACTTGGTCCTGGCACGTGCTACCCTTGTCTTTAGAACTTTTGAGTCTGATGGACATATCGGAGGCCTCAGAGATGATTAGCCCCAAGGCTGGCTTGTGCCTGTTTGAACTCCTGCCACCCCGGGAACATAGTGCAGTGACGCCTTGTCCCCTTGGCATGCTGCCCATTGAAGGGGTCATGGTTCAGCACTTCCCAAATTGGATGACAGACCTGAGTCTACACGTCCAAGTAATTGAATAAACTCCAAGTAGGGATAAACCCAGAGACGTCCACACTGAGATACAGTGTAACCCACGTTGGTCAGAGATAACGAGAGGCTGTTGAAGCCAACCAGACAGAAGGGACACCTAGTGGGGATGGGTCTTCAGTAAGGTTAACATCCGATTCTTCTTGGAGACCATGAGGCCAGAAGGCAGTGGATCTGGCAAGACTGTTCTTCAATAGGGAAGGAGAAATAAAGGCATTCCTAGATTGTTTTTTAGAGTTGAGGGAACTTACTATATTTAAACCTGCCCTCCAGGAAATGCTGGAGTCCTTTGGGCTGAAATGAAAGGGCGCTGGCCAGTGACTCAAAGTTGTGTGGGGAAATAGCCCTGGGAGAGGCAACTGCATAGGTAAACGTAGAGGCCAGCATCCTGTGTGTTTTTGGTTTGCAGCTCCTCTGTTTTCCCTTTATGATTTAAAGGGCAGGTGCTTAAACCCATAAAGACGCGTCTGTGTTAATGGGCACACAACGTAAAAAAAAAAAAAAAAAAAAAAGTAACCTGTGAAGGTGGGAGGGGCTGTGTAGGAAGAGAACCTTTGTACGTTGTTAAAGCTGGAAAGGGAGAAACTGACTCTAAGCTCCCCGTGGAGCTGCCAGGGGACTGAAGAGCCAGCACAGTCTGTGCGAGCAGAGATGGAAGGCACACTTCCCTAATGCAGAACTTACTACAAAGCTCCAGCAAAGAGAAGGGGGCTGCTGGTGCAAGGGTGGGCGTCGACCCGTAGAACTGGGAGCCTAGATGTGCGCTTGTGCCTCTCGGTCAGTTGTTGTTTTTTTAAATTTATTATATTCATTTATTTTTGGCTGCGTTGGGCCTTCATTGCACGTGGGCTTTCTCTGGTTGTGGCGAGCGGGGGCTACTCTTCGTTGCGGTTCACGGGCTTCTCATTGCGGTGGTTTCTCGTTGTAGAGCATGGGCTCGGCGAAAAAAAAAAAAAAAAAAAAAAAAAAAAAAGTAACCTGTGAAGGTGGGAGGGGCTGTGTAGGAAGAGAACCTTTGTACGTTGTTAAAGCTGGAAAGGGAGAAACTGACTCTAAGCTCCCCGTGGAGCTGCCAGGGGACTGAAGAGCCAGCACAGTCTGTGCGAGCAGAGATGGAAGGCACACTTCCCTAATGCAGAACTTACTACAAAGCTCCAGCAAAGAGAAGGGGGCTGCTGGTGCAAGGGTGGGCGTCGACCCGTAGAACTGGGAGCCTAGATGTGCGCTTGTGCCTCTCGGTCAGTTGTTGTTTTTTTAAATTTATTATATTCATTTATTTTTGGCTGCGTTGGGCCTTCATTGCACGTGGGCTTTCTCTGGTTGTGGCGAGCGGGGGCTACTCTTCGTTGCGGTTCACGGGCTTCTCATTGCGGTGGTTTCTCGTTGTAGAGCATGGGCTCTAGGCGCACAGGCTTCAGTAGTTGTGGCCCGCAGGCTCTAGAGCACAGGCAGGTGGATTCTTAACCACTGTGCCACCAGGGAGGTCCTTGGTCAGTTGTTTTTGTCAAGCGTGTGAAGACCATTTGATGGGGAAAGAACAGTTTGTTCAATCAAATGCGCTGGGACAACGGTGTCCACAAGCCAAAGGACGAAACTAGACCTTAGACCACATGCAGCGGTCAAGTCAAAATGGATGAGAGACCTAAACTGTGGAGCTAGAACTAAAAGGTCTTAAAAGAAAATCTTCGTGACCTTGGATTTGGCAATGGTTTCTTAAAGCACAAGCAAGTGATAAAACAAATTAGACTTTTTCAAAATTAAAATGTTTTGTGCGTCAAGGGACATGATTGAGGTGGTGAGAAGACAGCCCACAGAATGGAAGAAACTATTTGGAGATTATGCATCTGGTAGGGGTTTATAATCCAAAATATTTAAATATTTAAATATTAAATATTGGTTTATAATCCAAAATATTTAAAGAACCCAAAGAACCCAATTTAAAAATGGGAAAATTTGAACATTTTTCCAAAGAAGGTATACAGATGGCCAGACAGCACATAAAAAGGTGCTCAGTGATATTAGGAAAATGCATATCAAAACCACAGTGTGATATCACCTCACGCCCACCAGGATGGCCGTAAGAGGCAGATGGATGAGTTGCCAGGGGTGTGGGGAGACGGCCGTGCTCACGTGGTGCTGGTGGGGGACGTATGGTAGTGTGGCCGCGGGGACCCACCCGGCAGTTCCTCGAGAAGTGAAGTAGGGTTACTGCACGACCCGGTCCTGCTCCTCTTGGCACCTGAGAGAATTGAAAACGTTTGCTCACACAGAGGCCGTACACAGATGTTCGCAGCAGCATAATTCATAATAGCCGAGAGGTAGAGGCCACCCCAGTGTCCAGCAGTGCGTGACTGCATAGGTGTGTATAGCGTGGGTACAGAGGGCCAGCTGTACTGGCCATGTTATATCAGGGACTTGAGCGTCTGTGGAGTTTGCTGTCTCCTGTGGAGGCCTTGGGGCGGCTGTGCATGTGATGGAACCTCATTCAGCTGTGAAAAGGAATGAAATACCAATACACGCTACGATGGCGGATGAACGTGAAAACACTGTGTCGAGTGAAAGCAGCACACGAAAGACCACCTATCGTGTGATTCCATTTATGTGAAACGTGCAGAAGAGGCGAATCCACAGAGATAGAAAGTAGGTTAGTGGTTGGCTGGGCATGTGTACAGGAATTAGCCACATACGTCACATCGGTGATGGAAATGTCTGAAATGAGATCAGGGCAATGGTCGCACATCTTGATAAATTTACTGAAAGTCTTTGAAATGTACACTTAAAACGGATAGTTTTATGTTAAATAAATCATACCTCAGTAAATTGTTCAGCCAAAATACTGGCTGAAAGCAACGGTGACTGACAGAGCAGGTCCCGTTAACTTCAAGTCCTTAACCTAGTTTAGTTCTGGTCCCTCTGCTGGAGATTTTCCTCTAACAGTCCGCCCTGGGGCACTGATGGGACTGTTTCTCCTTTTCCGGGTCAGGTGCTGATATTCCTAATGTTTGCAACGAAGCAGAGCCGCCCGCCACCTGAGTCCTTTTGTCCGGGAGACGCGCTCGGAGCAGGCGGTTGAGAGGGTCATCGGAGGCGAGCCGGGCAGTGTTGGGGGGCGGTTTCCAGCTCTGACCCACAGCGGGCCCACCCTGGGGCCCAGCTTCACTTCAGTGAGCTGCAGCCGTGGACAGTTTTCCAGACCAAAATCTGGGACTTGGGATCTGCCAGCAGCTTTCATGCTCTTACTAGAGCAACGTTTAGAATTTCAAAGAGATGTAACCTCCAGGGCGCTGCGTCAGACCCAGGTTCGGGTGCTGCCCATGGCCGAGAGGTAGGTTTTCTGCGTGCTTCCTTGGGAAGCTTCAGCGTGGGGTAGAGGTCTCCCGGGTGCCCTTCCGGGGACGGAGGTCAGGGAGGTGTCCGTGTGGCCAGCAGCTGTCCTTCATGATCCCGCCCCACAGCTGTGAGAACCAGCCTATTTCCAGACAGCAGGTTGGCAGGGCTGCTTTGTCTTTGCTTCACGTTTTATTCAAGTGTGGCGTGCCCAGACAAGTGTCAGTGACCCAAGGCAGTCGCCACAGCTGCTCGACGCGGTCCTGGCGGCGCCGCTGAGCTGACCAGCCCTGAAGCTGAGCTCACGCAAGTCGTGGTGCCTTCTCTGTGCCCTGTTCCCTGCCTGCGACTGGGTGTAGGCGGCGTAGAGAGCGCTCCTGGTCTCCCTGCGTCCGGCCTCACTGCCAGTCAAGCCACGGAGGGTAGCTAACCCCCTTGGCTACAAACGGGCCCCCAAAGGCACGTGCCGCTTGCACGGTGGGGCGGGGCTTCGGCAGAGCAGAAGGCAGTGTAGCGTCTGGTGTGGAGGGGCGGGCGCCCAGCAGGCCTGAGCGGTGTGCGTGGAGCGGACGGAGGCCCTGAGCAGCCCCCAACATGCCCGCAGTGCAGAATGGGGCCTTGGCGCCCACCTCTCAGCTGTCCGGTTGTCTTCTGCCTCTTGCCATGAACTTGACTGGCAGGTCTCGAGAAGAAGACGCAGGTCCTACGGCCCAGCGAGAAGATGACGGTGGCCTACCGTGAGGCTGGCCACGCGGTGGTGGGCTGGTTCCTGGAGCACGCAGACCCCCTGCTCAAGGTTGGCCCGTCCCCCTGCGCATCTGCGGTGTGGTTCGGGGCCCCCTCCCCTCCCGGGGGTGCTGTGTGGGCACGGTGCATTCCGGGTGGCAGCCCTCTTCCCTCTTTGAGGATGTAATGTTCTAGAATTTGTTACTAGATTCCTTGAGGGGTGGGTGGGCAGAGAGGGGGTGCTGGTTCCAGGAGGGGTCTGGATGCTGACACCTGGAGGTTCCATGTTAAACTCGCCTCACTCTAAACTTTCCCCTGACAGCACGGCTCCCCCACAGCTTCCTGGGACGGCGGGACAGAGCGGGTTTCTGTGTTCATCCTTGGGGTGACCTGTCAGCGCTGGGGCCCAGGGCTTCCTCTCCTCCTCCGGGATGCCCGGGGACCCTGGGGGTGACAGGGCGCGTCTGCCGTATCTGGCAGGTGTCCATCATCCCCCGGGGCAAGGGGCTCGGCTACGCCCAGTGCCTGCCCAGGGAGCAGTACCTGTACACGCGGGAGCAGCTCTTCGACCGCATGTGCGCCGTGCTGGGTGGCCGGGTGGCCGAGCAGCTGTTCTTCGGGCGGATCACTGTGGGGGCCCAGGACGACCTGAGGAAGGTCACCCAGAGTGCCTACGCCCAGGTAAGGCGCTGTCTGCGGGGGCTGGGAAGGGGACTCAGGGCCCCGTCCGCCAGGCTCACAAGGCCCGCCCCTCGCCTGCCCCAGATTGTGCAGTTCGAGATGAGTGAGAAGCTGGGCCAGGTGTCCTTCGACCTCCCCCGGCCTGGCGAGGCGCTGGTGGAGAAGCCGTACAGCGAGGCCACGGCCCAGCTCATCGACCAGGAGGCTCGGCGGCTGGTCAGCTCTGCGCATGCGCGCACCCTGGACCTGCTGACGCGCTGCCGGGAGCGGGTGGACGAGGCGAGTGGGGCCGGCCTGTCCCCAGGGTCGGGGCGGGGGCTCTGCGGGGCGCCGAGCGGACGGTCTGACGTGGCCTGGTGTGTAGGTGGGCAGGCGGCTGCTGGGGAAGGAGGTGCTGGAGCGTGCCAACATGGTGGGGCTGCTTGGGCCCCCGCCCTTCGCGGGGAAGACCGCCTACGAGGAGCTCGTGGAGGGCACCGGTGGCCTGGAGGACACGTCCCTTCCCGAGGGGCTGAAGGGCTGGCGCCGGGGGCCGGAGGAGGGCGGCACGGAGTGCCCCATGCAGGAGAGCCCACCCAGCCTAGCGCCCCTGCCTGGAGAGCAGCCTGCGGAATCTCCAGAGAGCAAATTAAAACACGTGATAATCACAAATGGGTGTTTTCAGGTCAGGGTCCTCTGAGCCCACGGGGATTCCAGCTCCCAGCACGTGCCCTTCCACCGAGGCGGGGGCTGGGACCCTGTTCCCGAGTCAGAGGAGAGGGCAGTGGCCGAAACTTACCTGGCCCCTGGGGGCCTGCGTGTAGGACCCCCCTGGGCCTCCCCCGAGGTGGGTGGTGGGCTCATCTGCTGGGGACATCGGTGCTGGTCACCTCACCTGCCCTGGGGAGAGACAGAGAGGGGGCTTTTGGCCCAGTTCAGAAATCCTCAAGGTCTGGTGAGGTTCAGAATTGAGGAAAGGAGAATACTAGCCAGGCGCCAAGCGAGTAGCTGTTAGGGTGGTGGAAGTCCTTATGGAGGGGCCTCGCCACTTCCACAGGCGGGGTGTCTGGGGGGTCTGAGCCTGAGGGGTACCCCAGCGGAGCCACCCCTGTTCTCAGGGTCGGGGCCTTGCCAACCCTGCGTCTCTGGGAAGCTGCGTTCCTCGTGGCCTGTGTTGTTAGGGTCCAGGAGAGGGGGGCTCTGGGCTGCTCCACGTGGTAGGACAGCCACCGGGGGCCGTAGCTAAGCTCTAGGGCTGAGCCTTCCATTCCCCGGTTGGTCCTGGAGCGAGACCAGGGCCCAGCCCCCGGGGAGTCGGGGTTAGTGGAAATGGCCCCGCGGGTCCCCAGAACACGGGCAGGGCGTCGGAGTCGTCAGAATTGTGACAGAAGCAGCAGCTGCTGCCTTGGGGTGGGCGACGCGGGCTGACTGTGAGAGCAGGGGCACCGCCCCACGTGCCCGCCGCTGCTGTCCCAGCCATGGCCACACGCTGGGCCTCAGGGATGAAATTTTCCAAATCGTTTGGTATGTTTGCCTCAAAAATAGAGTTTTCAACTTGGGACAAACACTTTCAACTTTGTTGCTTGTGAAATGTGTATTGCTGAATCTCTGAGATCTCCGGGGCTTGCCCTGTGACGCAGCCTTGAACACTCAGCCTCCGTGTGTTGAGCTGCTCGGTGTCCTGCAGGGGCCTGTCCTGGGGCTTCTTCTGATGGAGGTGGGGTGCTCTCCTTGACCCCAGGAAGGACCCACGTTGTCCTGAGCCTGGGGGTCTGTTCCTTGGGAGACTGGGTACAGCCCCTCCCCGGGTCCAGGGCACTCCCCTGGGGACAGCGCCCCTGCCTGCGTGCCCCGTGCCTGCACCCCCTCCAGTCTCCTCAGCCCCCCCTTCACCTCGCACCCGGTCTGGGCCATCGCCCCACCTGGGCCGAGGCCTGGCCGAGGATCTCGGGTTAGGGAGGCTCAGCCCCGCAGGAGGAACCGCCCGGCACGGGGCACGCGGCCTGCGTCTCATGGTGGTTAAGACGGTCAGGGTTTAGGCTTCATCCTTGGTCTTCTGCTCACAGGCGGACCCTACCTGGCGGCTGCCTCCCCAGAAACCTGCCCCAGGCTGGGAAGAGCCTCTCGGGAGTACCTCTGCCTCTTGCAGCCTGGGCTTGTGGAGGCAGGGTCTTCGCTTCTTTAACGCCTCGAGAGCCAGGGCGCTTGGCCCTGAAACGTGACCCAAATAAGAGCCCAGGGCGTGTCACAGTGGAACCCCCAGTGGCTTTAGCTGGGGGAGGGCCAGAGCGCGGAGCTCCTGGAGGCCCCTGGAGCAGCCACCCCCGGCCCGCACGCCTGAGCTCCCACGTCAGCTGGAAAGGAAGAGGCTGGTCGGCGAGACTTAGGACAGGGTGCCGTTTTAATCCTGCTGTTTGGAAATGAGATCTGCAGAAGCCGTAGCGAGAAGGATGGGAACTCGGCCCCGGGGGAAGACTGGGGGGCGGGGGGGTGCGGCTGCCCTCAACGGGAATCCCTTTTAAGTGAAATTCTTGGTTGTCTGGAAGACACCTCCCTGTTGCTGCCCCTCACGTGCCCCTCCTGGCGCATAGGGCGACCCTTTTCCTGGCGGGACGTGCTGTAGCCACGCCCCGTGGGCCCCAGCATGTGCCCAGGCCTGTTTTCCTTCCCCAGAAATGTTTCAGTGGAGAAGGGGTCAGGGCAGGTGGCCTTGGGGACTAAAAGCAAGCTTACACGTTTATTTTAAAACTGTTCTTGGACTCGCTGTCTGACTGGAAGCCAGTTCCATCCCTTAGTATGTAAGCAGCGTCTGGAGCAGCCGAGCCTGGCGCCCCTGAATTGGGGGCCAGGCGCTGTGCCCAGGTCCCCTTACGTCCCCATGCCCCTCGGGCTGCTGCACGCGTGTGCGTGCCTGTGTGCGTGTGTCTGGTGGGCCGCGGGGACTGTCATGGCAAGGACGGGGGAAGGGCGAACCTCGCCTGCCCCTGCCCTGCCCGGCGGTCTGAGGCAGTCGTGACATATTTGGTGTTTCGAGCTCAGGAGGTGGGTCTGGCTCTCAGGCAGGGATCACGACAAGCAGGGTGTTAGGGTCTGGGGGCTCTGGTGCTGACACTTCCTGGGCGGCAGGAGGGGCGCAGGGTTGGAATCAAGGCGGTTAGGGCAGCAGGGTGTCCCGCGGGCTGGAGCTTGGCACTGCCGTTCAAGACTGGAGCCCCGAGACCCCCGGGGGGTTGCTGAGAGCCTCTCATGGGCAGATCCCTGCTCACCGCACCCCTACCCGGGAGTCTGGTGACAGACAGTACCATTCCTACAGACAGAAGTCTCGTCTCATCCCTGGGCCTGGTCCCTGATCCAGCAACCAGGAAGAGCTGGACGTAAGGCCACTGGGCTGTGCTTATGCAGAGGCGCCATGTGGGGCGGGCAGCGTCCACGGGGCCACGGCTGCCCGGACCTGCCCCGTCTTGGCCCTGGGCCAGCCGGCCTAGTCCTCCTTGGGCCTCTCCACGGTGAGAAACGTGTCCACAACGGCAGGCTGCCGCTCGGGGTCGCCAAAGGGCTGCTTCTCACGGTTCTGCTCGGCCCTGGTGCGTGTCCAGGAGGGGGAGCGCAGACAGCCAGCCCTGGGCAGCGGGTGTAGGCCTGGTGGGAACACGGGCTGGGGTCAGTGTGGCTTGGGGTCCCAGGTCACTCCTTCAGCTACTGGGCTGGGCCCGTGTGTGCCTCCAGCATGGCGTCGGGCCACACGTTGGGGTCCCCTGGGCACCAGCAATGTGTACACGTGGGTCTGGGTGCAGCCCGGCCAGGGGCTTTCCTGTTGTCCCCAGGAGGGTCCCCGTGCAGCTGAGGTGCCCGCCCTGGGGGTGAGCCTGGCCCGGAGCAGGTGCCAGTCCCCCCCCCCCCCCGCCCGCGCGGGGGGGAGCCACAACTACTGAAGCCCACGTGCCCCCCGCCTGCATGGGCAGTGAGCTGGGATGGGGGAAGGTCCCTGGGCCCCCATACCCCCGGCGGCTCCCGTGCCGTTTCTGCGGCCTGCGGGCTCCAGCCGCTTCCCGGGAACTGAGCTGAGGAGGGGCTTGGACTGGTGAACACCACCCGCTTTGTGCTCTGCCTACTTGGGATTAAACCCGAGTAGTGAATTCTGCTTTCAGTGGGACTGTGGCTGTGGCCTTACGTTGGCATTTGAAAAGTGAAATTAAGGAGGGGTAGAAAAATCCCTTAGAGCCGGCAGATAGGTGTGTGAAGAGCAGAAATGGTGAGTGAAATGGGGCCGTGTCGACAAACACTTAAACACGCGTCAGAAAGGAAATCATTTTCCAAAATGGGTCTCCAGGGAGCGGTGCTGGGTGGCCTGAGGCCCCAGGACCTCCCGCAACCCCCTCCAGACCCCAGCAGCAGCCCCACCTGCGGGAGAGTCGCTGGCCAGGTTCTCGTCATCCGAGTCGGCGAAGACCTCGGCCAGCTCCTGGTCGGACATGTCAGTCAGCTCGGTGAGGTCCAGGAGGTCGAAGTGCACCTCCAGGGAGGAGACGCTGCTCAGGGGCTCTGGGGGCAGAGAGGCGTGTCAGCGGGGCCAGGTGAAGGCCAGTGCGGTGGGAACGAGGTGGGGCTGACCCATCCCCGGCACCTGCTCCCTGGGGCGCACCCGAGGCCCAGGGACCCGCCCCTGGTCCCAGGGAGCACGCCGGGACAGGTGGGCTGTACTTACGCCGCCTCTCCGTGACCTGCAAGAGACCCGGTGCCGGTACTGGGACGCCCACCTCCTCCTCGGCCACAGGTGAGTGGCTGCTGGTCCCCGTCCCAGGAACGGGGGTGCCCAGGGCAGCCCTTGGCACCTCGACCTCCTTAACTACCCCTGCAACAGAGAAGGCGTTACCTGGGAGGGGACTGCGGTCTCCCACCGCCACCCCCAGGACGCAGGCTGGGAGGACTTGAGAACGTGGCCCATCAAGCCCTCCCTTGAGGCTCTGGGCAGTGATCGCAGTGGCCAGGGGTGACCTTGGGTCAGGAAGCCAGACAAGGGGCAGAGGGCTTCTCCGAGGATGCTGCCCTTCCCCGTAACCCTGATTTCCAGACCCTTTGCCCTGATTACTTGAGCAGGAAT
>NW_006796283.1:4352754-4353326 GCF_000442215.2 Lipotes vexillifer
CTTGCGGGGACACTTGCTGGTCTTGTCGGAGACCCCAAGACACCAACACTGTCACCTGTCTCCACTTTCTGGTCCAACCTACGGTCGGGTGGGCGGTTCTGCATTTGCTTGCCCTTTGGCGCCCTTTAATCCAGAATGGCCCCGGCTCACGTGTCTGTCCCGTGTTGTGTTTGAATCCACATAACACGTTCTCACATGAAACGAGGACGGTGGACACAGCAACCCCTCCCCACCGACCACGCCTCCGGACTGGGAATGTTACTCCAGAGTGTTTTCTATGCAATTCTTGTTTTTATGTAATGGCTCATTTCATGTAACTTTTTGTCGGGTGAGAGGCAAGGCCCCTTGGGGATCTGCTTGGTGGAGACTGTGCCACCCAGGGGCGGGCCCTCCACCCCACGGAGTGCTTGCTGTCACCAGGGCAGACTGGTCCATCCACACCTCCTACCAGCTCCTCCGGAGTGTTCCAGGGCCCTCTGCCCCACACAGCCAGGGGTCCCAGTCATCTGGCCGGCACGTGCCCTGAGGCAATGAGACCCCTGGCTCCCTGGTGTCCCCACTGCTGCTCTCTC
>NW_006796283.1:4353362-4357742 GCF_000442215.2 Lipotes vexillifer
CCTCCCGCCCCCCCCCCCCCCCCCGTGACAGAGACCCCACCTGCCCCCAGCTGGCCCCCAGCTGAACCGGTGCTCAGTAAAGAGTGATGAATGCCCTCCTGCTCCCTCAGCAGTGTGGCTGCCCATCCCTGGGGTCCAGCGCCGAGAGCTGGGTGTGGACGAAGCCACAGGAGCAGCTGCCAAGGGGCGGCCCAGCAGGGGGGCCCAGTGCCGACAGCTGCCAGTGAGGGGTGGGCCTGTGTGGCCTGCAGCCTGGCGGGCCACATGGGTCTGGAGGGTCCCCGGCTGGGTGGGATTTGCAGCTGCAGAGCCGGCTGGGTCGCCCCTGGCTTCTAGGAGGGAACCGCTCCCTGGGAAGCGTGGCTGAGGGGAGGTGGGCCTACTGACTGGCGGGGCCTGCCTGGCTCTGTCCTGTGCTGTGTCATCACTCAGGGCCCAGGGCTGGCCCGCTGGACTGGGGCTGGGGATCTGGTTTCCACCTTGCTGCCGCATTTGGAACGTGGTGTCTGAGCATCCTTGGAGGGTAGGGTTACACCCCCTGGTGTCCCGGCCCGCCCAGCAAGGACACCTTCCGGACCAGAGGGCACCGGAGCTGGGGTGGGCGGGGAACCTCTCCCGAACATCAGAACCCCTGCTGAGGGTCGAAGGCCCAGGAAGCCCTTGGGGACCTTTGCTCTGCAGGAGTGTTCTGCTTCCTCAAGGCGGGGTGGCACAGCGGCCTGGGTCCCCCTCCCCAAGGGCGCACGCGTGCCTGGAGTGTCCTGCTCTGCTTCCACACGTGTCTTATCGTGGTGGGTGACTGGCTGGCTGGGGGCTGCAGCTAGGTGCTGCCATTTCTCTGGAGCCTCCCAATGGGGCGGGTGGCTCTGGGTTAATAACAAGAATGACAGTGGCTCATGGTTTTCTGTGCCAGGCAGAGTTCCAGCAATAGGTTTTTCAGCTAGTGTCACAACCAGCCACGAGGAAGGGACGGTGAGTCTTGGCCAGCAACACCGAGGGGGTTCAGCTTGTTGAGCGGGAGCTCTCGGCCACCACCTGTCGGCCAGCAGAGGGAGGGGAAACCCTGACCTTGCGCCCACAGGGAAGCTAGGCCCTGACCAGGTGGAAGGGGACTTAGCATAAAAGGTGGGGCAGAGGCCGGGGTCTCTGCTCATAATTGCCCTCTCTCACCTTATCTAGAAAAGAAAGCGCTATTCACCTGTGCATCCGGCAGATTCCTGAGCCGGACTTGGATGAACAAAATAGGGGATTCCTGCCCTCTTCTGGTGGGGCAGGGCTGGGGAGCCCTGGGGGCTGTGGTCCCGCTTTGGGGACAGGTCTGAAGGAGGGTGGGAGCTGGTTGATAGCTGGGGAGACAGCACCGTCAAAGGCCCTGAGGGGAGCGTGGCTGCCTCTGAGGAATGGCCGGGGTGGGTGAGGGCAGGGGGACACCAGTGGGGAGACACCTCTGGCTGCTCTCTGAGTGAGCTGGGAGGGTTCCGAGCTGAGTGGGACAGCCTCTACCTGCATGTTTGTGGGATGGGACGCAGTCCAGGTGGGAAGGAGGCAGTCCACAGGTGCTGAGATGGGGGCAGGGCAAGGAAGCAGGACCTCCTTCCCCATCCGGCCTTGGGTCAGGGGGCTGGGTATGCAGATACGCCTCATTATAGATCCTGGGATCCAGGGGTCCCAGACAGCCCAGGACAGACCTCCAGCCCCTACAGGCACAGTGGCCTTTTGTACTCATTGTAAGAAGCACATTTTATCAAATTTCAGCATCCCTGAAACAGCAAACCATCTAGTCGATGGTGTCAGAGCCAATGGAAAATGGTAACGGTGAACTTTTAAAGTCACCTTATGTCTACTTTTTTATTCTATTCATCTCCCTTTGGCAGTGGTCTGGTCTTTATTTTGTAAATCCTGGTGTCCTGGCCTGTGTCAAAGCTGTGTGGGAGAGGAAGAAAAAGCAGAAGATGCAACTTTTGGCGTCAAGGACACTGATCTTTTGGCTGGAAGGATGTGAAGGAAGCAGGACCTTTGCTTGGTCCTTGTGCACAGTAGGTGCACCATAATGCTGGTTGAATGAACAAGCCCGAGACCCCACCCCAGAGTCACTAAGCAGCTGTGCTAGGAATCACCTGGGTCTGGCTGATACCCTCTCGATAAGCCCTTGTAGGAAGAAGGGAGAAGTTCTTCACGAGTGAGACCCCCTGCTCTTCCTGGGGTGTGAAGCAGAGGAGTGACCGATCACACAGGCAGGGACAAGGGCAGGGGTCCTTGGCAGCCGGGCCAAGCCGTAGGCTGGGTAAGCCCTTGTAGGAAGAAGGGAGAAGTTCTTCACGAGTGAGACCCCCTGCTCTTCCTGGGGTGTGAAGCAGAGGAGTGACCGATCACACAGGCAGGGACAAGGGCAGGGGTCCTTGGCAGCCGGGCCAAGCCGGAGGCTGGGGGGGGTCAGCAGACCCCAGGGTTGCCCAGGCCAGGGCAAAGGTGAGCGGTGTTTCTGACACCCCAGGGTCAGCAGTGGGCTAGCAGCCTGGCAGAGCCCCCAGTGAGGGAGTGAAGCCCCTGGCCCCTGCAGGGGGCCTGCTGCCCTGCCCTGTGGAGGCAGCACCCGCGTGGGGAGACTGGAACTGGGGGCCCAGGGCCTGGTATGAACAGATATGATAGTGTTACCCTGTGCTACGCTGCTGACCTATTTTCCAGCACATTCGTGCCAAGAACTTGGCCCAAATCTCAAGTTCCCTGCTGTGTGCCCAGGGTTTTGCCCCAAGCATGGAGGAAGTGCTCTGCACATACCCAACACGAATGAGTGAAATAATGAAGTGAATGAATGAATAGCATAAAACCCAGCATGGCTGCAGGGAGGGAGGGATGGGCATCGTCCCCCGTTTCCCCAGCCCCTGTCCCTGGAGTCAGTGCTCCTCCTCGGAGCATTTTGAGGATGCTGGGTGGGTCCCATCTAGGCTCAGCCCCCGCAGGGCAGGGCCCAGGCCTCTCTCTCCCAGTCGGACAGACTTGGAGGTAGGTGGCCCAGAGACTTGGTCTCCCAAAGGCACCTTCAAGAAGCGCACCCCGTCCTCTCCCCTCCATGTCTGTGCACTTTGATATTAAGAAATTACTGTTAATTTGTTTAGGTGCAAAAATGCTGTTTTAATTATAAAAACCTTATCTTTTAGAGGGAATTTCAGAGATACTTAAGGATGAAACAATATGTCAAGATTGGCTACAAATTACTAGTGAAGGAAGGTGGGTGCAGGCGGGTGAGCAGCCGGCAGGTGGCACGGGGTGAGGGGGGGGGGTGGGGGCTTTACCATACTGTTCTCTCTACTTGTGTGTGTGCCCCTCTCTCCAGAGTAAGTTCCAAAAAGTCAGTGAACTCAGAAAATGACAGTCACAGCTACCCACGCGTGACGCCCCCATGTGGGCAGGACGTGGCTACGGGGTAAGAAGCGTGTGAAGCCCACCTCCCGCTGCTGTGGCCCAGCCCCACCACGATGCCTGCGCAGAGGAGGTTCCTGGAGCACTGAATGAGTTAGGTCTCTGGGGCTCCAGTAAGTGACGTTCAGAAACCGAAGGGTCGTTAAGCTCCCCTCCCTCAGGCCTGCCCTCTGCTCCCTCTCTCTGCAGGCAAGGGGGGACCTCCACTGAGAGAAGGGGACACGGAGCTCAGAGGGGCCTGGCTGCTTTGCCGGCATCCTCAGCCCTTGCTCTCCAAACCTGCCTCATCAAATCCTCGCAAAGCCACCACCCGGAAGCCCCGGGGTCCTCGTACTGCCAATGGGAAGAAAAAGCTGGATCCCTCCCACAAACGACAAAACAAAGAAAACCCACACCCACTAGCCCCTGAGTGTCTCTGGTGGTGCTCGGAGGGAGCGTGAGACATGGGCCCCTAGACAGCCGTCTGGAATGCACCTGCCCAACTCAGCCTGCAGATAGAGCAGTAGGTGGACCCACTGCTTCAGGGCACCTCCAGGGCCAGCATTTTGGTCTGGTGTGGCTAGGGGACCCCCAGCAGACCCCTATGTGGTCAGGGAGTGGCTCCCTGGTATGGGACCTCCCGGGAACCCCGGGTGCATCTGGGGCCTGGCCGGGTGGGTGGAGGAGCCCGGCAGTTTGCATCCAAGTTCCGAGGCCGATGGCACAGGAAACCCCTCCTGAAAGGTTCCTGGGAGGTTCCTAGGAACCTGTCCTAGGAAAGGTTTCCCTCCCACCAGGCCAGGGCCAGAGTAGGACCAGACTCCAAGGGGAGAGGCCCCCGGTACATCTCTACCGTCCCCATAGCTGGCAGGGGCCGTGAGGAGGGGTCACTCCGTGCACACCTGTCCTCCCAGATGTGTAAGCTCCGGGGCCTCGCCCCGGCAGCCAGCAACCCCTGGTGCACCCCCCACCCCCCCACCC
>NW_006796283.1:4357836-4358864 GCF_000442215.2 Lipotes vexillifer
CCCCCCCGCCACGCCTCGCTGACCTGGATCCCGACTCTGACCCTGGGACGCCCCATCTTCCAGATCCCCGGCTCCGCTGGGAGGGGGCTCAGGACCAAGCTCTGGGCCAACCACTCAGGAGCGCGCCAGGCACCGCTGCCCGGGTCGGGAGCGCGGAGGACGAGGGGGCGGGGACGCGGTCCGTGCGCCCCCCGCCCAGCGCTGGGGCCGTTCCGGGCGGTGCCCCCGCTTGTCTTCCCGGGCGCGGCGCACTAGGCACCCCCCGCTTCGGCCCGGCGCAGGGGGACTCGGAGCTGCCGGTGGGTCTTCACGGCCCCGGGGCGTGGCCGATGTGTGGGCCCGGGGGAAGGGGCTGCGGGCCGCTGCGGGGAAGGCGCAGCTCGTGGGCTCCCGGGGGCTGGGGCCGCACTCACCTCCCGGGCTGGCGCCCTCCGGGGGCTCCATGCGGCCGGCAGGGCCTGGGAGGGGCGCACGCGACGGCGTCGTCACCCGGCCCGGGCGCCCCTGCAGCTGCGGCGGCGACTCGGCCCCGGCTCCCGGCGCAGCGCATTGGGGCAGCAGCCGGGGGGCCGCGGCGGCGGGGAGGAGCCCGCGGGGCGGGGCGCGCAGCTGCTCCGGGGCCCTGTTCCCCCCCACCCCCCACCCCGTTCTCCTTCCCTGGCCCCGCAGCACAGGTGCGGCCCCGCCCCGCCCCGCGCGCGCCCCCTGCCGGCCCCTGCCCCTGAGGACCTCTCCCACGCGGAGGCTACCCCCTCCTGCAGAGCCACCCCGACCTGGCCGCGTCCCCCAACGCTGGCCCGGCCTCTGCAGCCCCTGCGCGCGCCCTCATTCAGCAGCCGCGCCGACTTCCGTCCTTTCACCCCCGCAAATTTGTGGGGCGCCAACTACGTGCCGGCGCTCTGCGGGGTATGGAGGGGCGGGCCTAACACACTAGGGCCCTTAAGCCAAGAATTGCAGATTGTGATAAATGCTACGGAGAGACAGGGCGAGGGGGCGGGGTGGGGGGCGGCGAGAGCGTCTAAGGGCTA
>NW_006796283.1:4358895-4387991 GCF_000442215.2 Lipotes vexillifer
GAGGTCAGGAGAAGGAGGCGGGCAGAGAGGGGGCCCCCCCGGAAGACAGGCAAGCAGGCAGGCAGGGTCTGGGCGTGCTGAGAGCACCAAACGGTTCGATGGAGCCCCACTTCCAGACGCTGGACCCTGCACGAGGCCCTAGAATGCGGCTTTGTGCCAGGCCCTTGGTGCATTAATTCTCCTGAGGAATCCTTAGAAGACGGGATCCTGATTTTCCAGGTGAAGCTGAACACAGGGTAGGCAGCCGACCAGGGTGCCACAGCCGGGCGCTGGAAGCCAGAAGATCCAAATGCAAGCCCATGGTCTGCACAAAGACTAAACAAACCAAAGAAAAGCATCAGGGAAACAGTTTGTTCCCAGCTGGGCGTGGAAAAATCCGCAGAGGAGGGAGGTGAGTATGAACTTGGTGTTTGCAGGAAAGCACTCTCCTAAAGGCAGGTTGTCCATACAGCTTCAGCCAACGAAGGGCCTCACCACCTAGTCCAGCTCCAGTCACACGGAGCCCATGGCCTTTGAAACTGTCAGTCAGTGAGGCAGGCTAATAGTTCCCATTTTTCTTTAGTTTACAAAACAAACGAAAACAAAAACTGCTAAAATGATCTCGTGACCCACGAGGACAAGCCGCTGCAGTTTGCACTCTGTGCCACTCCAAGAGGCAGGTCAGCCCCTTGGGGACAAAGCTGAGCTACAGGGTGGGTGGTGGGGACATAAGGAGGTCAGGACAGTAGGTCGGCACTGGCTGCTCAGACTCAGCTGAAGTGGAAATTTGTATTGTCTCAAAATGGTCAGAGCAGTATTTCTGATTCCCTGTGGCTTCCAGAACATTCAGCTCCCGTCAAGGCATTGCATTCCCTGTCTGTGCCCCTTTTGCTCGACCCTGGGCAAGCTTGTGGCTGCTCTGGCCAATGGACTGTGGCAGGTTGATGCCATGTGACTTCCAAGGCTGCGTCTTAAGTAGGATTCAGCTCTTTCTGAAGGCTCCCCTGGAACCCGGCCACTCTGTGTGAGAAAGCCCAGGCCATTTGAGGGGCCACTTGAGTGTTTTCTGGCCCACAATAGCCAATGAACCAGACATAAGGTCTCAGCCAGTAGCCAGGCATGAGAGCCTGCCTTTGAGCCACCCCCAGGGGGTAATACGTGGAACCAAGGTGGGCTGTCCCCATTGAGTCCCAGCCAAGTTGTAGATTCATGGGCAAAACAGATGTCACTGTATTTCATTTGGGGGCAAGGTGTCACACAGCCATAGTAACTGTAACAGTATTGGTGTTTATTAATTATCCCCATTTGACATATGAATAAATGGATACAGACGGAGTCTTGTCAAGGGCATCCTAGCTGGTAAACAGCAGGTGATCTGACTCCAGAGGCCAGTGCTTATTTTTAACTTTTCATTAAAAATATTTTCATGTAAATCAACTATACTTCAATTAAAAAATAAAATTAAACTAAAGTAAAAAAGGGAAAAAATCCATTTTCAAACAAAAGTAGAGAGACTAGCACAGTTAACCTACATGAACCATCATCCAGATTCAGCGATTACCAACTCATGGCTGATCCAGATTTTTCTTTACTTTCAATGCCTCCGTGCATTGCTGGGTTGTTTTGAAGCAAATCCTATATATATTATGTCGTTTCATTTGTAAATACTTCACTGTTTATCTCTAAAAGAGAGTCTAGTCTTCTTAAGCACTGTGTTATCCTAACATCCAGGCCTCCATTGAGTTGCTGCTGTGGTCTGAGGCAGTTTACCTGGACGACTAGGTACGTGGGTGTTAGGAAAAGCCAGGTATTAGACATAGGTCAATGAGTTTGTATGTATTAACATTTGGTCTTTGATTTTACAGGAAACTCAGATGCCATTTATCTGGATTTCCGAGATGCACAGCTTGATGCTGAATAAAAGTATCTCAAGCCATCCATGTGAAGAAAAGGCTCTTTTCTAAAAATCTGAACTCATATATGAAAAGCACAGATCGCTGTGGGTCTTATTGGGAGCCCAGAGAGCTGGCAGCAAGGCCTCCCTGAACTATGCGTCTCTGCAGTGCACACTGATAAACCACGCTGTGCTGTTGATTTGTGACAGATGAATATCCTGTCTCATTATCCTGAGCTAACCCTCCTATTTTTGCCCTTTTTGTTGAAAGGAATTATTGTTAATGCACTTATTTAATTCAGGACTCCCATCCAGGCTTCTAAAGCAAAAAGCCAGTCAGCATGAGACACCTAGCATATTGGGTCTGCAAAGTAAGTGTTAAATAATTATCATTACTCCATTGTGCTACCCAGCTGCACTGTCTCACTTGCCAAAACCCCTCTGGGAGGACCCCACCTTAGGGGAGAAGACCCTTATCAGGCCAGAGGTTTCTGACACAGGCTCAGGCTCTTGTCTGCCCAGGCACAGTGACACCACCAGACCTCACAAAGGCCTCAGGGCTGCTATAAATAAATCACGGCTCTGTGCAATACAGTCCCTCCAAAGGGCTGTTAGTTTTTCCGACGGGGAGACTTGCTGATTTCTAAACTTTGGACCCAGCTGGAACATGTTCTCTTCCCTACTTTTGTTTCTTCTGAGCGTTTGTGGAAACCCAGCTATCTTCTAGCCTCAGGTGGGAGGAATCTTCAAAGATGGGCGGGGGTGGGGGTGGGGGTGGGGTGGGCCCAGCGGCACAGCCTCAGCCTGAATTTGAATCTAATTTGGAAAACGTCGCGGTGCATATCTTTCCGGCCCCTCCCGTCACTCACTCACTGAAATTATGCACTGTAGGACCCGCACGCACGTACAGTAAGTAAGAAGTGGATGGAAACAGTTCCTCTCACCTCCATGGAGCTTAAGTTCTAGTGGGGAGGACCCGCAATAAACAAGACACGTCCCGCAACGAACGCGTTCACGGGCGTCGTGGAAATCTAGCTTGTGGATGACGCCCAGTTGCGGCCCAAACCCAGTGACTCAGCCCAGCGCGTTGCTAGGGACGCGCTCCCGCCGTTGCCGGGCCCTGACCCCTCGGGCGGACTCTCGCGAGGGTCCTCGAGACTTCGCGCGGAATGTAGCTGCGGTTGCCTGGAGACCGCGCAGCCCGGGCTGGGCTGGCGCGTTGGTCTGCGGGTCGCGGCCGCCGGGACTCTGGAGCCATGGTGAGGAGGGGTGGGAGTCTGGTAGGGTCCGCGCCGGGTGCCTGGGGCTCGGGGGCCGGCCCTGTGCGCAGGAAGACCCCGGGGCGGGAGGCCTGGAGCTCTGGGGTCCCGGAACTGAGGGCTTGGCGCTCTCGTGGAGTCCCAGCGGGGAGGGCCCAGGGTGCTGCGGACCCTGGACCCCGGACCCCGGACGCCGGACGCCGGACCCCGCACGCACCTGGAGCTGAGAGACCTGGGCTCTCCAGGATCCTGTGCTCACAGGGGTGGGTGGTCAGAGAGCACCCGCCTCTCCCGCCCCCGAGACCCAGGGCCCGGTGTGCACGGCGTCCAGAACAGAGAGCTTGGGTCGAGGGGCTTTCCTACCTGGAATGGAAGGCTCATTGATGAGATCCTTGGGACCTAGGGTCTCACGTGGCAGGGGCTTGGGAGACACAGGTCCTGCAGTCTCTGGGGTCGAGAGCCCGGGGCATACCACGGTGGTCAGAGGACCCTCTACACCGGAGGGTCCTGACAGCGTGTCCAGTGCCCGTGGAGTCCTTCGGGGCAGAGCTTCAGGGTAGAGGAACTGCTGTTTCCTTGGAGAGCCCGCGAGGAGTGAGGCCGGTACTGAGCAGAGCAAGGCGGGAGCTTGCTGCCTCTGGGGCTCTCCATCCCTGCCACTCTCTGCGGTAGGGCTCACAGCTGCGCCACCCCACCCCCGCCATGATGTAGGGGTTGTCGGTAACTCAGTTTCCAGGTAGATGTGGCCATCAGCTGTGGGAGGCAGGGAGGATGCCTCTGTGTGCGGGAGCCCCAGGGGCTCTACCAGGCGGCGGCCGCTGGCTGACTGTCCCTGATGCTGGGTGGTGACAAACCTTTAGGCTCTTCTGATGGGGTGGACTTATTGGAGTAGAGGGATTGGAAAGAGGGCATTGTATTAGGAGTGAAGATTTCTGTGGATGGGTCTTCTGAAGGACCACCAGAATACATCTACTTTTACTAGCTTGTGGGAGTAGAGGGTGATTTCCCTTTTTTTCTTTACGTTTTGTAAGATTTCCACAAAAACTTTTTTTGTAGTAAAAATGTTACTGAGTCACGTAGATGCGCGTACACACAAGCATGGGCCACAGAAACTTGGGAGAAGTAAAGGCAGAAGGAGAAGGAAATTGGCCGTCTGCTGAGTGGCCCTCGGGAGGGGAGTGAGGGTGGAAGGTCTCATCTGGCACCTTGCTGAAGTTGTTAAAAGCGGCCTCGCCCCACTGACAGAGCCCACGGCGAGCGCCACAGTCTGCTCTGGCTCCCTCCACCAGGGTTCTTTGAGGTTTTGTGTTTTGAGGGAAGGAACCCTCATCTTGCCAGCTTTGATTGTTGCTGTGAGGCACTTCTCCCTACACTCACTGAACAGCTTACTGCAGGTTTCTTTATGGTGCTTGCCAAGCATTATAGCCAGTGTGGTAGCATTTGACAGTGTGGTATGGGGGAATCTTCCTTTTTGAGGCCGAGTAGATTTTGCATCCACACCAAGGAGGTCTCTGCTATCTACTAAGGAACAAGTTTCCCTCCCTTCCTTTCTGAGGGAAAACAATATTCTCTTCTGAGAAGGCAGATTTCTCCTTGCTGCTTCAAAGGTATCAACAGAATGTGCCTGTGGTTAACGGTGGGGAACCTTAGCGCAGAGTGATGTGGTCTAGGTGGAAGCAGGAGACAGCGGGCAGTCAGATGGACGTTCCAGAACAGGAATTCCTCTCCCAAGCGGCCCCAGGAGGGAATCAGCCAGCCAGAAGGTGAACTCTAACCCAACCATCTATTCTTCAACCAAAGGCGCCCAAAAAGAAAGGGAAGAAAGGGAAAGCCAAAGGTACCCCGATTGTTGATGGTCTTGCTCCAGAGGACATGAGCAAGGAACAGGTGAGCGGGCTGTCCTGAGCCGTGGACCGGCGCTGAGTTGGGGTGGGATGGGTTTGGTACTCCGCGCTTCTCCTAGGAGCCTCTTTCAGACCGCTGCCTCCGCTTCTGCGTGCACCTCCCCTCAGCCTGGCTCCTGCTGCCCTGTGCACACGTGGATACGCCCCTCCCACGCCTGCACGCCCAAGCACAGCACGTGTTATAAAACAACGCGGTACAGGCACATGGGTGAACTTTTTTATAGGGTAGTAGGAATTTGGAAGGAAATGTCTTTCTGATATAAAAGCTGTTTTAAATTTTCTGGGTTCTCTTTCATTCTTATCTTTTGTAAGCAGCTGATGTTTACAGAGCTCTTATCATAGTACATACACCTATAGCATTCTCATTTGTTTTATTTACCATTAAACATTGTGAATTATTTTTGGCCACTTGTTCACTTTGATGAACTTAAGGGCTAGAGAACATGGTTATATAATTACAGTTTCAATTACAAGGCTCCTGAAACGTGTGCAAACTGTGAGAGCAAGTGTGGCCTGGGAGCGTCTGACATGCACTCCTGTGAGCGTTAATGACCCTTACTTACTTTTGATGGTTTTAAGATAAGGAAATGAAAGGTGACTGAAACAGGCATAAGACCTGAAGCTGGAGAGCTGGGCCGAGGCCCTTGAACAGCGGTGGAGAGGCTTTGTGTCACAGGCAGTGTCCGCAGAGGGTGGTGGGTCAGGTTGCGCTTTGGAAAGGTCCCCAGGCTGCCGCGTGAACGGCTTACCCACTGCGCTGCCCCAGCCGTCAGGCTGTTTCTTGGCTCCCCATTTTCTCCTGTCCGGTGGGGGCAGAACTGTGACATGGCAGTGGCCAGTCTGCAGAGCAGAGCCTTGCTGTCCAGTGTTCCAAGCGTGGACACCTGGGAAGCTTCCAGGGCCCAGGCAGGAGTGAGAGACTCAGGGCAGCTGCGGCCAGTTCGCTGCATGTTAACCTGTGGGCCCTGGGCTCCAGAGCTGTCTGTCTGCTGATTTTTGAAGAGAAGCTTGAAATCCAGATATTTATAAGAAATCTAGATATCGAGTGATGGAACGTCCAGCGTGAGCCAGTCAGAGTCGGGAGGAGCCTGGCTTAGATCCTTTGTCTGATTGACACAGTAGACCCCATTGTAGACCTCCCTCCTGGGGAGCCCAGCCCCGTCCCGGCCTGGTGGCCCTGTTTTTTTTTTTTTTCCTTTAACCTATTTGCAGATTTGCATTTGGCTCTGGACCAAAGCATCCTGACTGTTTCGGGTTTACTGCTTTTGTATATTTTTTGCTTAACGTATACCTTTAAAGGTGAAAGGTTTTTTACATTTTGCATTGTTTTGTGAACATATTTACATCATTCTCATATCTTTGTGTTGTTGGGCCATATAACCTTCTAGCTGATATACTCTAATTTCTCAACCATTCTCCCATTTATTTATTTATTTATTTATTGGCCGTGCTGTGTGGCTAGTGGGATCTTAGTTCCCCAACCAGGGGTTGAACCCAGGCCCCGGCAGTGAGAGCGTGAAGTCCTTATCACGGGACTGCCAGGGAATTCCCAACCATTCTCCTACTTAAAAGCATCTTAGATCATTTCCTTTTTAATTCTTTTGCTGTTGTAATAATGGTGTAGCTAATATCTTTAAGCGGAAAGCTCCTGTGTTCTTTTGAGAAATTTCTTTAGTGTGAATCCCCAGGAAGGAATAAAAGCATATAATCATTTTATGACTCTTGGCCAAATACAAGAGATTTCTGCTGTTTGCTGAACGTCCCCTGTCCCCGAGCCTTCCCAGCCCCCTACTTTAACTTCTCACTTTTAGCTCTGATTTACTGTGAGGTGAGAGCAGCCCCTCCCTCTTTCTTCCTGGCCTTTCTCCGTGCACCCTCGCCTGGCGGCAGGTGGCCCGCCCCGGCCGCCCCACTGGCCCTGTTCTGCCTGCCAGGTGGTGGAACACATTGGCCGCATCCGGGAGGAGCTGGACCGTGAGCGGGTCGAGCGCAGCTACTTCCAGCTGGAGCGGGACAGGATCCACACCTTCTGGGAGATGACGCGGAGGCAGCTGGAGGAGAAGACGGCTGAGCTGAGGAACAGAGGCCGGGAGATGGAGGAGGCCGAGGAGCGGCACCAGGCGGAGGTCAAGGTGCGTGGGGCTGGCCTGTCCCCATAGGAGCTGCCACGTGGGCAGGGGAGCCGGACCGGGGGCCAGGGGCGTCGTCTCGCCTTTGCTTTTGGGAGTCACAGCCCTTTGTGTCCTTGACGTGGGGAACTGAGGGTATTTTTTATGTGCGTGCAGGTGGGCAGGTGTGTGCAGGTGGGCATGTGCGTGCAGGTGAGCGGGCAGAGCAGGTGAGCGGCGGTGCTCCCCCCGCCTGCAGGTCTATAAGCAGAAGGTGAAGCACTTGCTGTACGAGCATCAGAACAGCTTGATGGAGATGAAGGCGGAGGGCACCGTGGTCATGAAGCTGGCGCAGGAGGAGCGCCGCGCGCAGGAGGGTGCCATGTGCAGGGACATGCGGGCGCTGCAGGTGAAGCTGAAGGAGCAGGAGCTGGCAGGCGAGCTGGTGGTGAAGAACCTGAGGCTGGTAGGTGCTGGCGTGCCGTGAGCGCCTCGGGATGCACCCCAACTGGGAATTCATATTTCTGTATGTTAACTCCTGCATTTTGGCAATTAAATATTAAACAACAGTAGCAGCAGCATGCAGCCAAACAAGCCCTGTTTGGGGTCCAGACACAGAATTCTGTCTCAGGCTTGAGCAACAGGTTGGCTTCCCAAGAGGGAAATCCAGCTCAGGGTCCCTCTCCGCATACTGCTGACCGCTGACCCCAGAGACGCGCGCGCGGCCCCTGAAGTGAGCAGCCCTCCAGCCCTTCGGCAGCCACAGCAGCTTGTCCTGTGAGCTGTGCTCTCAAGTGCCTCGCTGACCTTTGAGACTCTTTGGTCCTTTCTGAGGGAGGCGGCAGGGTTCCAGGTGGAGGTTGGAATTCCTTCTTAAGCGCCAGGCGCAGCTCTGATCTCTGGGGACACAGAGGATGGGGCTGACAAAATGCCTGCCCACGCATGGCTGATGGTCTAGAATGGAGAGGCTGCCCCTGAGACAGAAGACAAAATAAACTGTCAAACCTGTGTCGCAGGTCTGCGGGCATTAGTGCTACAGGAAGGTGCTGGGAACCAGGGTGGTTGCATTTTTCTACGCATTCTGGGAATTCATTGAGAAGGTGATACCCGGGCAAGGGTGGGGGGAAGGCAGGGCTGGGGGAGACCAGGCCCTGAGAAGGGCTGGGGATGGACCAGTGCCACGGCCCCCAGGAGTGAGGAATGAGGGGTCTGGGGGACAGGACTGAGTTGGGGACCTCTGGAGGGCGTGGGCAAAGGGAGGATGTGTCCAACTTTGGTTTTCAGAGGTTGTTCCTGGCTGTGGGTTGAAAGACTTTGTCAGTGCACTTGCCTCTGTGTATGTCTGGAGGCGGCCCAGCCTCAACTGAATCTGGAAATAAATCAGTAACACTGCAGACTTTGCCGTGAAGCTTGAGGGAGCTGAAGTCTTGGACGCTTGAGGGCGGTCTGGTCTTTCTGACAGGAGCACAGAGTGGGCTGCCTTCCAACAAGTACAGCGGTGCGGGCTCTCTGCTTATGCGAGGCCTTGGGCGTGGAGTAGGTACACGGTCAGAGTGCCGCTCTGAGTGAAAACACTGCTCTGGAGTCTAATTTAAGCTTTCTATTCAGAATTTATGACTGTCTATTAAAATAATTTGTAACGGTGTTCTAAGCCAAAGCAGGTTAGCTGACAGCGGGGAGCCGGCAGCTCTGTGTGGGTCTGGCCCCTGCCGTCCAGCCTCTGGGCAGGGTGGGAAGGGCTGGGCACGGCCAGGGGCCGGGATGTCTGTCAGCATTCTCTGCAGCCCCGAGGTGACCTGCGCTGAGGGAAGTGCATTATCAAATGTGGAATTTACCTACCGACCCTTGTTATTCCGGGCTATTCCGGGCTGGGTCCATGAGCTCAGAGGCGGGGGGCCCAGCAGAAGCCCTACAGGTTTACTGAGCCGGGCTTTCCTTGCCAGTGAGGCGAGGGGCTGGGCTGAGGGGCCGGCGTCTGTCCCATCCCGTCTGACCTCCAGTGACTGGCCACTTCCGCCTCTGCAGAAACACGCCGAGGAGATCACCAAGATGCGCAAGGACTTTGAGCGGCAGGTGCGAGGTCAGCGTCTCCCGCGCTCCGTGTAAGACGGCCCCAGAGCCCCTCCCGTCAGGAAGGGACTGCCCAACAGCGCTCGCTAACCGGGCACATAAACCAGTTAAAACAGCTCAGACGTGCAAAGTGAGGCTGGTGGACTATTCAGGATCCCAGAACACCCTATTCCATGAGAGGTGGGAGGCTGTGAGGACCACCCAGTACCCGCCCACACCCTCAGGCACGAAGCGGCACCTAGAAGCAGGCGGTAGTTATCCAGCCTCGTGGGCAGTGTCCAGGTCTCACGGCCTGCGGAGGCTCCAACCTCGGAAGTCTGTTTGGTTTACTGATAGAGCCCGTAGTCTGGCTGGCTGGCCGTGGTTAGAGCCCATTGGGACTGGGTGACACTCGGCTGTTGGGATCCCTGAGGCAGGGATTGGTTAGCAGTGCCTGCGACGGGCAAGGAGGGCAGGCTGGTGTGTGTGCTGGTGCCATAGAGCAGGAGAAACTCCCCGCCCCGTCCCGCTGTCCGCAGAGCTTGTTGGTGAGGCCTTCGTCCTGGTGGGTGTTCTCGGCCCTGGGCACAGCTGCCATCTCTTCTCGTACCCACAGGGCCAGCATTCTGCTCAGCTGCTCTGTGTGCTGCTGCCTTTCAGAAATCGAGGCCAAGTACAACAAGAAGATCAGGATGCTTAGGGATGAGCTCGACCTGCGCAGGAAGACAGAGATCCACGAGGTCGAGGAGAGGAGGAACGGCCAGATCAGCGCGCTCATGCGGCGCCACGAGGAGGCCTTCGCGGACCTCAGGAACTATTACAATGAAATCACCCTCAGCAGCCTGGCTCTCATCAACTCCCTCAAGGTGCTGCCAGAGTGCCCGGCCCCCTTGGGCCGACACCCCTGCTTGTAGAAGCATTTGACCCTGCCCTTCAGCTGCCCTTGATCGAAGCTCGCAAGTTGTGTTGCCCGCTACGGCCGTGGCTGCGGTCCGGCTGTTGCCCTAACCCTCACGTGGCAGGGAAGTGATACACCTGTATGCACTGGGATATGTCAAAGGTCAGGTGGAACCGCAGGGGCGTCATCGTCAGCCAAGTGCTGGCGGCCGTGGAGGATGTCCTCTGGGGGTCATGAGCAGAGTGTAATCTCTCAATTTGCACAGAGGCTGAAGCCCTAGAAAATTCAGAGTAAGTTAAAACTGTGAAAACATACTGTGTGTTTGCACATAAAACAGATGTAGGTCCTCACGGTGCCGGCAGGACCATTCTCTGCAGGCAGGGGAGCTCGCGGCCCTCGCCCTGCAGGCCGCAGCCCCTGGTCCTGCCTGCCGACCCCCCACCCCTCGTGCCCGCAGGAGCAGATGGAGGCCGTGCGGAAGAAGGAGAGGCACCTGGAGAAGGAGATGCTGGAGGTGTCGGCGCAGAACAGGCGCCTGGCAGACCCCCTGCAGAAGGCTCGGGACGAGATGAGCGAGATGCGGAAGCTGCTCGGGGGCTACGAGAGGGACAAGCAGATGCTGCTGGTGGGTTTCTGCCCGGTTCCTGGCCCTCCCTGGCACCTCCTCCTGGGTGTGGAAGGGCAGGAAGGGCTGGGAGGCGTCTCCTGAGGACCAGAGCAGAGCCTGGCTCTCGGGGCAGGGAGGGCAGGGGCGCTGAGCCCCTCCTTCCTGGGCCTGGTGGCCCTGGGGCACGTGAGGCTGGCACCTGTTCTGGGAGGTGGGTGGCCCTGGCGGGCCGCCCCGGTGGCTCAGCCCCTCACGCCTGGGAGCTGGTTCCCTCTGACGCTCACCTGGCCTGGCTGTTGCTCGGGAGCTGCATCGTGTGGGTGCCTGAGTCGGGAGTGCTCTCTCCTCCACCCCCCTTTTTCTCTCCAGTGCACGAAAGCCCGTCTGAAAGTCACCGAGAAGGAGCTGAAGAGCCTGCAGTGGGAGCACGAGGTTCTGGAGCAGCGCTTTATCCAGGCGAGCTCCCGGGACGCCTGGGTGCCGGGTTGGGTGCCCGGCTCCGGCAGCTGGAGGTCCCGTGGCCCTCCTCGTTCTGCGTGGCTCTCGGTGGGCGGCCGGCCTGGGTCTCAGAGGGCGGTCCCTGGTGGGGAGCGAGCGGGTGGCGCCCATGGCTGTCCCCTGGGGCTCTCCTCTGAAGTGTGGAGGTGGCCTGGCCCCTTGAAGGAAGGGCTTTCTCCATCTGTGTGTGTGTTTCTAAGCCCCACACCTTTATGTGTGCGTTGTAAGAAAGCCTGTGGGTGCAAAACAGGGGGGCCCTGGGGCTGCGCGCTGGTCCTCACAAGTGGTCAGAGCTTCCTGACTCCCCTCCCACACTGCTGTGTGTCCCAGCGTCGGGACACTGCTTCCCAGAAGTGAGGGCATCTGGAGCGCCCGTGTTCTCGTCTCGGCCTGTGTGCCGTCTCTCCGATCGGGTCACACTTGAAATCTCTGTTTCAGTCCTTTGCTGTTACAGGCATCCTTTTAAGTTTGTCTTTGTGCAACTGTGTATCCCTTTCAGGGAAGTCGATTCCTAGCAGGGGAACTGCTGGGCGAGAAGGTTCACGTTTAGGGTGCAGATAGCCTGCCGGGAGGGATGTTCAGAGTTGTGACCCCACCCACAGTGCCCAAGGGGCCACTTCCGCCGGCACCAGGTCTTCGCTGATGTGATTGGGTGGCAGGCAGGTGTCTCGCTGCATGTGCTTTTCTGCAGAGATGGCCCTCCCTGCCTGCAGGTCCCGGGGTCTGGCCCTGGGCCTGGCCGAGGGCAGAGCCGCCCCCTCTTTGTGAGCCGTTAGCACAGCTACCGCCGCAGACTGACAGTGGAAAGGACATCCCGTAAGCGGTCAGAGCAAGAGGCACCCTCAGGGGGCCTCCGAGGGTCCCGGAGGCTGAGGGCAGCTGAGGGGAGGGTCCGTAGGCAACCAGGGAGACGTGGCTCCCCGCTGCAAGGTGGCGTGAGTGGGGAGGGGACTCTGCCACCTTTTCTTCCGTCTGCATGTCGTCTGCGGCAGGGGAGGCAGGCAGCGCCCCTAAGAAACCAGACTCGTCATGTTTTAAAGAGCAGAGGACGGGGACTGGATTGAAGCACATCTTGAGAATACGATCCTGTAGTTAGAAAGACACGGTGCTACAGGGTTTCAGCACAGCCCTCTCCTCTTCCTAGCAGTGATGTGTGTTTTTATGGCAGTGCAGAACATTCTGGAAGGAGTCCCAGCAAATGCTCAGATGGTGGCCTCTGGGAAGTGGGGTTGAGGAGTGTTTACTTTTTCCTTTTTACACCCTTACTCAGTCTTGATTGTTTAATGGTGCACAGTTAAAACTTAAAGGAGATGAAAAAGACACTGTTCTTGGTGGACAGGCGGGTGGCTCCAGTGCTCGCTCTAGACTTGTGTTCCAGGGTCTGGGGCTGGCAGAGGGAGTGGACCTCCAAGGGGCCCCCACCCCAACACTGCTGAGTCTGAGGCCCTGGACCTCACGGGGATGATCAGGTCCCGAGCCTGCTGCCCAGACCCAGGGCAGGGCTGGGCCCAGCCCCTCTGGGGGTCTGTGCAGCTCGTACTAGGGTCCTCGTGGCTTCCTGAGACACCTTCCCAGAGGTGTTTCCTCTTGCCGCCCATGAGGTGGACAGCCGCACACCTCTAATTCGGTCACAGAGTGGGGCTCAGGCGGCGTAGATGATTCAGACTCGCCTGCCCGTGGCCGGGCGCTGGTGAAGGTGCTGTGCCGTGGTCTCGGGGCAGAGCCGGGAGGGCCTTCTTGCCAGTGAGAAGCCCGGGCCCATCCCGCAGGTGCAGCAGGAGCGGGACGGGCTGTACGGGAAGTTCACCGCAGCCATCCTGGAGGTGCAGCAGAAGGTGGGCCTCAGGAACCTCGTCTTGGAGCGCAAGGTGCAGGCCCTGGCCGCCGCGGTGGAGGAGGAGGAGACGCAGTTCCGTGAGGTGCCGGCGGCCTCCAACCTGGACCCTGCGGCCCTGACCCTCGTGTCCCGCAAGCTGGAGGTCGGTCCCAGGGGCCCGCGGGGAGGGGCTTCCGGCGGGCTGGGCTCCGGTCGGGGCTCTTGTCTTGTGCTCCAGCCTCCGTCCCTCAGTGGAGAGTCTCAGTTCACCTCGGAGAGGGGCTGTTGTGGTTTCCTGGCCCGAGCGCCCAGGCCTGTGTGAGCCATCGGGCTCCCCAGGTTCCCGGGCTCTGCCCTGGTGTCTCTGAGGCCTTCCCCGGCCTCTCCTTAGCCTCCCGGCACCTTTGAGCCCGAGTCCCCTGCCCACTCCAGCTTAGTCTCTCAGCCAAGGCCACGGCCGCCGGCCGCCTGGGACACTGAGATGTGCTGGTTGAGGCCGTGGCAGGGGGAATGCAGGGCCGTGAGTGGCCTTTGTGATGGCTGCTGGGAAGGCTTCCCAGAGGGAGTCACACCTGAACAGAGGCTGGAGCGTCTGTTCACTCGAGAGTCTGCAGTTGTGTGTGGCTTTCCTCTGGTCTGGGACTGTCCTGGGCACGGGGCACAGCAGTAAAAAGACAGAGGAGGCCTTGGTGACCACAAGCCAGCAGGGTGAGCTGAGGACTCAGGACGGCAGTTGCCACTGCCGCTGGCTCAGCAGGCAGAAGCCCTGATGCCCCTGGTGGTGACCTTACCTGGAACTGGCCTTGTCCCTCTGCTCCCTGACCTGGGTGGGATGTGCCACAGAAGAAAACAGGTGATGACGGACAAGGGGTCTTTGGTGCTGCTAGGGAAGCGTGGCCTGGCTCTGGGATCCTGGCCAGTTGGGTGACCTGTAGCCGCCAGGCCTGAGGTGGCCCCAGGTACGGTTTCCCTGGGGGTCTAGGAGACGGACACAGACCACAGCTGGCCTCCGTGACTCCACGGAAGGTCCTTCCACGCTGGAGGGCCCTGTCTGCCCCTGCTCTTCATCCACACAGAAGCAGATCTCCTGGGTTACAGGCCTCAGATGGCAATAGGAGGGCAGGAGAGGGTGGGCAGGGCTGACAGGATGACTCGTCACCAGTGGAGGAGGGGGCTGGGGTCCGAGGTGATGTCGTGCCCAAGGTTCTGGCTGAGACCAGGTGTTCGCTCACAGGGGAGCAATGGCCCTGGCTCAGTGGGTGGCAGTGCCTGGAGGACCCAAGTTACCCAGGCTCGGCCCTCGGGGCTGGAGTAGTGCAGCCTCATGGTGGGGCCTCGTCTGGGCCGGCGTCACCACGGTCCTGAGTCTGGGGGCTCGTCTCTGTTCTTGTCCCTTGTGTGTGGATCACAAAGGGGAGGAGGGTTTTCCTGCTCTCCTCTTGGGAAGGACAGCCGGTCTTGCAGCTGGGCCAGCGACCCAGTGCTGCCAGCGACCAGGGTGAGGGGATAAAAACTCGGCCCGTCCATGGCAGTCACCATGGCTGTGCCTGGGGGCCAGGGCAGGGCAGGTGGGGGATCAAGGGGGTTTTCCCTGGGATGGCGTTGGCAGCCGGGGTGGCCCCAGAAGCAGGCCAGGCTGCCCCTTCTCACCATCTGGGCAGTTTCCTTATGGAGATGCAGATCTGTCTCCGTTGGAGACCTTTCCACACCAGCCGCTCCCCGTGTGGACGTCCTGACACCTTCCTTTCCTCAGGACGTTCTGGAATCAAAGAACAGCACCATCAAGGACTTGCAGTACGAGCTGGCCCGGGTCTGCAAGGTGCGAGGAGACCCCCACCCCTCCCCCATGTTCTGCCAGCTGCCCGGGGCTCCACACCCCTCCCTCAGGCCCCTTCCTCACCCAGGACCCCACCTGATCTTTACCTTTGGGTGCTGACACAGTCTGAGGCTGTCTGCGCCTGCCCAGGGTCACTTGGCTTGCAGGTGGCCTGGAGTACATCTGCATGGCTCCGACGCTGTCCTGGTGTCCCTGATGGGGCCTGCCCAGTGCATGCGTGGCGTCCTGTCCAGCAGGCTGTCCCTGTGTCCCTGTCCAGCCCTTGCTCTGGTGCCACGGCACTAGCCTGGCCTCTGGGGCGGTTTGGGGCGGTTTGCTCCCTCAGAGTCACGTCCACGTCTTCCAAGCATGTCTTCCAAGGCCTTTCTGATTCTGGTGAAAGCCACACACACAGGCCTCCTGCAGCTGGGGAGTGCAGTGCCCTGACCCTGGTGCCGTCTGTGCCTGCACCCAGCGTCCCCAGCTCCGTGGCTGAGCCCGCAGCTCTGTCAGTGCTTGGCCCGTGGGGACGCAGACACAGTGCTGCCTGCAGACGCACTTCCCGAGAGTGAGCACCCCGCGGTTGCGTGACTCAGATGTGAGCCCTGGGCTGTGGAGCCCCAGCATGAAGGCACTGCCCGTCATGGGCACTCGGCTCCGTGGTGACCAAGTCCCCTGGGCCCTCCCTGCCCACAGGGGCCTCCCCAGGTGCTCTGGGGACCCCTGATACTTATATGCATTCTTGGGGGAATTTTCGTAACCCACATCTGACTGTGGGGAGGGCTGAACCCCAGAGGTGGGTGAGGGCCAGGGCCCAGCCCCTGAGTCGTGCTGGAGCCCGGCCCTGCCTCACCCTTTGGCTCTCAGCTCCCAGCACCTTGTCTTGCCGATGCCGGGGACAAGGAGCCCCTTTGAGCTTTTGCTCTGCGTCAGGCCAGGCTCTGAGCACGTAGCATGCATCAGCTCTTCAAACGCTTGCAACCGCCTGGCGAAATGTGCCCTTTTAAAAACCTCTGCTTGTAAAGGATGGGGGCACAGAAACCCTGTCTGTGTTGGCACTGCCAGCGCTGTTGCCCAGATCTCGGCATTTCTGGGATGGGGGAAGGGAATAGATGCCAGTAGACAAGGCAGGGGGGTCATCCCTGAGAAGGCAGGGATGCTGAGCCTGAGTGAGAAATGCTTGCAAGGGACCAGGAACTCAAACCACAGTCCTGCTCTGAGTGCACACCCTCTTCAGTCTCCCCAGCCGTGAAACAGGGATGGTGGGGCATCTTCCATTGTGGGTTATCCGAGGTCCCGCACATGAAGTGGTCGGGTAGTGCCCGATAAAAGTCCTCAGACTCGGGCCAGAGTTGTTCTCGACAGAAGGAAAGCCTCTGGTTGTCTTCTAGCTGAGCCAGGAGGTGTCTGTGCATGGCCATCACCACCTGCTCATGTGGACCAACTCTTCTGGGGAGGTGGAAACTCAGCTACATGAGATCCCTGGGCAAGTCACTTGGCTTAAAAGGATGGCCCCTTCCATGGGGCCTTTGATTGGTTTGGCCTTGAGGACTCCAAACACTGGGGTTTGTCCTGCTTATAATAATCATAATCATACCCCTGGTGCGTTATGTTTTCCCAAAAGCTTTAAATCCATGTTCGCAGCCACTAACCACCAAGCAAATGATCTCCTTAAGACTGGAATATTGAAAAAGACGTGGGGAATGACGGACTTAAAAAATGTGAACCCGAAGTCTTGACCTGTGAATCCCAGAGATTCAGGAAAACAAAAACAAAAACCCAAACAGAATCAGCAAAAGCTGAGATAATACAGGTGGTAGCTGTGAGCGGCACTAATGCCTTAACATTTTGATATCTCTCAGGCTAAGAGTTTGATCAAAAGGGGGGACTGTTAAAAGAAACAACAGGCCCTAAACGGAGTCACTTATGTGAACCCTACCAAGACTTAATACCTAATCGAAGTTTTAGCCTCTCCCTAGAGTGGAAATTTAAACCCATCAGCAGTGGGAGGTGATCTGCCTAAGACCCCCTGCCTCCCCTAAGGGAAGGTGCCCACCCTTTTAACTTCCTTGTCCCGCCCTCCTGTGCCCATAAAAGCCTCCATTTTGTACAGCTCCTCGGAGCACCCTTCCGCTTACTAGATTGGATGCTGCCGTGAATGAAGCCAATTAGATTCTCAAATTTAAATAAGCGTGTGAGGGTCTGGGTCTGGTGTAGTGAGCACCTGGTAAAGGCTAGCTCTCCACGGGGCTGGGTGGGCCTGAGCGAGGGTCAGCCCCGGCTACCCCTCCCCTGAGGCCTCTGTGTCCCCACAGGCCCACAATGACTTGCTGCGTACCTATGAGGCGAAGCTCCTGGCCTTTGGGGTCCCCCTGGACAACGTGGGCTTCAAGCCCCTGGAGACGTCCGTGATTGGGCAGACGCTGGGCCAGGGCCCCGCAGGACTCGTGGGCACCCCAACGTAGCCCCTGCCCGGGGCCACTGCCCGGAGGACACCCACCTCACGCACCGAGGACAGCAGGTATTTGCTTTGTAGACGTGCGTCGTCAGCAAATGAAGGTTTTCACAAGTGCCGCGTGTCCTGTTGCGTGGCTGTGTGGAGAGGCGCCCCCAGGGCCCAAGGTGCCGTCCGGCCCCTTCCCCGAGCCCACCAGCTCTGTGCGCACACCCGCCCCCATCCCACCTGGGGCTGGGCAGCTCCAGCCGAGCGTGCCTAGTGACCGCAGCCGCCTCGCAGATGCCAGCAGCAACTTTATTGAAGCCCAAGTGACAGCTGCCACTGGGAAATCGGGGCCAGAACGTCCCTGGGAAGTGTGACCCTGGTGCCCGTGAGCAACAAGCCTGCCCTGCTGGTCGGGGGCGGCTAAGCCTGCCGTGGTGACGGGTCCAGGCTCGCAGGTCGGCTGCCGGTCAGCCGCTAGCTCCCTCGGTACGTGGTATAAGACCACGGGCTCAGCAGCAGCGGCACGTGGAACTTGTGGGTCTCGTTTGTGATGGTGAAAACGACCTGCGGGCAGAGGGGACACCGGGAGAGCCAGGAGCCAGCATGGAGCGCACTCAGCCTGGCCTCAGTGCTGCCGTGGACTCAGCAGCCCAGACGGCTGACCTGGGGCTGCAGTCGGGGGGCAGGAGCCCCAGGGCCAGCTGGGGGGCGGTGGGTGTGGCTGGGTCCTCCCCAGAGAAAGCACTCGATCTGAGGGGCCCTGGGCCTGCAGGTTCCCAAGGGGTCCCGCCCGAACAGGTCAACTGAAGGGGGACAGTGAGCTGGACGGGGCTCGGGTGAACCTCTGTCCACAGGGGCTGAGTCAGCCTGACCCCGGAGCAGGGCAGGGACGGGCGTGATGCGGTCAAGCCCGGCACCGCTTTCTTCTGGGAGCCCAAAGCAGGTGCGAGGTGGTGGAGGCGCAGGGCCAGCCTGCGGGTCACAGGGAGTCACGGGCCTTCACCCGTCTGGCCCTTACCTCCACGTACGGGTAGAAGGTCTCCTGGCCCCTCTTCTGCCAGTAGCCCTCAGTGTCGAAGGACAGCTTGTAGGTGCCCGCCTTCATCTGGCCTGGCAGCAGGAGCCCAGGGCAGCGGCCGTCAGGGTCCGTGTAGCTGGGGAGAGAAAGCGGGGGGCACTGCAGAGGAGGCTGAGGAGCCCCCGGCCTGGGTCCCCTGGGGCTGCGTGCCCACCGGCCTCCGATGTCCCCGCAGCCTGACTGGGACTCGGGTGAGCGGGCCTGGGCGGCTATGGAGCAGGACAGCCTCCAGGACCTGGGGCTCTGGAGCAGCCCAGGGACACTGCGCACTGTTTGAGAAATCACAGAGAAGCAGAAGAGAGAAAATTCCCACAATCTACCCCGTGAGCAATAATCGCTTTATATCTGGCATGTATACTTTTCAGATTTTCTCTATACGTAAATATGCTCGTTTACAAACTTTAAAAACGGGTTGTACTAGTCACAGTGTTTTATAACGTGTACTTTTTGTTTAATATACTGTGCGTGGCTTTCTGGTTCAGTAACTGTACCCAAATCGCCGTCCGCGTGGTGGCCTGTTTCCAGCGGCACCAGTGGAGGCTCTGAGGGACTCTGCTCCCACGGAGCCCCCGGCACCTGCAGCGGTGCTCGCAAGCGTCTGCGCTGTGATCAGAAAGGGTGGCATTTACCAGCACAGTTTAGGGGGTGTGGTTGGGAGTGGGTCTGTACGCCCCCCGCCCTGGACTCCGTGTGTTCCTCCAAGCGCAGGCGGGGCCTGGACCCCAGCTTTTCTGAAGGGCTCCATACCCTCAGGCCTGGAACTTTTGGGGTCCAGCCTACCAGCCCACACCAGCGGGAGGGGCGGGGGAAACTGCTCACAGGCTGACCCATGACACCTGCCAGTCTGGGCTGGGCGTCCCCCAGCAGAGCCTGGGCCTGGGGCAGGGGTAGCGCTGCCAGGCAGCGGACACCTCCTGCTGGCCCAGCCGTCCCCCCTCGCCCCCCAGTCTAGGAAAGGGGTGCCTGTGGTGTCTGCACACAGGGTGTAGTGAGAATATAGAGAACGTCCAGTGCCCGCCTGCTGCCCCGCACAGGTCACCCGTCAGTCAGTGACAACCAGGCCTTTCAGGTCCCACCTCAGGCCTCGGCCAGCCCAGCCTGCAGGAAGAGACACACCCCTCTTCCCCCTGCAGTGGGCACTTGGGCTGTGAGCTGTCCCAGCACGTTTTGTGGCCCTGACCAGGACTACACAGCCTGTTGAAAGCGTGGCCCCGAGAGTCTGCCAGGGGACTGTCCGGCTGTGGCGAACCCTGCTCCCTGCCCTCCAGGCCTGCACCCCTTGCCCTGGCGTGGGGCGGGGAGGTGATCTGGACTTGAATCCTGCCCCAGACCACCCTCCTACCTTTTCCTCAGCTCGGTCCACTGCTGGCCATGGTCCTCGAGCCTGGACACACGGAGGCAGAGGCCCTCGGCCGGAAGCCCTGAGGCAGTGTCCAATACGTGGGTGGTCAGCGGGCTGCTGCCCGGCTCCATACCTCTGCCCTGGGCCACGAGAAGGACAGGGAAGCTGCCTTGTGTCCACACCTGCCGGTATGAGGCAGCGGAGTCGGTGTAAACAGCCCCGGGGGACAAAGTCCCAAACTGCCCCTGGGCCCTGGGTGAGGAGCTGCGGGTGGAATTGCCGAGCAGCCCGCGCAGGCTGCGGTGACACACTGCCATGCAGGTCGCTGACCTGTCCCGCTCCTCCCCCAGCAGCCCCTCCCCCCAGCACTGAAGGGGTCTCCACACCCACGGGCCTCTCCCTCAGTCAGTGCCGGCTGTGGGTGGCCGGGGTCTCCCGGAACCCAGCTCTGTCCCCTTAGCCCCAGGTGGAGGGCAGTTCAGGGGCTCCGAGTTCCGGCCTGTCCCCCTACCTCCAGGGAGCCTAGGTGTCGCTGGAGTGTCCGCAGCCGCAGGGCGACCCCGGAGCTCATGCCGGGCGGCCTGGGGGCTGGCGAGGTGGCGACACCACGCTGCCACCCCCAGAACCTCCCCGGGCCCCTCCCAGGCCCCGGGGGCCACGTGTCTGACCAAACTCAGGGCGGAGCCACAGGGAGGGGTGAGGCCGGCCTGGTTCGCAGCGGCTTCACCTCGGTGCCCACCTGGAGGGGCCCAGGGGGCTTCACGGGGTGGGGGGGCGATCGGGGTGCACAGACCTGCGGGGCCGTGGAGGCTCCTCCCGGCCCGGAAGTGGAGCGGCCCTGGGGGGCGGGGCGGGGGGGCCGAGGGGCGGGGCTCGGGGACGTTGGGGTTGAGAGCTGGGCGGGACGGACAGGGAGGGGCGCGGGGAGGGTGTGGGGCTCTGGCGGGGCGGGTAGGTCCAGCCAAGGTCCACTTCGGCCTCTGGGCGGCGCAGGGCGAGCCTGACGACCCCCGCGAGCCCCTGAACCGGTGTAGCTTGTTTTCTTCCCTGGGAAGGTCGGGATTTGATGGAAGCCCCGACAGTCCACGTGGTGGTGCCTCAGGTGGGACCCATGGCCCGTGTGGTCGCACTGCCCGCCCCTCCTCCTACCCTCTCTGGCCCTCGACCCCCAAGGAGCAGGGGCCCTGCACACTGACAGGGTAGGGTCTGGGCTATTCAGAAATGAGGAAACAAGAGACAAGGCTGAGCCGACGGGCACGAGTCCATCGTTGTTTCACAATAGTCCATGATGTACACACGGAACAGACTGTATATAATGTATAAATAAAGATAAAGGCCTTCTGTGTTTAAAATCTGGGTGACGTTGCCTGGCGGGTTGGATTGCTCTGGATGTGGAGACATTTTTCTTGTTGCTAAAGAGCCTTTTCTAATTATTTGGATAGTGAGTGTGGCCAATTTGAACGTTAAGGATCACACCCCTCTGAGGTGGGGAAGGGGACCTTTCTAGCGACACTTGGGTGTTGGTTACAGTGCTTT
The DNA here is from genome assembly GCF_000442215.2 of Lipotes vexillifer. Taxonomy (NCBI): domain Eukaryota; kingdom Metazoa; phylum Chordata; class Mammalia; order Artiodactyla; family Lipotidae; genus Lipotes; species Lipotes vexillifer. The sequence continues at coordinate 4,380,123 of NW_006796283.1, forward strand.
GCAGGCAATCAGGAAATGTCCGTCTGAGATTTAAATGCATGTGACGTTTGGCAGGGCTCACGTTTTTAGGAGGTGGCCCCAAAGAGACACACACCTGTTTTGGTAAACGCCCATGGGGACGGGACCAGAAACAGCCAGACTGTCCCCACGGGGGACAGTTAAATACATGAACTTTGCCACACACAGCAACTGTGCAGCCCAGTGAAAAGAGTGAGGCCCATTTGTGTGTAAGGTGGATGGTCTCGGGGCGGCAGGCGTGTATAGCTTCGTGGTTTTAAATCCACAGTAGCTTTCAGCCCGTTACAAGGGCAAGCTCACTTATCACCATCACAAGCTCAGGGTGCAGGTATTAGAATCCCCTTTTTACAGAGGAGGAAACTGAGGCACAGAGAGGCCATGTACTGGAATATTTTCTAGTGTGGTACACAAAAGACTGATGATACCAGTCCACCTCTGGGACAAGCAGTGTCGACAAGCGTTAATTATTTTCATTCTGTAACCTTTCTTTGTACACTTAAAGTCTCAAATGTCATAAGCAAGCTGACAAAAACAACAATCAAACCTTTTTTGGAGGGTGCCCTTTCACTCCCTCCGTCCTTCTCTGCCCCGAGAGAAAACCTAGTTCTGGGAGAGCATGGGGCAGGGCAGGGCGTTGTCACAGCTCCTTCTGGGGCCTCGCTAGGGCCCCCTCCCCAGCCTGCAGGCTTCACCTGGAACCTTCCCTGTGCCTCTGGGAGGGCAGTGGGTTGATTAAGAGTAGGCATAGGGGTCTAGCCTAATAGACCCAGTGCCAGCCATGCTGTGCTCGCCGCGTGACCCCGAGCTGTGACCCTGCTGCCTAACACATTCCAGCCAGGAGCGGCCACACACCACACTCGGGGGAACAAAGTGCACGTCTACCTGCTGGGCCTCTTGTAAAAAGAGACCAGACACAGGCCTTGAGCTCCTCCCTCCTCCCCACCCCTTTCTGACCAGGTGAGTGTGATGCTGGAGTTGGAGCATTCCACCACCCCACCCCCGCTGCCCCGCCCCCTCCCCGGCACCAGGAGGACAGACACAGGCCCTAAGGAGGACACGCTGAGGAGGAAAGAAGCTGCATCCCTGGTGTTGCCGCTGGGCTGCCTGGCAGGTGGGTGGGGCCTGTCGCGTCTGGATTGTGTTAAGTGCAGTGATTTTAAAGCATTCGCGTTGATTTTTCCAGGTGGGTAGCCCAAAGCGTTTCTGCTTCAGGGAGTTGAGATCATGCAGGTAAAACGTATAACTACACACAGGGTGCTCAGTGCCTTGGAACTGACCGTTCTTCCTGGGTGGCCGAGACGCTGAGCAGCAACGAGGGTCGCCCGTCCTCCTGTCCCAGGGAGAAGGCAGCCGGTCGGGCCGCCGTCTGGGTCTGTGCTGGCGCTGGGAGGTCCCCGCCCTACCCTGAGCCCCTGGAGAGGCCCACGTGGGACCAGCCTCTGGGGCCCCGCTGAGGCACTGCAGCTGCGCTATGACACCAAGGGTGCCCGAGCCCCTGCCCCTACTCCACGCCCCACCCCGGGAGTCCTTCCAGGCTGCCGTGGCGGGAATTTGTGGTCAGAACTCAACGGAAGGGACATGAGGGCAGCTGGGACCTTCCTCCACTGAGGAAATATTGAACATCGCCAGGTACACTGAGGTGACACAGGTGACAAGGGGAACGCCATTTCACATGGTGCTATGAGCTGAGAAGGCCACACGATGGGCGGTGCCGGGGGGCGACAGGCGCTGGAGGTTAGGGGGCCTGCTGGCAGGCTGAGGAAGGCGAAGCCAGGGGTGGGGGTCACAGGAGGACCGCATTTGGCCCCCGGTAGCATTTCAGCTCCCCAGGGACCTGGGTTATTGTCTGTTTCGTCAAGGCTGTTCCCGTGCCTGGGATAGGACCTGGCCAGAGGTAGGTGCTACATCAACATCCCTTGAATGAATGGACAGAAGGAGTGTGCAGATACGCAAGGGCAGAGACGTCAGGCTGCAGAGCGGGAGTTAAGTAGATGAAGAGGGCAGAGATGAAAGAAGAGAGCGCGGGAGAGAGAGAGGCACGGTTTCCAGGCCCTGCTTCCCAACCCTCGTCGGGCTGTCCTCCACCCCAAGCCTGTGCACTCTGTTTCTTTACGGGAAGCTCCCTCTGTCCTTCACTCACCCATGTGTCCTGCGCTGCACGTCTCCGAAGCAGCTCCGAGTCTGTTCCCACCACCACCGCTGTGCCCGAAGGCTCCCTGGTCTTAAGCTGGGGCATCAGAGAGCTCTGGCCAGAGATGAGGCCCCTTCCCTGCCCCGGGACAAGCGCACCTTGTCTGTGTCGTGGACTCTGCTTTCTGCACCTGTGTGCCCGTTCGGGTCACTGCCTGGTCCAGGATTGGCTGCCCTCGCCCTGGGACAGGGAGCATTTGTGGGTCAGTGCGTCTGAGGGGGTTCTAATGTTCCGCCAGGCTGAGGACCCCTGGCCTGCATCATGACACTGCTGCTCAGCAGTGACACATGGGCCACCGTAGAACATAGTTCATGAGGCATCCGCTGGCCTCAGCTGGACTTCGAGGTCGGGCCGAGGATGGGAGGGTTGGTGCTGCTGGTGCCTGTGATTGCGGCTGCGACCACAAGCCTTCGCCTTGGGGGTTGCCGGCACACAGGCACGTGGTGGTCAGCGCGGGGACCACAGGTGCCACCAGAGAGCAGATGCACCAAATATGGGGGGCCTTACCTCCACTAAGTGACTGGCTTCCCGGGTGCTGTCTTGTCAGGCACACCTCAGGGCTCATCTTGGCTCACCACTCAGCAGAGAAGCAGACTTTGATAAATTCAGACCACCAAAACTGGCCCAGGAAGAGACTTCCCCTGGACTGAGATCTGATCAACATATTCCTAGTCCCAGCACCAAACTGGGGGGTCCTGGGACCCCTTCAGTTATGTGGTCACCACTTACGGGGTCAGGATGCCAGGAATGTTTTCCGGTTTCACCAGGGGATGTGGTCTAATTCTGTGGCAGGCAGAGCCACTTCGTTTTGCCAGTTAGAGGAGGGGTCTTGTGGGTACAGTTCTGATTTCCTCCAGGGATCCCTCAGGGCTCACTGTGCCCGGGGCTCACCGTCAGCCTGTGTGCACCAGCAGGACCCCGCCTGCAGCAGCCACCTCTTCTGACTGGTTGGTCCATGTGCCAGTTGGTCTGGGGTCTGTTCTCATGGGCTGAGTGTCTGTTCTGAGTGGCTGGTGTCGTCGTCTTTATTTGATATTTTTTTTATTGACATATAGTTGATTTACAATGTTGTGTTAATTTCTGCTGCGCAGCAAAGTGATTCAGTTACACATATGTGTATATTCTTTTTAAAAATAGTCTTTTCCATTATGGTTTACCATAGGGTATTGAATGTAGTTCTCTGTGCTGTACAGTAGGACCACGTTGTTTATCCATTCTGTGTATAAAAGCTTACACCTGCTCACCCCAACCTCCCACTCCATCCCTCCCCCAGCCCCCATCCCCTTGGCAAACACCAGTCTGTTCTCTATGTCCGTGAGTCTGTTTCTGTTTCATAGATAGGTTCATTTATGTCATGTATGGATTCCACATATAAATGATTCCATGCAGTATGTGTGTTTCTCTGTATGACTTACTTCACTGAGTGTGATAGTGTCCAGGTCCATCCGTGTTGCCGCAGATGGCCTTGTTTCATTCTTTTTTATGGCTGAGCAGTACTCCATTGTACATATGTACCACATCTTCTTTATTCCTTCATCTGTTGGTGGACGTTTAGGTTGCTTCCATGTGTTGGCTATTGTGCATAGTGCTGCTATGAACATAGGGGTGCATGTATCTTTTTGAATTATAGTTTTGTCTGGACATATGCCCAGGAGTGGGATTGCTGGATCATGTGGTAGTTCTATTTTAGTTTTCTGAGGAACCTCCATACTGTTCTCCATAGGGGCTGCACCAATTTACATTCCCACCAACAGTGTAGGAGGGTTCCCTTCTCTCCACACCCCCTCCAGCATTTGTTATTTGTAGAGTTTTTAAGGACGGCCATTCTGACCAGTGTGAGGTGGTACCTCATTGCAATTTTGATATGCATTTCTCTGATAATTAGCGATGTTGAGCATCTTTTCATGTATTCTTCTTTCTTTTCTTTTTTAAAAATATTTATTTATTTAGTGGCGGCACGCGGGATCCTCGTTGCCACGTGCGGGATCTTTGTTAGAGCACGCAGGATCTTACGTTGTGGTATGCAAGATCTAGTTCCCTGACCAGGGATCAAACCCGGACCCCATGCACTGGGAGCTCAGGGTCTTAACCAGTGGACCACCAGGGAAGTCCCCTGTATGTCTTCTTTGGAGGAATGTCTGTTTAGGTCTTCTGCCCGGTTTTTGATTGGGTTATTTGTTTTGGTTTTTTGTTGCTGAGTTGTATGAACTGTTTGTATATTTTGGAAGTTGAGCCCTTGTAGGTCGCATCATTTGCAAATATTTTCTCCCATTTTGTAGGTTGTCTTTTTGTTTATGGTTTCCTTTGCTGTGCAAAAGCTTGTAAGTTTGATTAGGTCCTATTTGGGTTTTTTGTTTGTATGTTTGTTTCTATTGCCTTGGGAGACTGGCCTAAGAAAGCATTGGTATGATTTATGTCAGAGAAGGTTTTCCCTACGTTCTCTTCTAGGAGTTTTATGGTGTCATGTCTTACGTTTACGTCTTTACTGCTGGTGCCTGTTCTGATTGGGTGGTGTCTGTGCCTCACCAGCTGGGACAAATGTAGATTTGATTGCATCACTGGGTGGCCCCGCTCCTGACCCCTGACCTGTCACTCCAGCCCAGCAGTGGGCACACCGATGGTTCCCCTGTGCTGGTTGATGGTGAACCTGTTGTGATGTGGCACTGAGGGGCTTGCCTGAGGGTGTAGGCAGTGGCCACGATTGTTCGTATCCTTATCGCCATCTGCAGAGGTTCCTGTGGGGACAAAGGGGAGAAGCGTTGATGGTGTCAACGGCTAACAACCAGCACGACCAAACAAATTAATATAAAATCTAAAATCAAGGACCTCCCTGGTGGTGCAGTACTTAAGAATCCACCTGCCAGTGCAGGGGACACGGGTTCGAGCCCTGGTCCGGGAAGATCCCACACGCCACAGAGCAACTAAGCCCGTGCACTACAACTACGGAGCCTGTGCTCTACAGCCCGCGAGCCACAACTACTGAGCCCGCGGGCCACAACTACTGAAGCTTGTGCGCCTAGAGCCCGCGCACCGCAACAAAGAGCGGCCCCCGCTCGCTGCAGCTAGAGAAAGGCTGCACACGGCAACAAAGACCCAAGGCGGCCAAAAATAAATAAATAAAAATAGTAAATGAATGTATTTAAAAAGACTCTAAAATTAAATGTCTTCGCTTTTTAGTCTCCTCACTATGCAGATAACAAAACTGCATCAGATGGTGTTAAGTGCCAGCTCAGATGCTTCACCGAAGTCTTAATTATTTCCAAATGATGTGTTTACTTTCTCAGAAATCACACGTCATCCTTTGATGTGACTGTCACTATAGGAACCCTGTGCACCATTAACTTCAGGGGCTGAGAAACTGTTAGGTGGCTGAGGGGAGGGCCGTCTTCTATATCCCATCTTTCCATCTGTCCCACTGCTCTCGGGTCCCTTCTGTCCTCCCTTTTCCCCTACCATTGTCAGGGGAGTCCTGTCTGGACCCTGGCCACGCTGCGGGAGCTGGGGCTGAGCACACAAACCAGAGGGAGAGAAGTGGTGAGGCTGGGCCGAGGGGTTCGGGGCAGTGTGTCCTGGTTGCTAGAACCAAGCCTCTGGTGTCTGGTCCACAGAGAGGACCCCAAATGGCTTTGCGCATCAGGAGGGCGATCCTAACACAGCCTGTGCTGCCTGGTGAGTGGCGTGGAGGCCCAGGAGGCAGCGTTAGTGGCTGCTGGTCGCAGGCCAGGAGGGGACAGAGCACATCCTCTCACAGCTCCCTTTGCTACGAAATGCCCGGTACCTCCCGTGAACCTCAGCGTCCATCCCCAGGTGTCGGTCGGAAACGATGGGTATATGGACACGGCAGCGCTGCCTGTGGTGCCTCGTGAGACCAACAGAAGCTTCCGGACAAGCAGCTGCTGGGGCGCCGCCCAGTCTGCGAGTAGGCTGGTGCCTGGGGAGGGAGAGCTGGAGGGAGTCCTGCTGGCCCTGGAATCAGGAGCAGTCAGTCAGGTTGCTGCTTTCAGGGGCACGAATTGGGAGCATGAAGGGAATGGGGCCAGAGCAGCCGCGGGGGAGGGTCTGTGAGCAGCAGGGACACAGCAGGGGTGCGGCCGCCAGCGGGCAAGCCCGGACAGCCGGCGACCCTGGACAACAGCAGCCCCACGACCCCCGAAGGGCCCCCGTGCTTTGTGGCCCCTGTCGACCCATCTCTGTGGGATTCTGCCTGTGGCCCCCTGGGCCCGCCAGCCCCATTGCTGTGGAGCAGGGTCTCTGCTGCTTGAAACCACAAAAACCTTTGCAGTCCTGGAGCTGCCCCCGCTCATGTCGGGGGAACCTTCAGGGCAGTAAGAGTTTCTTTGATGTTCGTACTTTAGCTTCCCAGAGTCTTCACATCTCCCCTGATTTTGCTGCCGTGTGTCCCTGAAACCCTCTGTTGTCTCATGGGGTGGGCTTCCTCCGTCACAGGCCCCTCAAAGGCCTCCCGCCGGGTGAACGTGGGCTTGTCACTCGGCTGCAGTCTCCACGGGCCCCTTGTCCCACTCTTGCTGTCCCCAAGCTGGGTCTAGAGAAGGCCCATCCCAGCGAGAACCCACTTTCTGGCTTTATCTCTCGTCCCAACGACCGGGGAGTCTTCCATCCTCGGAAAGATCACTCAGGGTTTCCTGCTTCAGTGCTCGTGGCAGAGAGCTCGCGTCCTCACAGGAAGCACTTCAGCTGGGCACATGCGTCCCTGCAGCTGCACGTGACCCGTGACCACGCTCCCAGGGACGGACCACGAGGGGTGATGGGTGAGCTCCTGCACCACTTGCCTGAAGGCACTTTGCCCCCCAGCCCCTTCCTTCTCCTCACTCGGGGGTGGAGTGTGGGCCTGGCCACGAACTCGCTTTGACTGTGGGTGAGGGCGTCCTGGAGTGAGAGCAGGGAGGGGGACCTGGGTCCCCAGTGAGGCCACCCAGCGAAGTGAGGCTTTGTCTGGGCCTCAGTTGGGTTTGGAGGATATGGCCGAGGGTCTGCTGGACGGGACACCACATGTAGAGGGCCCTCAGCCTCATACTGATGACAGCAGTGACTGTGCTGAGAACTTCCTGTACCAACCCAACAGCAGGGAAAGTGGAGGCTCCAGGGCTTCATGGTAACTAAGTGCAGAGCAGGGACTTGACCGAGCTGACCTGGTGGCTTGGATCCTGCACGCTTAACACTGGAGTGACAGGACCTGCATGTTCTCTCTGCTCAGCCCTTCTTGCCACCCCACACCCTTATTTTTGCTGCAAGAGTCATGCCTCTCTCTTTATTATGTATCTTTGCAGCTAATATTTGCGGTAGAAAATGCCACTCTGCCATCAGAAGCCGGCAGCTCACGGAAACCTCAGCTTCTTCCATGACCGTAGAGCTGGTTCCTGGCACCCAGCTCTGCCCACCTCCACCTCTGCAACTCTCATGTGTGGTACCTGCAATATAACAGGTGCTCAGAAAATGTTTCATGGGCTTCCCTGGTGGCGCAGTGGTTGAGAGTCCGCCTGCCGATGCGGGGGACACGGGTTCGTGCCCCGGTCTGGGAGGATCCCACATGCCGCGGAGTGGCTGGGCCCGTGAGCCGTGGCCGCTGAGCCTGCGCGTCCAGAGCCTGTGCTCCGCAGCGGGAGAGGCCACAGCAGTGAGAGGCCCGCGTACTGCAAAAA
>NW_006796283.1:4388130-4394902 GCF_000442215.2 Lipotes vexillifer
CAAACGGTGGGAGGGCCCACGTGCCGCAAAAAAAAAAAAAAAAAAAAAAAAGTTTCTTGAATAACTTCAGAACTCAGTGGTTGTCTGACATATTTAGAAAAGGAGTGGCTGCCCCTATTGCCACCACCCCTGAAACCTCGCAGGAGACACAACCTAGCGTGGTCCCTTCTCTCGCCTGGGGGAGCGTCACACCAGCCGCCCTGTCTCCCTGCCTGTAACAAACACACCATAAGGAGGCTCGCTGGCCCCTGGGCCAGTGATGCTGTAAAAACGCGGCCTTGTCCTTGTGAGATTTGGTGTGAAGACAGCACAGAAACAGAACCAGCAAAGAAGGATCCTGGTCAGGAGTAAATCCCTCTCCATAGGGACCCTGTGAGACCCAAGCACTCCCTCTGCTAAGCCTGCTCCGACTGTTTGGGAAGGGGCCCTTGTGACTCTCCGGGCAGCAGGTGGGAGGGATAACCCAGTCTCCCTTCTGCCTCCTGAGACCAAGGTGGGCATCGGGGAAACAGCCACCCCTCTGACGGGGGTCCAGAGAGGGTGTCCCGAAAGGACAGGGCCTAGCCGTCCAGTGAGGCCAGGTCTTGTCCACACCGCACTGACCTGCTGGAGGGTCTTGGGTTTCCTGGCATCCGGCACTCCCACCGCCAACCCCAGCCTGCAGAGTCTCGGGAGCCCCTCACTGGCAGCCCCCCGGGGGCAGAAAGCCGCACAGCCACGGAGAAGGAGGATAAGCACGCAGGACAGGTGAGACCAGCATTGAGTGTCCCATGTCCCCTCTGCTCCCCAGGGAGCACCCCAGCCCCGGGCCAGCCATGGCCTTTGTCCTCTTCGGTAGTGTCTTTGCAGTTAATAGTCCCAGACACCTTCCTCTGGCGGGGAAGACGCAGTGACCGCGGGAGGCGTGAGGGCGGGGTGTGCTTTAGCCCTAAACCTGGGAAGCTGCAGAACTTCCTTGAGCCCCGAATGCACCACATGGGTAAACCTGCAGCAAGCCAGGCCAAGATCTGGACAGATTCTCTCTGGAAACACTTTTCATGTCCAACAAGTGAAGGTCCGTTAAACCCCCGTCCGACCCCGGGACGTGGGGCACGTTGTAACCATGGAAACTGAAGGGAAGGCTCTTGAGAGGCTTCTTCCTCGGTGCCTCCCCCAGTGGCCCCTGAAGGTACTGCACCCGGAGGAGAAGCGCTCGCTCTTGTCTCCTCACTTCGGGCCAGGCGGTGCCCACCCCTCACAGCCCCTGCTGCCCGCCTGCTTCTGAGTTGCATGGAAACCTACCGGTCACGAGGCCACAGCGGGCTCGTCTTGGTGAGCAAAAACAGAGGCCGGTGACGAGGTAAGATGGGGGCTCGAAAGATTTCGTAGAAGAAAAACGTGCACGTGTGTTCCTGTGTGTGTGCACATGTGTCTGTGTGTGGTGACCAGATGCTGTATTAATTGGTGTTGCCTATACAATTATGAGTGGCTTTTATTTTCTGTATTTTCTAAATTTCTTTTTTTTCTAAACACCTGCATATTACGAGAAAAAGAAAAAAACAACAAAGCTGTTGACATCAAGCACGAGAGCTTGCAAAATAAGATCTTAAAGTACATATTTCAGAATGTTACAGGAGTTTTCTCTGGGTGATAGATGAACGGCCTCCTACTTGTAAAAACGAACTTAAGAAAACCGCTTTGGTAAGTTTTCAGGGGCCTGAGCTTTGAGGACAGCGTCTGTGGGTGACACCCTCCCCACAGGCAGCTCTGCCTCAGGTACTGGCTGGGCTAGTGGCCGACCAGGCGGAGTCTGGCAGCCGAAGACCAGTTTACCCTCTTGTGCTCCGTGCTCACCTGCTCAGCTAGGGTCCCGGTAGAGCAGCAGGCAGGTGGGGCTGGCACAGCTATGGGGCCACTGCGGTCAGAGTGGCACATGTGATGGAGGCTGCTGGTGTCCTGTGTGCCCATCCAGGGCACCCGCAGTGTCAGGTGGAGGCCCTGCAGGCGTCCCGAGGCGAGCCCAGCGCGTGTCAGGCGGCGCACATTCCTCCGAGCCCCCCTTCAGCACGCGGATCGTGGCTGCCAGCAGCTGCCAGTGGCGGGAGGGTGCATAAACTGCCAGCCCCCTTGCTAGAGGTGAGCCGAGACTGAGTGAGAGGCCGGAGTGCCTTTTTGTGCCTGAACTGTGGGGTCGCACACCATCGCCGCCACCACACAGGTCATCCATCTTCTGTGCAGGCCGCGGATGATGGGGGCCCGGAACTCGGGGCGTCTTGGGGGCTGGCGGCCTCACCAGGAATGAGGTTTATTGCCAGAGGGGAGGGGAGGGGAGGGGGCAGGCCTTGAACGGCTCAGCCTTGCAGGGGATTCTAGGGCCACCTCTGGTGGGAGGTGCAGGTGAGAAGCCCCTGGAAGTTTCTGGGGCCCCTCCCCCACAGTATTTCAGTCAAAGCCCCTCTGCCGGCATCACTCCCAACTCCGTCCCTCCCATGGCCCCTGCTGAGAGCCGCAGAAGATGGAAAGTTTATGGTGCTTCTCTTCTCATAGGGAAACAAAGCCACAGACACACACATTCCCTTAAAAAAGCATGAAAGAAAGGAGCCAATAATAGTGTATGTTTGCTATTGACGTCCACATGGTTCACGTAGAGATGCTTCTTCACAAGCCTGCACGGGGAGGGGGGACTAAGGGCCGTTGTTCGCAGCCATGGGGTCTGGGCTCCCCCCTTCGGCCTTCCTGCACCCATTCTGGTGGGAACAGGACTGGGCCAAGTTAGGGCTCCCTCAGGAGCAGGGACGTTGTTCAGAGAGGAGAGGATGGGGCCTCCTTTCTGTACCAGAACTCAGTTCTGGGTCCAAGCACAGCGTGGCCTCTTGGAGCTGTCAGTACCCTCACCTACCCAGCGGGAGAGGCTTTGTGCCACCTCGTCCTCACGTGCAGCCTGTGCACCTGCGCTGCTGGCTCCACGGGAGCCCTGAGCTCCCGGGGCCTCGGGGCCGTTAGCTGTGAGCCCACACTGTGCGGGCCTGCTCTGCTCACAGCGTGCCCCATTCTCCACCAGACTTCTCTTAGAAAAAGTGAGATGAGGGATAAAATATTCAACAGTTAAGAATTTCAAGGTGGTGACACTGTTGCACTGAAGCACACAGGCCCAGGTACATGACACGTGCGTTAGAGAAGCTGTGGTGTGGGCTTCGAGGACACTGTGTGCAGCGGGGCAGGAGAGGTTCCAAGACTCACGGGTGGTCCGGTGCCTGCAGGCAGGGCTCCAGACTCCGTTCTCAGCAGGTGTGGGCGAGGGCCGCCTTTCCCAGGTGACTGTGTGTAGAGGGGCTCTGGGGCTGCCCAGGCTCAGCGGGAAGGGCAGCAGTGGGAAGGGAGGTTGCCCGCACTTAGCATCCTGACCTCTCACCTCCTCGTCAGGGCAGCTAAGTCTGCAGGTGAAGCAGCTGTGTCTGACCAGTGCCTGAGTGGCCCCTTCTTTGTCCAGCTCTAAAGACCTGGAAGACGTGGGCAGGGAGAGAATAACAAAGGGCGGGGCTTGCCCTCTCAGCCAGCCTCTGTGCCAGATTCTGCCTGTGCTTATCCATCAAACCAAAAGACTGGCGCTCCCATCCCATCCCATTTTATAGATTAGAAAAGAGGCACAGAAAGGTTGAGCACCTTGCCATAGGTCACACAGCTGGTGAGGGCAGAGCTGAGAACTGACCCACTATGGTTGGATCTGGAGTCCACATGCTGTGCTGACCCTGAGGCGACAGCAGAGAGCGAGGGAGACCAGATACCCCAGATTGAGCCAGGCACAGAGGCATGCACACACACATGCATGAGGCCTTCACCTTTGAGGCTACGGAAGTCAGAGGAGACCAGAGAGGAATGAGGAGAGGCCAAGGGAGAATGCCCTTCCAGGGGTTCAGTTCCTACGGAGACCGGGGCTGCGAGTATGAGTTCTCTGTGGCCCTCTTGGACCCCACTGCTTTCAGTGATAAGGGGGGAATGAGGTACACAGTTTGGGCTTCAGATTTGTATGGAGACAAAATTTATTAAAACAGGAGTCCAAAAAACCATGAAGGGGATTGGTATGAACATCTCCAGGGCAATTAAGAAACCCTCTGCTGTTTATCTACCTTCTCTCTTATCATGAAAGCGGAGGATCTACTTAACCAGTTATTTCTGTGCTCATCACACTCTTAGGGAATGTAAGGGGTCATAGACTTCCTTTGAAGCTCCCTCAGAGCCGAGGTATGTGGTGGCTACATTTATCCTCCCGTGGCTAAGATGTGGTTTATTGGTAATGACTCCCTTATCCTCCCCGCAAACATAGGGCTTCTCCCCTGTGTGTGTCCTCTGGTGTCTGATGAGATGTGACTTTTGACTGAAGTCTCGCCCACACTCCCCGCAAACATAGGGCTTCTCCCCTGTGTGTGTCCTCTGGTGTCTGATGAGATGTGACTTTTGACTGAAGTCTCGCCCACACTCCCCGCAAACATAGGGCTTCTCCCCTGTGTGTGTCCTCTGGTGTCTGATGAGATTTGACTTTTGACTGAAGTCTCGCCCACACTCCCCGCAAACATACGGCTTCTCCCCTGTGTGTGTCCTCTGGTGCTTGGTGAGACTAGACCTATCCTTGGAGCCTTGCCCACAGCCTCTGTACTTGACTTTTACAACTCTTGATACTCCTGCCCCCATGAGTAATTTGCCTGTGGCCTCTGGATTCACTTTCTGGCCTGTGCTGGGCCCTGCCTCCATCATTCTCTCATGTGCCCTAGAGCTCCCCATTTGTCCTTTGGGAGAGTAGGAAAAGGCCCTTGAAATCCTCCCCAGCCTTATCCTTTTCAGCAAAGGTTTGGACCTTTCCTTGACCTCTTGATATTCAGGTATGTTACTCCAGCTGTGTGGGTCAGAATATTGCTGCTGCCAATTTTGATAGCCTGGGCAGGGATCCTCTGGTTGTACGCGGTCTCTTGCAGATGTTCTCGGGAGGACCTGAGACGGGTGACTGCATTCCACGTGTTGGCTGAGGATTTTCTGACTGGAGAAGGCCAGAGAGCAGGAGCCACATGGATGGATGTTGGGCTTTGGGTCTGCTGAAAGAGGAAGCTTCTGGTCAGGTAGATGGTTTGTCTCCGGTAAGGCCTGAACCACTAATCATCTCGGTGTTGACAGCGCAAGCTCTGTCTCCCAGCAAGTGTGCCTTTACAGTCTACTTTTCCATTCCATTTTTACTTACTCCGTCTTCTTCAGAAATCCAGAAAGCCCATATCAAGGGCCTCTTCTACCTGTGGCCCTGACTAGGGACCTTCAAGTAGCATCAGAGGCAGCGTCACTCCTTATAAGAGGTGGAACTGCAGTGACTTTTGCCCACATAGGAGTATCTGAAAAGTCCTATCACTTTGTGACAGAGGGGCCACAGGTATTCTATCCTGTTGGGAGAGAACACTCTTGACGATAGGTGGAATCGCCCCGAGTGACTTCCTACAAGGGGAAGGAATTTATTAAGTTAGGGGCACTCATCCTGGAGATCTCCAGATGTGGAAGGCAGGGCAGGGTAGTGGTTAGAGCACCTGTGAGGAAAGCTGGATTTGAGGCTCCTCATTCACAGAGACATATTAGTTGAGCAGCCATTGTGTCTGAATCTCTGTGAGGAAGTGGGATTCAGATTGGACAAGACCGAGTGGTCCAGGTCCCACTGACTAAAGGACTCTGGCTCCTGATGCCCCAATTAGGTCATGAATTGCTTCTCTCTCAGTTTTCCATAAAGTGGAAAATGAAAGTACGTCCTTCCTCAGAAAGCCTCACGAGTATTCACACCTCGTTGACTTCAGCCAGGCTTAGTCCGTTTAAAATGCAGTGGGAAGAGCCCTGTTTAAAAATACACCCCAGCTCCTGCCCTTCCTCAGCCGGTCCGCTCTCCCCCCTCACCTGGTGATGAACTGACCTCTGGGCGGATTCCCCACTGCTATATCTTTCCAAACAATGAGCCAAAGCATCATCTTAGAGCAGAGAACATGCCCCCTGCAGCTGAAAACCACACGGTGGTTTCACGTCACCCAGGGGGACCCCCATGTCCCCCCTGTGCCCCCATGTGGAGCACAGGCCCTGAGGCCTCCGTGTTCTGTCCAGCCTGCTTCCTCTCCCTCTGTGCTTCCTTCTTTGACCACCTGCATGGCCTCTCTTTCGTGCCCTGGTGCTGCGGTACTGGCCGTTCCCCTGCCTGGAACACTTTGCCCACAAATGCTGTCTCTGGAGAGCGCCACACCCCACCCCTCCGCTCACAGTGATCCAAGGCACTTTTTCTGGGCTACTTTTCCTCAGAGCACTAATTGCTGTCTGGTATGAGGCACGTGCCGCTCTAGGGCAGTGATTCTGACGGTCCTGTTCAATCTCTATTTACAGTTCGTGGAGCCCTGTCTGGCACAGTGTATGAACTCATGTGACAACGAACCGAAATGGTGACTGAACGCAAATCAATGTGTACACATATCATATAGAAATATGGAGGAGATAAAGAAGAAATGGCTAAAGGTGAGAGAGCTGGTAGGTGCTCGAAAACTTGTTTTTTTCCTCTAAGCCTTTCAGCCCTGTATGATGTTATATATTTTTTGCATGAGGGATTAAAAAAATTAGAAGAAAAAAATTTTAATATAAAAAGTTTCCCTAAGAGTCAAAGGCTTATGGATCAATTTCTGAAGCACCTTAATTGAAACTTTGCTGACTCCAGACTGGAGTTTACCCTGACCGAGAGCCGGACCACGAAAGCTCCCCAGGAGCGCTTCTTGCTTTGCGTTGGAAG
>NW_006796283.1:4395114-4414593 GCF_000442215.2 Lipotes vexillifer
GCCGCCGTGAGCTGGCTCCTGCACCCGCTGCCCCGCCGGATGCCGAGCTCCTGGCTGTACTCGTCCCCGTACCAGACCAGCAGCTCACAGCCCGGCCTGACCACCCGGCAGGTTCGGTAGAAGATCTGCCTGTGGTACTGGAAGGCCACCAGGTTCTGCTCTTCCTCGTCCCGGGCGCAGTTCACATACCTGGGGTTGGGGCAGAGAAAGGGGCAGAAAGCGCAGGCCACGGGTTCCCTCCACCTGTCAGACCCGAGCCAGCTCCTTGCCGTCGCTGCCTGGTGCTGCCCCAGCTGCCGCTGCTGCTGTGCGGGAACCCGCTGCTCACGCCTTCGAGCTTCTCCTGTGAATCCCTATCTCCAGATGCTGTTGCCCATCCAGGACAGGTTGCTTTTCTGTCCTTACCTACTTATCTGTTTTCCAAAGCCCAATTCCAGACCTGTCTCCACCTGGATTGGCCGTAAGACTGGTGACCTCTGGCTTCTCTAAACTCTCAATGAAGTTCTGTTTTTATTCCACAGAACTTGGTGCTTCCAGTTTAGCACGCATCCCTCAGCTCAGCCCCAGCCTGTGTTCTCTCGAGAGGCCTGTCTCCAGTCTCCCCACGTGGATCCAGGGCCCCCGATTCACTTGCCTCCCCCCGGTTCCTGTAGAAATTTGGAGAGCTCTCTGACTTAGCTCAAAACACAGAACAATAGTAGTTTATTCACTTTCTGCCTCCCCTGATGAAAGGAGGGGACCTTAGAGAAAGGGGCTGCTCACAACCATCCTGCAGTCCATTTGTCCCCTGGCTTCAGAACCCAGTTCTCACTGGAAGCAAGGCTGGGAAGGTGGCCGCCCTCACAGACTAAAGGTCCCTCCCGTTAGGTTATGGTGGAGCTGTGCAGTTCTTGAAAAATAGGAAAATTATGATTAAATGTTCCTAAAATCCATTGCTTAACGTCTGTCTGCAGTGTGTCCTCCGTAAGGACATGGGTGATGTGATCTCTTTAAGTAATGGACTCCGTTTTCTAAACTGGAGCATAATAGTAAGTGCTTGATAAGTGTTAATTAGGTAAATAAGTGTCCCTGGTGAATCTAGACTCCTCAAGTTGTTTTCAAGTACCCCAGTTTTCTTGGGCACAGAGACGTATTTTGAGGACGCATACTATATTTTTATTTCCTTTTTTCTGACGTCTCTTGAAATGAAAGAGCATTGTATGGAGAAAAAAGAGGGACAGAAGATGTAAAAACCATTGAGGGGGGCAGTCTGAGAAGGAAAGGGACATGGGCTTGAGAGAGACGAGTGTCCTCTCTGGAACCTGGAAACGTACTGGACTTACCTCATCCAGTTGGCCCAGGATGTGTCCTTTCCATCCACATACTCGTAGCAGTTTCTCCCTTTGGTGATCTGAGTGTCAGAAAAAGAAGTTGAAGGCTTTTGTTTTGTTTTGTTTTGCTGGGAGGTAATAGAATTATTATTGCTGTCATCAGTGCTCTTCAGCCGGCATGGATGCAACTGCCAACCGTGACCACACAATAAGCTCCTTAATCAGCATCCTCGTGTCTGAGTCTGTGTGTGTGCTCAGGCCAAGGGCCCCGCGCGGGAGGAGCCGCTTCTCCGTGCCTGTGCCGCCCGTGCTCCCGCCTGGCCTCTGCTCGTCAAGTAGAAGCTCCGTGTTCACGCGAAGGGCACTCAGTGCACAGAGCTAACCGCGTTGCCCCATGCACGTCCTAGCATGTTGAAGGTGAGGCCCCCCCATCCACAGAAGGGACGTGGCGGCCAGAGGACAGGGGAGGAGGTGGGTGTTTCTCACCAGCCAGGAGTATCCACTGTTGGCAGCCTCTTCATCCTCTGTGATCTGGCCCTCATAGGGGCCAAAGTGCAGACCCAACGGCAGATCGGATGCCTCGTTCCATACTCCAAGCCCAGCCTCAGGGATGCCTGACGGTCTGATACTTAATCCAGGGGGTAGCGTGAGGGCTGAGCGGTTGGGCCGCCCCTTCTCTGCCGCGCTGTCCTTCACGAATGCGGGGGCCCCGTGGGCAGCGCAGCTGTCGGTGAAGAAGTTCTGGCACTTCTCACAATCTGGAGGCGAGAGAGCAGCAGGGGCTCAGCAGGGGCTCAGCAGGTACAGCGCGCGTCCCTGGTTGTAAGGACCTTCAGGAAGAACCGGGGCGCTCGTGTCATTTGGCCGCAATCCTGTACTGCAAGCCGCTAGACACAGGCGATGATTTGGGGACCAAATGCTAAGGTGAGCTTATTGCAGCAAGACATAACAGCCTTCTCTGTAATGGGCCAGTGGGGTCACTCACAGAGGTAGTCGTCGTCCTGGGGCTCGCTGACCTCCTGGTACACGTGGCCCTTTCTTTCTCGTAGGCTATACATCTTCACGTCAATCTGCTTTGTCCTGCGTTCTAAGTTGGAGAAGAGTAAGTAAGCAGAGGTTGGTGGGGTCTGGAGTGCTGGTCCCTGTTTCATCAGAAAATGTGAAATCCCCTCCCATCAAATCATCGCCTGTCCTTCTGTATACTTTGTTTTCCCCCCGTTTAACTACGGGTTCAGACAGACCGAGGCTCCACACTGACTACAGATGCCCAGTTCAACGTTAGCTTCCTGTTCTTCCCATTATTAGGTTTAACCTCCCAACCTTTCTACTTAGAAAATGGTTCATTGACACATTTACTCATTCAGAAAATATTGGTTAAGGCACATTAATGTTAGGCATTGAGCGGAGGCCTTAACTAAGAAAGCATGGTCACTCTTATCACAGATGGATTTTTGAACAACGTGTATGTGTCCGTACTTTTATGTTTAATTTAATGTTTTCAAACACTATACGAGTTATGTATCCTTATGTTTACTTTAGAGATTAGCAATCAGGACCTCAGAAAACATGTAAGATTTTCCCAAGGCCCCAGTGCTAACTTCAGGTCTCAGATCAGTCCAGCCTAAACCCACGCCTACCCCAAGTCCACCCCACACACCTAGGCCATACTAATCAGCCTTTCTAGAAGAATTAGAAGGACTAAAGCCCCCAAGTTATTTTCTCTCACCCAGCTTTTGTCTCGTGTGCCATGCAGAGGTGCTTGCTGCTCCGGGAGGGGGCGCTGGGCTCTGGGCCTGTGCAGGGCCACTTGCCTTCTGCAGTTGCGCTGCTCCTGGCAATTTCTTCAAACTAGATCCATTACTTAATGGCACCGGGGGCACTGCCTTCAACGGGAGAGTCACATAGTAAAAGACAACGTGCATTTCTTTAGTTCTTTAGGGCTTATGAAGTGTTTTCACATGCATGACTTTCGTTAATACTTGAACAACCCTTGGAAATACCCGGGGCGGGTGGAGTCTGAACACTAGAGCGTAAATAAAGGGCCTAAGTGCGTAGTGAATCAAGACTAGAACCCATATCTTAAGGTTCCTTCCCTTCAACTTTCTCTCAAATTTCTCCGTAAAAGTGAGAGCGAGTCAGGGAGAATAATTGGGAAGAATCAACAAGGTCTGGGAAAGAAGCGGGGGGTAAAGGGCTTATAGAAAAAAAGAGGGGGTCTTCTATTAATTAGTGGACCTCTGATGTATGAGGAAATGTGGAAAAGTACAGAGGGGACAAAACACTTCTGGAAAATGAGGTGACAGAGCAGTGAGATTGGGAGGAGAATGGCAGAAACGTATCTAGACAATAAAGAAAATGATGCTGAAAGTGGCAGGTTGCCATATCCTAGAGAGAATGTTTGGAATCAGAGTAGCTGGTTCCCATCGATTCTGCTTGAATAAGGCTGTACGACTAGCTAGTTCTCAGTTTCCTGAACCATAAAGTGGTATACATGCTAATTCTTAGCGTTACAGTGAACATGAAATTTAATAACGTTCACCAAATTGTTTTGTGAGCTACTGATATGTAATACAGTGTGAACGTGAGAGTCCAGCCCTGCTATCAGTTCACCCCCTCAACTGTCTCCCTATTTGAAATCTAGCTCACAGATACTATCTTCAGCACTCCTTGACCCTCTTACTTCTAGGTGAATGTTTAAATGTGGAGTCACTCATTCAGAAAACCTCCAGGGGGCCCTCAGGGGCCTTGAGCTGCGCCTGGGACTTCTGAGAAGAAGCGGGTATGGAGCAGGCTCTCAAAGCTTGCAACGCAGGGGCAGGCTAAGCAAATGATTCCAAACATGACAGTTGCCTAATTAGAGCCCGGAGGAAGGAGCTGTTACTTTCTCCTGCAAGAATGAGCATTTGAAATCAGTTCCAGAGGGATGAGTTTCTGTTGAAACGCGGGTAACCTAGGTGAAGTCCTAAAGTTATTTTCTTATTTGTCGTTTTCAATGATCAAACTTGAAGGTAGTCAGGGCTGGGAGATGCTTCCTCTTATCCGAGTAGCACACGCTCTGAGGTTGGGGGTCCATCTCCTTCGTCTCGGACAATCCACTCTACAAATTGCCTACAGATCTGCAAGCTTCCCTTAGTCAGATGGTCTTAGCATGTCACTCACTTTGGCGTAGCAGAAAAGAACTGAGGTTGAAATCACCCGTCAGGTGAATGATATAAAGATGTATGTATGAATAAGACAGTGTAAACTTTATAAAACTATGGAAGTTCTACTCAGCTTGTAAGTGTTTCAGAGAAGGAGCTTTGGATGAGACTGCACTACCAGTGATACTGTGATCTCAGGCATATACTCAAACATTTCTTTACCTCAGTTTCTTGATCTATTCAATATAAATGATCTATTCAATATAAATGGTGATAGTTACACTACCTATAGGTACTACAGGATTGTTTTAAGGTTTAAAGTGAGTTTATTCATGTAAAATGCTTAAAATAGAGTCTGAAATATTATGAAAATAACGTGAAAATAGAACAAACTACTACTGTTGCTATTCTTATTAACTATAAAAATGATGATGCTATCAGACATTGTGCTAAAGAATCATGAAAGGAAGCAGCAGTTTCTAGGATATTCTGTGTATTCTCCTATTCTTACCTGTGATTGGATCCATGAGGAAGGTTTTCTTGTCAACAGGATTTGGGAAATACTTACCTTCTGGTGTTTACTGTGCTCCACTCTGAAGGCCCCCCAAGAAGGTTTAACTAAAAGATGATGAGAAATCAGTGGTTTGGTTGGTAAATGTTTCCAAACTCTGGGCATCTGAATTAAGGACACAGAATTCTGAACCAGAGAGTGACAAGTGCAAGGATTACCAAAGGGGGAATGGAAAATGATTTCTGTATCATCAGTGCCTACGCTTCCACTGGGAGCATCACATAGTTTTCTTAAGATTAAAAAAAATACACAAAACCTCATCTGTGCTTTATCCTATGTTCATAAAGTATCTAATAAATTTACTTCATGACAAAAATACTCAACAAAGTAGGAATAGAAGGAAGTTACCTCAATATAATAAAGGTCATATATGAAGAGTCCACCTCTAACATCATACTCATTGGTGGGAAAAGTGATCTCTTCTAAGATCAAGAAAAAAAGGAAAGGATGCCCACTCTCACCACTTCTATTTAACATAGTACTAGAAGTCCTAGCCAGGGAATTAGATAAGAAAAGGAATCAAAAGGCTTGCAATTTGGAAAGAAGGAAGTAAAATTAGGTTTGTTCACAGATGACATGATTTTATGTGTAGAAAATCTCTAATATTCCACAGAAAACACTGTTAGAACTAAAAAAAGAATTTAGCAAAGTTGCAGGATACGAAATCAACACTCAAACATCTTCCTATGCACTCGGGACTTCCCTGGTGGCGCAGTGGTTAAGAATCCACCTGCCAAGGCAGGGGACACGGGTTCGAGCCCTGGTCCGGGAAGATCCCACATGCCGCAGAGCAACTAAGCTCGTGCGCCACAACTACTGAGCCCGCACGCTGAAACTACCAAAGCCCGCGCGCCTAGAGCCTGTGTTCCACGACAAGAGAAGCCACTGCAACGAGGAGCCCACGCACTGCAAAGAAGAGTAGCCCCCTCTCGCCGCAATTAGAGAAACCCCGCACGCAGCAACGAAGACCCAACGCAGCCAAAATAATAATAATAACAATAATAATAATACTACACACAACTGGGGAAATGGCTGCTCGTTTCATGTTTTACCCACCAACCACAGTCTTTCTTTGGATCTGAGTTTGTTTATTTATTTATTTTTTTCCCTTTTATTTATTTTTAATAGGTCTTTATTGGAGTATAACTGCTTCACAATACTGCACTAGCCTTTGTCACACAGCAAAGTCAATCAGCCACATGCACACATACATCCCCATATCCCCTCCGTCTTGAGACTCCCTCCCACCCTCCCTATCCCACCCCTCTAGGTGGTCACAAAGCACCAAGCTGATCTCCCTGTGCTATGCAGAAAAAAAAAAAAAAAAGAGAAAACTATTGAGAATTATACTGGAAAACCTATACATCCACCTCCATTCAGTCTTATGTCACCATTCTGCCACAACCACTGCGGGTCTTTTAATTTCTATTTCAAAATTCAAAAACAAAATAAAAACAAACAAAAAACTAACCAAGACACAATGAAGCCACCTGCCAGCCCTTACTCCTTTGGTGATGAATTTGGTACTTCTTATTCACATTCAATTTTTTATACATTTATGGCCTTTTAATGTACCTATAAACTATATATATATATATATATATATATATATTTTCCAACAAAAGGTGTCATATTTATTACTGAGCCAAAGCACTAATGCAGAAACACTGACACAAGGAGAAAAATCATTTTTTTCCCAATAAAACAAATGGATGCATCTGTCCAGATAGTAGTGATGTCTTCAGAGTGATATGGTAAGATGCAAGTGACCTTCCACAGCATAAATACGTGGGCCACCTCATGGGTGGCTCCCTATAGACCCAGCTTAGTTCTTCTCCAGTGTCTTCTCTTGGAGCTGTACCTGGTTTTATTACCAGTTTTCATTTGAGTCCACTGGGGAATGGGACGATTCTCCTTTTGTTTCTGGCCAAGGAATCGCTTGATCGTGAAAGTCTTGTGAGAAGACATGGTGAGGAGCAGAGTCAACCGCACGTCGGATGGCCGAGAAGGGGAGGCTAATTATTTTACATATTTAAAAACTTTATATGGATAGTCTCTTACTGTAGAATATTCTGTTTTGCATCTTGCTTGTTTGGTGAAAAATTATGGGTTTTTTTTTTGTTTTTTTTTTTTTTTTGCTAATGCCTGAGACGCAGCTGAGACCCAAACCCAGGTTGTTTTCAGGAAGACACCTCTAAATCTTCCTGGCCCCCTCACCTTGCTGCCTTGGAGTCCATTCTTCATCAGAATCCTCAGGGTCACCCACCTGGGCTTTGATGGCCTGCCTGCGGCGACACATGAAAGCTGGCCGAGGGGCTCTGAGACCTGGAAAGAAGCAAAATCTTGGTTCCAAAAGGGAAGAGCTGGAAGGAGGAACAAAGCCCAGAGGCAATGGAAAGTGCCACAAAGTCAGTGTGACTTGGTAGGATGGGCTGGGAGAGTCGGGAACAAGGCAAGAGGTGAGCTCTGCGTTGCCAGGGCCAGGCCCACACTGAATACAAAAGAACACAAATTTCCTGCAGGTTAGTCTCCACACAGAAGGCAACTGTGAGCAGATGAAGCCACCTCAGAGAGAGCCAAGCCAACACTGAGACCGAAGGCCTGGTTCACGCTTCGCAGGCTCCCAGGCACCCAGCATTTCCCGTTACCTAGAGTAATGAGTGCTTCATAGTTCTTTTTCACATTCCTGTATCGGATTTTTTCCCATTCTCCCATCTCTGTCCATTCTTCCTTGGAGAAGTATATGGAAATGCCTTTGAAAGCATCTCTGGCCTAGAGAGAATAACAGATTTCATCAGTGGCTTTACTAATCCAAGTCAGAACTTAGAGCTGGGCCCTCTCCTCTACCTTGTGCAGGGTGTAGCCTGAGGCCGCTGGGTGGTCTCAGTGAGACAAGGGTGAAGACTTTCCTTCCTGACTCTGTCCTGCTTAACTGAGCAAACACTGAGCATTTTCCTAACTCTTCCTGGGCACACAGCAGTTGACGATGCTATAGTGCCCTGTCCCCCCCCCCCCCCCCCCGCCCCGTTCATTACACTTTGTTCTGCCATTACTTAGGTGGAATAAAACAACAATTATCTTAACCTTCCAGACCTGTTTTACCTTTTATCACCCATTCTGTCCTTCTTTGACACTAACAAGCTTGATTATATTTAATTATATAATTTCCTGCTAAAGGAAAAAAATATATATATATATATATATAAAATAGTGAGTAAACTTAGACGTAAGGAGAATACAATCTAGAAACTGCCATGTAAACTTTTATAAGAGAAGTGGTGGAAGAAAGAGTAACTTTATCCTATTCACAGAGAAACAATTAGATGTGCACTTCCCTGGGGCAGTGACAGTTAATTGTTCTGCATGAAAAGACAAAAATTACCAGGGAGTGAAGTTCACATATATTTACATACCTATCTCAAAATATGTTTTTTGACATTATGCCCATGTCTGGCAATCAGTGCTGCTCAGATTTTCAGGGGAACCATCATTTTACTCTCAGTAGAATAAAACTCACCTCTAAGGAACCCCCCCCCGCCCCGCCCCACCCCACCATCTTAGGACCAGGCACCCCCATCCTGTGTACCCTCACAGAGAAGGTCACCCAGCGGTGCAGGCCAGGAGTCTGTGGCCCTCCAGGCACCAGCTCCTTGACCCTCCTGTAGAGCCGGCTCAGAGCCAGGCTCTGCCTCCTCCGCTGCTCACCGTGGGCGTCCACGCTGCTCTCCCAGCATCTCCCTCAGTGCTGTCCTCCGGCCACCTGTCGGTGCTCATGGGCCTGGGACCGCCTCAAGGCCAAGGTGCCTGTGGAAGGAGAAAGTGCTGAGGTAGCCCAGGCCCCTGCCCAGAGCTAGGTCTGTGTTCCTCGGCTGGGGTGTCCCGCGCAGGAAGGTGTGAGGACCCCAGCAAGGATTAGAGGATGTGGAGGGTATCGATGCGGTGGACGGATCCTCGCCAGCCACGACAGTCCAGCCTAACGTGAACTAGATTCGGTTTCTTTGGTCCCCCTGCAACTCGGCCCCTCTGAGGAAAGGCACTGGGAGGGCTGTGTCTGTGGGTGCCTGAGGGAGTCCTGAGGGGACCTGGAAGCCCCGGACTGCTGGGCTGGGGTCAGGTTGACAACCAGGGCTCTCTTCCAGCGAGGGACAGGGACCATTTCTCCAGGAAGGGCTTTGGGGATCTCCACATGGGGACTCCGGAAAAATCTGGGCAAAACGTGCGTTCTATGTCTAAGGGACAGATCACTCAGCCTGAGGAGATTTGGGTCACCGGCTAAGGGAATTGGGGTTCCCCAGACCCGAGGGGATTCAGGGTCCCTCAGGCTGATGGTATCTGGCGTCTTTTGGCTGAAGGGATGTAGAAGGCGCAGCTTGAGAGAACTCGGGACCTTTGAGCCTGAGGAAATCGGGGGTCTCTCCTTAAGGGGCTTTAGGTTCTCCCACATTGAGGGTAGCTGGGGGTCTTTGAGGATGAAGGGGTTAAGAGTTCCCGGGCTGAGGGTAGTCAGTGCCTCTGAGGGTAGGGAAATTTGGCCTCTCTGCGGGTGCTATTTTTAGGGCGCCTAACCTCTAGGGGTTACTCCAGGTATTTGGGGGGGGGGTCTAAGCATCAGGGGATTTGGTGTTTCTGTGGGTGAAGGGACTTTGGGTCCCTGAAGCTGAGGAGATGTGAGGTCCCTCAGGTTAGGACCCGGGGGTCCCTCCAAGCTGACAGGATTTGGAGCCCCTCAGGGTGAGGGGATATGGGGCCTCCCAGCCTGGAATTTGAAGGCCTCGGGCTGAGGGTTTATAAGGGTTTCGCAGTTCCCGTCAGTCTCCCCGCCGTCCTCTCACATGGCCCACCCCGGCCCGGCGCGCGTTCCACCTCCTGCAGCTTCGCGAATTCCTGAGCTGAGGCGAAGCGAAGGGCGCGGAGCCGGCTTGCAAAGCCCCGTCAGGCGCAAGCCACCAATCGGTGCTGCGACAGAAGCGGTCCCGCCAATAGGCGGCCGGGAGGGTGCGGAGCGCGCAGAAGGTCCCGCCCCACCGCTCGGGGATTGGCTGCTCTGGGTCCCGCGCGTGTCTGAAAGGAAGCCTCCAGCGCGCAGGAGGAGCTTAGCGGTTTCCCCTGACTGTTTTTTCCGCCCGCCGTCAGGCAGCCCGTCTTAATCCTGGAGCCTCAAGCGGGCGGTGGGTCTTTAGGGTGGACGTGACCGTCCAGTGCCCTGAACAAGGG
This sequence comes from Lipotes vexillifer, assembly GCF_000442215.2. Taxonomy (NCBI): domain Eukaryota; kingdom Metazoa; phylum Chordata; class Mammalia; order Artiodactyla; family Lipotidae; genus Lipotes; species Lipotes vexillifer. The sequence continues at coordinate 4,405,350 of NW_006796283.1, forward strand.
TCTTTGCTCCACCGGACTGTAGTCGTGCTCCCGAACCTTCTCCTAGGCCCACCTGTCCCCTTCCTTGTAAAATCCAGTTTTGGCAAGAACTGTTTGGGATGAGTATTGCTTTATTCAGGGGAAAACTAGGTAATTACCTAAAATCTGATGAGACACAAAATAAACAACATACGGTCAAAGACTTAAACGCAACAAATGGAATAATAAGTATATTAGAAAAAACACTGGGAGAATTTTAAATCTCAAAGTGGAAGTGGCATTTAGGAGTAATCTGTATGTTTAAGCAACGTAGGTCTAAAAAGGCTTCGGAAATGAGATATAAATAAAACCAAAAAGCCCTGCAAGTGTTTTCCATTAAAGTGAGGCGTCCTATTCGAGGACAATGGATCTGCAGAGGGGGCTTCACAAGATAAAATGGGGAGAGTGTTTCTGCCCCTTACCTAGCTTTGGTCACAGAAACGTAACATGATTTCCATGTATTGGAAGCAAAACAACTGAGTGTAGAATTATTGTCAAGGTGGGACCACGAGTGCTGGTTGGGGATCTGGATGGAGAGAGGTTACCAGAAAACTGGGTTTGCCTCTTGGTGGGTGTCGAGCCAGAAGACACAACCCAGCCAAAGATTGGGAGCAGGAGGGATTTATTACTTGCAGCAAGTAAGGAGAACACCAGGGATCTTGTCAAAACAGTGTCTCCCCAAACCCCCATACTGGGGAAGTTTTAAGCTCTGGGTACATGCATGTTCATGGAGGGCCTTGGGCAGTAGGCAGAGTCCAAGCTTTAGATGATTGAAGTCTTGAGGGTCAGAAGCGGTCACCGTCGGCCTCCCTTAGGTTACATTTTATCTGGCGTTGATAGATGATGTAGATATAGATATCTATTCTTTTTCAGATTCTTTCCCCTTATAGGTTATTACAAAATATTGACTGTAGTTCCCTGTGCTATACAGTAGGTCCTCGTTGATTATCTATTTTATAAATAACAGTGTGTATGTGTTAATCCCAAACTCTTAATTTATCCCTCCCCCTGCCTTTGGTAACAATAAGTTATAAGATTTTATATTCCTCAGAAATGGGGGAGCTGAAAGAGAGGTATCATTTTCAGTGGAAAAACATTCAAAAGAAGATTGAAGCTTCAGCCAAGATTATTAGATGTACAGCCTTGGAAAAAAATCACTTAATTTCTCTAAACTTGACCTGACAAGTAAGACAATAACCCTCCACTGAACTTGCTTATAATCAAGTGATGGAAATATCAAATGGAAGTGTTAGAAACATCTTATTTTACCCGAGCCTTATACACTGCTCTACGTTCATTACAGTTTGGTTCACACATCTGTTCACTCAAGTTACAATGTTCTCAAATTCTGTTACTGATCCTCCAGAGTGGGCCCCAACAAGGGTCCCCCTGCCCAGTGTCATTGGAGCCAACAGAACGAGACTGAGTTTGGTTCAGAAGCAAAGGAAAACTTTATTTTTATTTTTATTTTTTGCGGTAGGCGGGCCTCTCACTGCTGTGGCCTCTCCCGTTGCGGAGCACAGGCTCTGGACGCACAGGCTCAGCGGCCATGGCTCACGGGCCCAGCCGCTCCGCGGCATGTGGGATCCTCCCGGACCGGGGAACGAACCCACGACCCCTGCATCGACAGGTAGACTCTCAACCACTGCGCCACCAGGGAAGCCCAAACTTTATATTTTGATCAGAGAATGGACAGGCGAGAGCATGCGCTCCCCCGCGGGCTGTGGGCGGGGCTGCTGTGTTGGGATCCCGGCAGCGTCAGCGGGAGGGAGGGGGCGGAGCTCTCGAGGGTCGGGTTGGCTGGAGCTCAGGCTCTATGTCGCGGAGTCTGCACGGGGCCCCGCGAGCTGAGGTGTCGACCCAGCCATTCTGCACTAGGAAATCGGGTCTGAAGTGCCGGGTGTGGGACCTCTGCATGTGGAACCCTAGGAGCAAGTGAAATTAGACAAAGCACAAAGGAAAAATAGGTTAGACTTTATTTTATTGCCCAGATTCCATTTTTATCTCCCAGGAATTTTTCATGGGCTTTGGCGGTGACAAACCCCTCCTCTGCCTTTTGTCCCATTCCTCATTCTTGGGGCGCTGTGGGTGCAGACCCCTCTTCTGTAACTGCTGAGTGCTGAGTTGGGAGTCCTCATACCCGGGGGCGAGGGGCAGAACTTCTCCCCAGCAGCCTCCGGGTGAGGTTGATTGTCCCCAGGCCTCCTGCCTCGCTGCTCGTCCGCCTGAGCGCCAGCATTGGAAGTGTTATAGATTCTAATGACCTTTAAGGGTCCAGGAAAGAGATGGGCAGAGAGGCTGGGGGGCCGGTTTTTACCCCGCCCCACATTTGTTCGGCCACCTTAGGCTGACGGTTTCTGCCAGCCTGGATGCTCTGACCGGTAGTCTGAGCTTTCTTCAATTAGGCCCCTGAATTAACGTGCAAACAGCACCAGGTGTCAGAGTCCTGCCCACTCAACTCCCAGACAGTCCAGGGCCGGTGGTGATCCAGGGCCGGGACGGCCACCGAGTCAACGGCCTTTTGAAGTAGCCGGGAGTCCACCGGTCTCACTGGCCGCCGTCACCGCGGTGTCTGTAGGCTTTTCTATGGTGACAGCGTAACATACGGTTCCCCCGCCAAGCTTATTAGCTCCCCTCTGGGTGCAGTAAGTCCTGCAAGCAGTAGTCTACTCTTTGGGGGCACACTTCTGTTTTCTGAGAGATACTCCAGATCAAGTGATGGTCACACGAATCGTCATGGGGGCCCGTTGCCCCCGGTTGTCTCTCTGGAGGTTGGAGTTGGAGGGCCTCCTCACTCAAGGTCAGTGTGCCCACGGAGCGACCCCTGCAACTTCAGGGCATGGTGGGTGGTTAGGATCACCACCTGGGTTCCTTTTCCCTTAGGAGGGAGCTGGATTTGCGGGCTGCTGATTTCCAGGTTTTTAGATACCCCCAGTACCCTGGCCGGATGTGGCGGTGGGCCAATCCATTGGTGACCGTAGTTTATCCTACCTGGAGGGCATTCTTGCGTTGTTCCATTTCAAGTGGTCTCAGTTTTTGCACTAATACTCCAAGGGCGATTCACATTCTATGGGGATGTAAAGTTCAAAGGGTTTAGCTAAATTAGGGAGTTCCAGGGCAAGGGTCTGAATTGACTGCTCTTTGCATTCTTGAAAGGCCGCTTCTGGATTCTATTCGAAAGGATCATCATCTTTTCCTCTCAGTGTTTCATATAGAGGCCCAGCTATTAGACTGTAGTTAGGGATCCAGATGCAGCAAACCCCGGCCTCCCCAGGAGCCCCTAAGCTGCCTTCAAGTTTTAGAAATGGGTAAGGCTGCAAATGGTTTCTTCCCTTTCCTGGGATGGGCTTCTCCGACCTTCTGTGAGAATGAAGCCCAGGCAGGTCACCTTAGTCTGTGATATTTGAGCTTTTTCTTGGACAACTTCCATCCTTTATTGGCTTGGTAGTTCAGAGGTCTCCTTAGTAGGGCTGGCAATCAGAATGTCGTCTGCATATTGAAGGAGGGTTTCCTTTTCCAGAGGTAGAACTTTTAGGTCTTTAGCTAAGCTTTCCCCAAAGATGGTGAGGGAATTTTTGAACCCTTGGGGCAGGACGGCCCCAGCAGTATTGTCTTCGTTGTATGTTGAGTCCTGCCACTCACAAGCCAAGATTTCTTGTGACTCTGGGACTAATGGAATACAGAAGAAGGCACCAGTGAAGTCTAATACAGAATACCATGTCCTGGTGGATGGTAGAATGACCAGCAGGGTGTAGGAATTAGGAACTACTGGATGTATATCCTCGGTGGCTTCACTGACTGTCCTGACATCCTTTACCAGGTCCCCAGCAGCCCACGGGGCTCTCGTGGTCAGGCCCCTCCCAGGATATGGAGCTCATCTTGGCAGGTCCCCAGCAGCCAACAGGGCTCTCATGGTCAGGCCCCTCCCAGGGTATGGAGCTCACCTGTGAAGCTACCCGGCAGCCCATGGGGCGCTCGTGGTCAGGCCCCTCCCAGGATACAGAGCTCCCCTGGACAGGTACCCCGGCAGGGCTGGGCTCACAGGAACCGTGCACATAACGCTCATTGCACGGCACCCCCAGCTCACCTGTCACTCAGAGCTGACACAGAGCACCTCAGAGCAGGAAACAGCAGCTCCGACAGGTCTGTGACCCTGGGCGTCACTCTGGGCGGCTTCCCTCTGCCTGGTCTTCCAGAGACTTCCACGGCAGCTGGGGCACCAGGCCTCCGTCTCCACCCACCACCCCTCCTCTCCCTGACTTCTGGGCTCCTCTCATTAGGAGAGGGGTCTCCTTGAAGTTGTCTCACACTCATGGGCCAGATAAAATGATTAGAACACAAGCCAGAGCTGCAGCCCCTTGTCTATCCTGACTCTCAGGAGCCCACACCTGTTCCTTGGACCTGGCCGTTTCATCAAGGTCCATTTTCTGCAACTGTGAGCCCCTGAGGGGTGAGGATTGGGTGACATGGGTAGCCTGACTGTGTGGGCCAGCCCTCCCCAGGTGTGCCTGGGTTGAGGTCAATATAAACACCGCTCCAGGCAGCAAGAGCCCCTGCAGCTGTGCCTGACGCCATATTCTCTGCCCCGTCAGCAGTCTCGGGGCTGGGCTGGTGGGTGGGAGTGAGGGGCCACGGCTCTGTGGGTGGCCCGGTGTGAGTGGGGCTCTGCTGGACTTTCTGCAGGAGTTGCCGGGCTGCCACCTGCTAAAGAAGAGGATGTGTCACCCGTACCTGCCGCTGGAATTTCTCCCCGGGCAGAGGTGAGGAAGGAAAAAAGCAGTGGGGGCCTGGACAGGAGGGGTATCTCAGGCAGGGGAATGGAAAACTTCCAGAAGAGCGCCCGGGGCCAGGACCATCCTGGCTGGCCTGCAGGCACCAAGTCTGCCGGTGTGCTGTCGCTGGTGTGGCTCCATGGTCCTTCCTCTAGGCTTTCGAGTCCTTGTACATATTCAGGTGTTTTACCTGGGAAGGGTGGGAACAGTTCAGCAGCAGCTGGCCTGGGGCTCAGCTCACATTTACTCACAGACGCCTCGGCACGGTCCCCCAGGTTTGCAATGAGGACGCTCCTTGCGGGGGCGCTGCTGGCTGCATGGGAGACGATTCCCCACCTCTGACCAACTTCAGTATTGTTTACCACTGGAGCAAGTGCCCTGATAGGGTTTTCCTGTGTATAACTGGTGGGTTCTGTTTTTTTTTTTCTTTTTTGGTTCAAGGTAGATTTTATTCCTCTTTTTTGTATTTATAGATATAAGCATGGAAATAATTCATTCATATAAATACATGTACATGAAGGGAATAACTTTTTAAAAAATTTTATTTATTTCAACTTTTGAATTTTATTTTATTTATTTTTTTTATACAGCAGGTTCTTATTGGTTATCTATTTTATACATATAAATGTATACATGTCAATCCCAATTTCCCAACTCCTCCCACCACCACCCCCGCACGGCTTTATCCTCTCGGTGTCCGTATGTTTGTTCTCTACATCTGTGTCTCTATTTCTGCCCTGCAAACCGGTTCATCTGTACCATTTTTCTAGGTTACACATGTATGCATTAATATACAATATTTGTTTTCCTCTTTCTGACTTACTTCACTCTGTATGACAGTCTCTAGATCCATCGACGTCTCTACAAATGACCCAATTTCATTCCTCTGTATGGCTGAGTAATATTCCATTTTATATATGTACCACATCTTCTTTATCCATTCGTCTGTCTCTGGGCATTTAGGTTGCTTCCATTACCTGGCTATTGTAAATAGTGTTGCAATGAACGTTGTGGTGAATGTGTCTTTTTGGTTTATGGTTTTCTCTGGGTATATGTCCAGTAGTGGGATTGCTGGATCATATGGTAATTCTATTTTAGTTTTTTAAGGAACCTCCATACTGTTTTCTGTAGTGACTGTATCAATTTCCATTCCCACCGATAGTGGAAGAGGGCTCCTTTTCTCCACACCCTCTCCAGCATTTGTTATTTGTAGATTTTCTGATGATGCCCATTCTAACAGGTGTGAGGTGATACCTCATTGTAGTTTTGATTTGCATTTCTCTAATAATTAGTGATGTTGAGCAGCTTTTCCTGTGCGTCTTGGCCATCTCTATGGCTTCTTGGAAGAAATGTCTGTTTAGATCCTCTGCCCATTTTTGTATTGGGTTGTTTGTTTTTTTTAATATTGAGCTGCATGAGCTGTTTATATATATTGGAGGTTAATCCTTTGTCCATTGATTCATTTGCAAATATTTTCTTCCATTCTGAGGGTTGTCTTTTCGTCTTGTTTGTAGTTTCCATTGCTTTGCAAAAGCTTTTACGTTTCATTAGGTCCCATTTGTGTAGTTTTCATTTTTATGGCATTACTCTAGGAGGTGGATCAGAAAAGATCTTGCTGTGATTTATGTTAGAGTATTCTTCCTATGTTTTCCTCTCAGAGATTTATACTGTCTGGTCTTACATTAAGATCTCTAATCCATTTTGTATTTATTTTTGTGTATGGTGTTAGGGGGTGTTCTAATTTCATTCTTTTACATGTAGCTGTCCATTTCTCCCAGCACCACTGATTGAAGACACTGTCTTTTCTCCATAGTCTTGCCTCCTTTGTCATAGATTAGTTGACCATAGGTGTGTAGGTTTATCTCTGGGCTTTCTTTCTTTTGTTTTTTTTTCCTTTTACACCTTTATTGGAGTATAATTGCTTTACAATGGAGTGTTAGTTTCTGCTGTATAACAAAGTGAATCAATTATACATATACATATATCACCATATCCCCTCCCTCTTGCATCTCCCTCCCACCCTCCATATCCCACCCCTTTAGGTGGTCACAAAGCACCAAGCTGATCTCCCTGTGCTATGTGGCTGCTTTCCAGTAGCTACTGATGTTACATTTGGTAATGTATATATGTCCATGCCACTCTCTCACTTCATCCCAGCTTACCCATCCCCCTCCCCGTGTCCTCAAGTCCTTTCTCTACGTCTGTGTCCTTAATCCTGTCCTACCCCTAGGTTCTTCATAACCTTTTTTTTTCTTTAGATTCCGTATATCTCTGTTAGCATACGGTATTTGTTTTTCTCTTTCTGACTTACTTCACTGTGTAGGACAGACTCTAAGTCCATGCACCTCACTACAAATAACTCAGTTTTGTTTCTTTTTATGGCTGAGTAATATTCCATTGTATATATGTGCCAGATCTTCTTTATCCATTCATCTGTCGATGGACACTTAGGTTGCTTCCATGTCCTGGCTATTGTAAGTAGAGCTGCAATGAACATTGTTGTATATAACTCTTTTTGAATTATGGTTTTCTCATGGTAAATGCCCAGTAGTTGGATTGCTGGGTCGTATGGTACTTCTATTTTTAGTTTTTTAAGGAACCTCTATACTGTTATCCCTAGTGGCTATATCAATTTACATTCCCAGCAACCGTGCAAGAGCGTTCCCTTTTCTCCAGTAAATGCCTCTCCAGCTTTTATTGTTTGTAGATTTTTTGATGATGGCCATTCTGACTGCTGGGAGGTGATACCTCAATGTAGTTTTGATTTGCATTTCTCTAATGATTAGTGATGTTCAGCATCCTTTCATGTGTTTGTTGGCAATCTGTATATATTCTTTGGAGAAATGTCTATTTAGACATGTCTTCTGCCCATTTTTGGATTGGGTTGTTTGTTTTTGTGATATTGAGCTACACGAGCTGCTTGTAAATTTTGGAGATTAATCCTTTGTCATTTGCTTCATTTGAAAACATTTTCTCCCATTCTGAGGGTTGTCTTTACATCTTGTTTATGTTTTCCTTTGCTGTGCAAAAGCTTTGAAGTTTCATTAGGTCCCATTTGTTTATTTTTGTTTTTATTTCCACTTCTCTAGGAGGTGGGTCAAAAAGGATCTTGCTGTGATTTATGTCATAGAGTGTTCTGCCTATGTTTTCCTCTAAGAGTTTTATAGTATCTGGTCTAACATTTAGATCTCTAATCCATTTTGAGTTTATTTTTGTGTATGGTGTTATGGAGTGTTCTAATTTCATTCTTTTACGTGTAGTTGTCCAGTTTTCCCAGCACCACTTACTGAAGAGACTGCCTTTTCTCCATTGTATATCTTTGCCTCCTTTGTCATAGATGAGTTAGCCATAGGTACATAGGTTTATCTCTGGGCTTTCTATCTTGTTCGGTTGATCTGTATTTCTGTTTTCGTGCCAGTACCCTATAGTCTTGATTACTGTAGCTTTGTAGTATAGTCTGAAGTCAGGAAGTCTGATTCCTCCAGTGCTTTTAATTTCCCTCAAGACTGCTTTGGCTATTCGGGGTCCTTTGTGTCTCCATACAAATTTTAAGATTTTTTTGTTCTAGTTCTGTAGAAAAAGCCACTGGTAATTTGATAGGGATTGCATTGAATCTGTAGCTTGCTTTGGGTACTATAGTCATTTTCACAATATTGATTCTTCTAATGCAAGAACATGGTTTATAGCTCCATCTGTTTATATCATCTTTGATTTCTTTCAGCAGTGTCTTATAGTTTTCTGAGTACAGGTCTTTTACCTCCTTAGGTAGGTTCATTCCTACGTATTTTATTCTTTTTGTTGCAGTGGTGAATGGGCATGTTTCCTTAATTTCTCTTTCTGATCTTTCATTGTTAGTGTATAGGAATGCAAGAGTTTTCTGTGCATTAATTTTGTATCCTGCAACTTTACCAAATTCACTGATTAGCTCTAGTAGTTTTCTGGTGGCGTCTTTAGGATTCACTATGTGTAGTATCGTGTCATTTGCCAACAGTGACAGTTTTACTTCTTCTTTTCCTATTTGGATTCCTTTTATTTCTTTTCCTTCTCTGATTGCCGTGTCTAGGATTTCCAAAACTATGTTGAGTAATAGTGGTGAGAGTGGACATCCTTGTGTTGTTCCTGATCTTAGAGGAAACGCTTTTAGTTTTTCACTATTGAGAATGATGTTTGCTGTGGGTTTGTCATATACTGCCTTTATTGTGTTGAGGTAGATTCCCTCTATGCCCACTTTTTGGAGACTTTTAATCATAAATAGGTGTTGAATTTTGTCGAAAGCTTTTCCTGCATCTATTGGGATGATCATATTTTTATTCTACAATTTGTTAATATGGTGTATCACATTGATTGATTTGTGTATATTTGAAGAATTCTTGCATCCCTGGGATAAATTCCACCTGATCATGGTGCATGATCCTTTTAATGTGTTGTTCAATTCTGTTTCCTAGTATTTTGTT